>NC_135502.1:128310803-128610803 GCF_052857255.1 Amblyomma americanum | reverse complement strand
GAAATCACTTATCTTCTACAAAGACTTAACTCGTACATTTCAACAGGCGCGTTCCCGATCAAGCTGAAAGTCGTGAGAAATGCAGAGCTGCAGGAGAAACTTAGTAAGCTGGCATGCACGATTAGCCGGCGATATCCGCGTGCTCAATCTTTTTGAAGTACTTAGGAAAAATGTCTGAGTTAGTTGCGCTCCCCTTGTAATAAGTATGCATTAAATGCATACTCTAATTATGAAAAAGAAATTTTCAGATCTAGCGTTGCAAGTGCGTATAGAACCTATCTTGAATTGCACCGAAAGTAAGCCTGTCACTGTTGGTATATTTGTAAACTTTACAAAATCACATAAAATATTAATCAGAGCATTGTTATGAATAAGCTTAGCTGGTAGAGCATCTTGCGAACTGTTCCTCGAATGGACAGACATTTATAATATGTGCCAATATAAACAGGTTGACTCTTTCGGGTCCAAAATAGGAGTAATACTTTCAAACGTACCAGTAAGCTGTCTTTCAGTAGTAATGGTAATGATATTAACACACAAGCACAAGCAGAATTATTAATTTACGACAGGAAAGCACAGTGTATGCCTTACAGCGCTCTTTTACTTTTATTCGGGCAAGCGAGAGGCTGTCTTCACTGCCTGAACATTTCGCTTATGCAACGCTGACATAAAGCCATTCAAAAGTAAACCTGTCATTTTCGCTTTATTATGGCATAGTTAGGGACGCAGAACTTGCATATATAAGAATCATATAAAATCGTCAATATAAAGGTAATAAGAATCACTGAAATGTAAATACCTGTAAACCATCATAAGGCTTTTTTTTTCAGAATCAGAATCAGTTTATTTAAACAAACAAACAGTACATACACATATTTATTAAATACAGGAGGAGGTACCAAAGCCAATAGCTTCACAGGGGACCTCTTTTGGAGAAACTTCTCCCAAGCCCTTTGGAAATAAAGCCAAATCACCTTAAAATTGCGGAAATAAAAATCGACATCTGCCTCAACATGCTTAAAATTTGTCAGAAGGAAAGCTGCAATTTTTTGGCGTGAGGTAGATGAATTCCATCTCATCATGTCATAGGTACGAACATTGGAAATGCAGGCGCAAAGGCAGGTCTGGTTTATTTGAGTTTAACGTCCCAAAGCGACTCAGGCTATGAGGGGCGCTGTAGTGAAGGGCTCCCGAAAATTCGATTACCTGGGGTTCTCTAACGTGCACTGACATTGCACAGTGCACGGGCCTCTAGAATTTCGCCTCCATCGAAATTCGACCGCCGCGGCCGGGATCTAACCCACATCTTTCGGGCCAGCAGCCGAGCGTCATGGCCACTGAGCCATTGCGGCGGGCCGCAGAGGCAGGTCTAGACATTTAAGTACTTTTTATACTACTCGTAGCAAAATGACCAGAAAAAGCATACAAATTTTGTTTCGTTATGCCGTAGTTGCACGCAGTGAAGATGTAGATTTCAGAACGGTCTGAGCGTATATACTTCTCCTACTACTTGCACCGGCATCACAGCGTAATAATCTTTGTCCTCCGAAAGCCAAGTCGTAGATCTGGTGTATAGCGCTGTAACTCATTTCATTTCAGGGGGGTTTAACCAACACCCTCTAGACTAGGGAAGGCCTCTCTGCTCCTCCGTGACGTCATCACACTACGACGGGCGCCGGAGTTCGTGTTCTTCATGAAGGGGCGCTGCGGCGCGCTCGTTCGTTCTTGTGTAACTGCAGCGCTACGTGAAATCGTCCTATGAAGATTTTGGCCCCATGATTTAATGCTGGCGTATATGTATGATGTTATTTCCGGTACACAGTCAGCAGTGAATAGGTTTAAAAATTGAGTTAGCGGTTTCCGGATTATGAATATATGTTGGCTATTTAGTATCCTTTAGGAGAGTTAACTGCTGGGCTAGTTGGGGATGCATACTGAAAGAAAGATTTTGCGCCTAACACACACCACACACAGAAAGAAGACGACACCACGGTGCGCCCGTGGTGTCGTCTTCTTTCTGTGTGTGGTGTGTGTTAGGCGCAAAATCTTTCTTTCACTATTTAGTATCGTTTACTGTCGCCTAATATTGCCTGAAAGTCAGCACACTTTTTTTCTGCGGGGCATTGATATTCCGCTGTGCGTTCACATATATCTTTATTTTTGTTAATAGCTCGTTGCATGACGCGGACTTAGAAATTATTTTCGGCAAAAATTGAACCGTGTGGTATATCACCTTGAGCCGACTGTTTGCCAGGAATCCGACTCCTATTTGTAACCTTTTTCTTCCAAACCAACACTCACCCTCCCTCCACAAACATACACAAAAAAAACATTGCCATAAGTTATGGCTCTCAGAACAGCTTACAGCTTCATGCATGGCATCTGAACTGATCGACTGAGCAGATGCCTTTCGATTTTATAATATTGAAGCAAGCTGTGTTACATACAAAGGATATGTTTATTAAGAAGTACTTGCGGCTGGGCTTGTTGGTGCGTATTAGTGAAAGACATGAGAGCGCAAAATGGCAGCACGGACGAGTAACTGAACAGGACGAGCGCTGCACTTTCAACTAGATTTATTCAAGGAAGAGCGTTTATATAGCTTCTGCCCTTATCAAACTGCGATTAAGAGCATGGATAAGGGCAGAGGCTATATAAACGCTCTTCCTTGCGTAAATCCAGTTAAAAGTGCAGCGCTCGTCCTGTTCCGTTACTCGTCCGTGCTGCCATTTTGCGCTCTCATGTCTTTCACAGATATCTTTATTACAGAGTACAAGTATTCAGAAAACTTTCAGAGGTGTGCAACACAAGGAGTTAGAAAAGTCAATATTTCAAAGTGTTAAACTTCCGTTTTTGAGCAACTTTTGCTTGCACAATACTGTCGTTCCTATTTTTACAATAGTTTTTCAGCAGAATGTTTGTTGCAGCGCTGAGAATGTGATGCATACCAAGTGAGGACTATGACCTCTTTCACATTCGTCGAAACCGTCACCGGCTCTTATCAGGTTGGTAGCCAGTGTGAAAAGGGCTTGCCTTTGGTTCGCTAGAGAATGGAAGTGCACAGCATACTTTTCACTCCGCAGCTTGTCCAGGACGATTTCAGCAGTCATTACAGCATTCACAACTGCAGGTTGGGGGAACTTGAGCCCACCGCGATTCATGTTCGCTATAATTTCTGCATTCTCAATTATGACGTCCTCATCTTCTACCAAATTTGCTCGGCAAGCAGTGCATGCAAGTTTTTTAAGTGCTGCATGGGCGCAGTATCCGGCCACGTGCGTTATGGCTGGAAGATTTTGTGCCTTCATTTCGAAGTCCTTGTCATTTACTTCAATGCTGAACCTCTGTAGAATCGCCTCATCAATGCTGACAGCAGGTGCCCCTGAATCCATGTCTGGAATCGCCAGGGCTCTTTGTAGGCGAAGCTTGCGTTCAGATTCGAACACTTGTCTGATGGACACATGGTATTGCGACCCGAAAGCTGCCTATACTTGCCAAATCTTTCCTCCAAGCAGTCTGTCTGGAACTTCCCCAGAAGTACGTAGTCAAATCCAAGGTCTTCAAGGCAATAGTTTATTATCTTGATCAAGGCTTCCGTAGTGAGATGCAAGGCACTGTGGGTCTCCCGAGTGAGAATTCCATTGTCAAACTTCAAACTCTCCCAGCGGTCAAGCCATTGCATGATGGTTTGAAGGAATTCGACTTGTGGACACAGCTTTTCTGAAACAGGAGTCTGCAAGTCATCACGAATCCGGCGTCCTTTGCTGGGCGACTTCACATTAACAATCCTCCACCAGGTTTCGACAACCTTTAAATATTCCGCTGTTCCAGCTGCATGCTGCAGTGTATAGCGTTGACCGCATGTTTCTAGAGCAGCTATGGTTGATAGGTTGAACACTTTCAGTGCAAGCTTCACATTTTGCCTTTCCATATTAGATGGATTGAGGGCCTTTACCGATAGTGTTGGAGCAGCTTTGATAAGGTGGTCTTGTTCTTTTAGGTGGAGATCCCGGAGGGTCTTGAACGAAGCAGTGATAATTTTTGGGTTGGAGTCAAAATTCATAAGTGAAGGAAAAAACATGCAGGTTCCATGGTTCTTTTGGTTGATCCAATTGTTCCGAATACATTTCAACAAGTGAACAGGGTCAATAACGAAAAAAAGAGGACGAGTGGGATCTGATGGGTGAGGATAGGAGCTGCTGACTTTTGATGACAATCCAAAGAGAGACATTGTTTTGCGATTGATAGAGTTGTTATCTGTGATGACTGCAATGATGCGAAGCTCAACCTTTTCAAGCTCATTTATGATGCTGCGGAGAACAGTGTTCAGCTGTTGAGCATTGATTTGTTCTACTGGCAAAATGTGAACAACACTTTTTTGTGATGACAGGAGGCCTTGAATCATAAAGACATGAGTTGTCTTTGCTGCATTTGTAGTGTTGCTGGCAGTGCCGACAATCGTGCCACCCTTGTAATCAAAATATGCCTGTAGATGGATCTCATCCATCATGAGAACCACAGTCTTCTCATGATCCTTCATTGCACTCGCGAGCTTCTTTGCATAAAGCAGGAAAGAAACATCCTGCTGCTCAGCTGCTGGATTTATAACATATGCATTGCATACACGCCTGATCGTGGACTCATGCGGCAATGTGAGACCTCCGTAGTTACGCAAGTACCTATAAGCATGAGGAGAGATGGTAAATAGAAGGCAGGAAAATACCAACAGCTCTGAAGAGTAGCGGGATGACTTGCTTAAAAGGAGAAAGACTTGTTCTTTTAAAAATGTCAAAGCATCGTGCCGATCTTCGTCTTGCATTTCTTGATTTGTTGCGTCTTCAAGAAGAGATAGCACGAGCTTCAATATTGCACCAGTCTTGTCTTCAGGTTGGCGTAAGGCAGGATTCTTATCAGAGCTCTCAACAGCATCCAGCAGACCTGTTAAGCACCGAATATCATTCACAGTTTTTGGAATGATCTCCACGCCATCAAGTTTGGTGACCTCGACATCATGAATATACAGCTTTAGAGAGAGGTCCTCGGTGACTTTAACTGACTTTTTGATTGCTGGGGCACCATCGACAGTCAGATTGAGGAAGAGTATAAAGTCATGCTGGTAAACAACCGTCCAGAATTTGGAGACCTTTACACATGGTATGCATTTCAACAGCGCCTGAAAGTTGTCAATTTTGTTTCGGTCCTCTTCAGCCTGGTGTGCTTCAATAGACAAGTTGATGGCATCTTGTAGCGCAGCTGCCTCTCGGCGCGTCCTCTTTTCATCTGGGGCCTCTCGAGACGTGCTTGCATTTGGGGCAGAAAGATATGCCGGGCAGTCGGGAAGTATGCTTGGAACAGCATCAGGTCGTAACCGTACGAGCTTGAGTGCCACTTCAATTACTTTTCCGGTCTTTGTATCCGTGTAGCTTGTTCTATTTACCATGTCGAACGGTTTAAAGTGGCGCTCACAGACCTGGGATAAGAAAAAAACAAAGACAGTAAAAGCTCTAGAACCTGAAGTTTAAAAATCAGACAGGTGCATGACAGTACGAGAGAAATTTCTATAAATGTCGTGTGAACTGAATGTCAGCAATACTATTTCGCTACGACTTTACAGATTTACCCGGTCCAAAAGAGGCAGCACTTCGGAATTATCTCGCGACATGCTGCCCGCAGCGCTTTAAATGCAACTGACGAAGGCGTAACCACGACAGTCAAAGGAATGTTTCCTTGCCACCGACCGCTTTCCTGGAATGAAGTCCGCACGGTGGATAGCTTTAATCCATTGAGCTCTTCTTGCTTGGTCCGAAGGGAAGGTGAAGACTCGCACACGCTCACCACCATCATAGTTCCCGCGGCACCGCGGTACGCAGCAATGCCCAGGCATTATCACAGCCTGCACACTACTGTTGTTTGCCTATTAAAGACTAGACACACACCTCCTGGCACCGACGTACTTCCTCGTCGTTACCAACGTCGTTACCGTACAGGTGGTAACTCTGAAACAGCGTTGAGTTTCGTGACACACGCTGCACGGGGAAAAAAAAAAAGAAACGCAGAAATTCGAACACGTACAACAACGGCTGCGTTCCAATACTCCCAAGTAGACGGCTACTTAGACGTCTAGCCGGACAGCCGCCATCTTGGGACGCGTTCCATTTCTCGGCGAAGCAGTCTGATAAGACTGCTTCGCCGAAGTCCACATCGATGCAGGCTAACTTGCTGTCTAAAGATGGCGGAGCTGATGTACGCGGATGAGCGAGTCGTGCTCTTGCGGGCGTCGGACTGTACACGGAGTATAGGAAAGGAAAAATGTGAGTCATTCCAACATTTTATTTGGTACGCAAACTAGTGGCTAATTAATCTTCGTGGACGTGCGATTCTTAGCAGTGAATCACGCAGGAGAAAATCGTGCACTTGAGAGCTTTGCTACATCAGCGGACGCTGTAGGTCTGTTAACGTGATCCGGCGATGCCGGATCTTAATTAGCACCGTGATTTTAGAGAATACTCGTCGCTGTCGTTGGTTTCCTCGACGGGCGTTAAGACGGCTGGCGTGACGGTTAACAAATGTGTTCTTCTCTTGCTGTGTTAGTGGCATCAACTCTTTCGCGTGCATTATTTTTTATCTCTACACTCTCGGAACAAATACACCGGCATGTTGCGAATTGATTTTAGTCTTTGCAGGATTAAAGATCGCTGCTGTATTTAGGTCTCTCGCTGTCTCCAAGTGCCACGTAGGGCAGACAGCAGGTTTAATGTCACGTATGTGTTTTCCTGTTGCAGTCTATATTAGCCGTATCGCATTTCGCGCATATTGATTACAGTCTTTCGTATTCTTTCTTATGTTTACAGGACCGTCTGGACGAGCACGTTCGAGGAGCTTGTACAGTTGAGCATCAATAATAAAAGAATAATCGCATATCTCTTTAGCGTCGTCTTCGGAGAGCGGCCCCGTCTGCTACAAGTAGACTGACCGATAGGCACATCCACCAGTCCGGTTTACGCGCAAAGTCATTGCAGAAGAAATGTGTAAACTTGTTGAAAACACGTTTTTAATTATCGTTATTGCTCAGTTTGTGAAAAATAGTAGTACAACTGTTCATAAGCTTTAGTTACATTATTATGCCGCGAGGCGGCGTGAGCAGTAGACAAGTTCCAATACATGGACATGTAGACTGCTTCCTAGACGTCACACTAGACGTCTTGTTAGACGTCTAGAGTATTGGAACGCAGCCAACGTTCACGAAATGAAGGAACCACTGATGTTTACCGCAGTGCGAACGCATTTTCCAGCCGAGCACTCTGCACGAATACGAAAAAGTATAACAAAACCACGTAAAAGAAAACAATATTACCTTCCAAAATAAGCGCTTCAACAAAAACTATAAATTTTTACAAAATAAAATTTTTATCTTTGCAGCACAGCAGTAATAAAAGCGTCAAAATGTTTTCTTAAATTCGATACTTCGGCTAGTACTGCTCGGCGCACGCGTTGTTCCACCAAAATCACCGAGACCGGTCGGAGAAAGTGGGGGCACGACGGCCTCTCCTCGAAAGCGCCGAGAGCTGGCCCGTCGTAGTGTCATGACGTAGCCACAAAAGAGAGGAGGATATGGAGAGGCCTTAACTAGTCTAGAGGGTGTTGGTTTAACGTCCCAAAGCGACTCAGGCTGTGAGGGGCGCTGTAGTGAAGGGCTCCCGAAAATTCAACCACCTGGGGTTCTCTAACGTGCACTGACATCGCACAGTACACGGGCCTATAGAATTTCGCCTCCCTCGAAATTCGACCGCCGCGGCTGGGATCGAACTCGCGTCTTTCGGGTCAGCAGCCGAGCGCCATGACCACTGAGCCACCGCGGCGGATTTTTCGCTGTAACTGACGTACAGTGTTGCCCAAAACAGTTAATATAACCTCGTTATCCGCGTCTTACATTAATATAAGTAACCTTGTATGGGGCACTATGCCTGAACGCAGTATGCATAAATTATTACTAACGCGAGTAAGGATATCACGTATCATTGCCATAACCTTTGTCGATGGGCCACGAACACCTAAAATATGTTCATATCAATTGAATAGATGAAGCTCAGAATACTAGACTATCGTGTGAGTTACGTAATAGTAAAAAGGAAAAAAAGAAAGATGTATGAGGAAGTTGGCGAACTTGGAAAAGTGCATACGGAACGGCAACCAACGTGCTCTGCTACGTTTGTAATAGACTACTAATGGGGCGTTGCGAACTGTTCATTCGTCGCCGAGCAGTAAACACTAGTTGTCGACATTGCGAATCTTTGGCACATGCTATGGGCCTGTCAGAAAAACAAGACCCAATCCCCCATCCCTTCCCCAAACCCTAACCAGTGGGAGGCCGCCCTGCTCAACACAGACCCCGGGGGGCCGGAATTGGCTCTTAAACAGGGCCGCCGCAGCAGCTTCGACCAATTGAATTCTGAAATAGTTACTCGAATCACGGGGCTCATAACCAATTTGTTCACTAAAAATTTCCAGAAACAATAAGCGGCTCCTCGTACTCGCTTGGACGGTGGTGGTGGCCGGAAATGCCGTAGCGGGAAAGGTGGGTGGTGCTCTCCATGTAGCAGAGACGAGGAACGCGAGCACCCGTTCCGGGGCCTGACGTGGGTGACAGCATCATAATCAGCCGGATTACGCCCACTACAGCACGAAATTCCAGTCCTCCCACCGATCTCCGATCAACCCTCTCCTCTGCTAGCCTGGGCTCTATGTATCCCAGCGAACTTCTCTCCCCCCCCCCCTTTCCTCCTTCCCTCCACTCCCCTCTCTACCCCCCTTTCAGGGTCACATTTTCCTTCCCATGTGTTGTCTCACAAGACATTCGGCTATCGCTTCACTGCGCTGCATGCTCTCCCCAGGTCATTTTCTCCCCGTCATTCCGACTATCGTATCACAAAATAAACGAAAAGTAAAGCCCAGCTGAGCAGGAAGATGTGTTAAATTGTTTTCTGTCAGCCACAATCCCGACCATACGGGCTTCCGTTGAACGTGCATATCGCGACACCGTTGCTCTGTTTCTGTCGCTTAGAGTTACTCCTATAATTTTCCATTCCATATAGCGCCGCAATGTCCTCCATTTTTTTTAGGTCTTTTGCTGACTCCGCCCCATATCTGAGCACTGGCAGTATAAAATGGTTATATATGCATTTATTTTGAGGGATATCGGTAAGCTGCTATTCGTGCCCTGAGAGTACTTGCCAAATGTGCTACATCATCGTAATTACCATCATCATCATCATCATCCTGACTACGCTCACTGAATGACGAAGGCATCTCCCATATCTCTCCAATTAACCCTGTCCTGTGCCAGCCAGTGGCCACCCTATGCCTGCAAACTTCCTAATCTCATCCTCCCACCTGACTTTTTGCCGCCACCGGCTACGCTTGCCTTCTCTTGGAATCCGCTCTGTTACCCTTAACCACTAACGGTTATGTTACCTTCGCATTACGTGTGCTGCCCATGCCCGTTTCTTCTTGAATTCGACAAGCTGTTTTCGACTTTGCGTTACTTCTAAGGCTTTCCTTATTTCTTTTTTCGTTACCCCCCGCCTCCGCAGTGGGCTGCAGTCTAATCTTATTACGCGATAGAGTACGGAAAGGTTCTGCGGAAAACCGGGCTTCCCCCGTCGTCCGGCGTCAGTTGGAAAAAATCCCGGAATATAGAAAAATCAGAATGTAGAAGCAATTTGTTAAAAGAAAATAGCCAGCATAGGGGTTCGAACCGAGGCCCTCTGCGTGCCAGGAGGGTACGCAATACATAGGCCATGAAAAGCGTGCGCGTGTTAGAGGAGCACCTGATGAACGCGTTGTGTTGCGTATGACTGATTAACCTGTGTTTGGGATCAGTAATGATGTCATAGTATTAAAAAAAAACACAAATATAAGTGTGCTAATTAGGCGCCAGAAATTGCACGGAATGAAAAGGCGGTGTTATCGTGCTTCATTGTACTGAAACAAATGGAGTGTTTGTGTATGAGGATGTGCTGGCATAGTATGCCATGCAGTGTAACCTAGATAGTGAGTGCTAATCGATAATTGTGATTGGTAATCGGTAACATGATCGTTATATCGACGACCGTGGTCGGTAATGCGAATGTAGGCTGGTAATCGGTAAGAAATGAGAAAGAAAAGAAATGGAAAGATAAAATAGGGGGAGAGGGCGCTATCGCGTCTACTCCTAAGGCGAAGCTTAAGCGCCCCCCTAATCTTTTTCCTGGCGATTTATTTTTCGTGGTCCGGAGCCTCGGGTACTACTCGGCCTATTTACATGCACTCATGCACTAATTACAATACCTCGCTGCCAATCCTGAACTGTCCCATCCAGCCCTAGTAATTGAACACTATTCTGTTTTCCTTCATATTAATTTTCAAGCTTGCTTTACACTTTGTATGAGGTTCTAATTAGCGGCAGCATATCACCTAAATTACTCAGCAGGGATAGTAATATAATCATCCTTCACTGAGCCACCCAATGTGCATTTTTTTTCTCCTGTGGTCCCTTAGAATTCTTAAAGTGCAGTAACATTTCCCTAATGTTTCTTGCAATATTATACTCTGAATTTAAGCACGATGATCTGGTGCACCTGCACTGCTAAGCTCTAAACTCATATAGGAAGCAAGGAGTCTTCAAACTGCCCCAAGACTTCTTTTCAAATAATCTGGAGAACGCTAAAAAAATAAAAGCTGCTCGCAACTTTTAATTTTTTGCTTCCTTCATATTATAAAAGAAATGTCTCTAAAATAGAAACAATGCAATACATGCGCTTTTCCTCTTTCATCACGATGAATCTTACATTACACTTTACGAAGGCAGAATTATAACGTATGATACTCCCGTCATGTATTTCTCGTCTTGAAGTGCAGGTTCTTCTCAAGACCGGTTAGAACTGGTAGAAAGAAAAATAAAAAAGAGATGTGCCTCCCCAGGTAATTCGTAATCTGGTGTGACCGTCCTTTTTTTTTTTCTTGCGGCGATATTCGCCGGCGAAGACGCGCATAGCATTGCTTGATTTGCTTTCTTTTTTTGCACCGAAGGGATTGTGATGCATCGGTAAGGGCGGCTAACGCTCATCTTCCGGGTCATTATTTCCAGTTTTACGCCCGCCTTTACGGCGCCTCACACTGACCGCATGTCGAGGGAAGTCGTTAAACTACTTGAGGAATGGAGCTGTGCATTGCCCGCTCGGTTGGTTCGAGTTGTTTCCACGTAAGTTAGCTACCGTTACGCTTACTTCGGGCACGAATCGTGTTGTTCAGCACTTCTGTCGCTCCCAGAAGTTGACAGAACATGAGAGGCCGAGCTGTTAAGAGGCTCGAGTGCAGGTTCGGTTTTCCTATGGACGCTAAGAGGTACGAAGTGCCTTAGTCTACAATCGCTACATAGATTTGTGAGACACTTTATGAACATAAAAAAAGTGAAGGAAGCGATTGATTCGCAGGAACAAAATATCGATTAGTGCCTTAATGAAGGGCAAAAAGAAAACAAACAAACAGGAGTTCCTAATTTCGAAGTGCCGTATTCTCAATTTTCAGCTATATAACAAATCCTGGTATCGATGTTCTGCACAGTGTGGGGGTTGAATGCATAAAAGTGGATGAAACTAACAAAAACAGTTGTGCGTGAAGTGGTTAGTTTTATAACGTGTTATAAGGTTTTATAACGAAATGCAGTCAAATTAAAAATGTCAGATTTTACACCTTGAAAGAGAGAGGGGGATTTATTGACGGGAAAGCAGAGAGGTTGGTCGGGAAAATAAATATCTGGCCTGCTACTCTGCACTGGGGAACGGGAAGAGGAAAAAAAGGGTCACGATGGGGGTAATGATGATGGGAGGAGGCAGATGAAAAAATACAAAACAAAAACAAGGCACACTATCTAACATCACAAACGCGAGGCAAAGCCCATGCCGCTTAAAAAGCTTGAGAGCGCTCGCGTTTCCTGTACAGTTTTCGAACTATCTGGCCAAGCACCGAGGATCAAATCCTCCGAGAGGGGCGCCTGGTGTCAAAAGCCTTCAAAGCAGATGCTAGCAAGAGTATTTCTAGTGCCTATGCTGGGAATGCCACTAAAACATGTTCTACAGTCTCTAGCACGCCACATGTGGTACAGTCCGGGGAGTCCGCTTGTCCATGTTCATTTGAAATCGCAATGCGTTTTACGCTAGTAGATATATCCTCACGCTTGATCTGAGATCTGAAATATGTGCTGGCGGCGGCCAATGCTTGATTGACGATGCTGCTTTGGACTTCTGGGTGTGGGTTGTGCACCAAAGCCTCCCATTGCCTTTGTATCGGGGGGATGTCCGGACGGTGTGTACCATGGTCGCACATCCGCCACAGTGTTTACATGTAGCTTTGAGTTTCCCTGGATAGAGTTTGCTCTAAATCCGTGGGTTTGGAAGTACCATGAAATGGAGTTTCCTCCAAGCTGTATCCTCCACTTTACCAAGTTTGCGATCCGCTTGCGGATATTCCTTTATAGTTAACCTGTAGTACTGCGCAATTTCACGATAGGTTTGGGAGCATGGAATGGCGCCGAACGTGGTGGTTGCCTCCCTTCTATGGACGAGCCTAAATGGTATCATCTGGGTGGTCTCCTGCACAACGGTGTTGTACGCAAAGACGACGTTGGAGAGGATGGCATCCCAGGTCTTGTGTTTGACGTCCACATACATGACGAGCATGTCATCGATAGTTTTGTTCAGACGTCCTGTAAGACTGTTGGTCTGCGGATGGTATGCAGTAGCTCGCTGATGGCTTGTGAGGCTGAAGTTCGGAATGACTTAGATGAGCTCTGCTGCAAATGCTGTTCCCCTATCCATGCTTATAACTTCTGGGGCGCCGTGGCGCAAAATGATCTCCCACTTCTGCCACAGTACCACTCGGCAGGGCTTTTGCTTCGGCGTAGCGGGTCAAGTAGCCAGTCGCTACGCTGATTCACTTGTTGCCCGATGTTGACGTTGGGAAGGGGCCGAATAGATTGTGATGTAGTTAATGGCACACAGTGGCACAATCCACATCATCACAGAGATCCGTGTTCGGTCTTCAAAAGTCCAGCTGGCCTGATCGGCGCTATATTTCGACGCTTACACTCACGACTTGTTTTGGCATACCATGCGACGTCGGCGGATAGTCTGAGCCAGTAGTATTTATCTTGAATATGACGTAGGGTTCGAGCGAACCCTAGGTGTCCAGATGTTGGTTCGTCGTGCGAAGCGTGCATAATTTCTTTTCGTGAACTGTTCGGAACCACGAGGAGGTAGGCGGTCTTGTCGGGGGAAAGTTCTTGTTCACGAGCATGCCATTTTTTAGACAGAAAGATGACAAACAACGCTTGAGCGCTGATTGGGGAGAGGAAGCATTGCCTTCCAGACACTGGATGAGAAGCTGCAGGTCGGAGTCCGAGCGTTGGTGTTACGCGAAGCCGCTGGTGCTTATCCGTCCCAAGAAGGCATCCTCATAATGCTCCCCTGGCGGCTTCTCGACAGGGCTCGAGATAGGAAGTCTGCATCGGTGTGTTTGCGTCCAGATTTGTAGACGACGCAGATGTCGAACCCTGGAGGCGCAGGCATCCCCGAGCGAGACGGCCGGAAGGGTCCTTCAAACGGGCAAGCCAGCGAAGTGCGTGGTGATCGCTGACTACCTTGAATGGTCGTCAGTACAGGTAGGGGCGGAGTTTCGACGTAGCTTAGACAATGGCGAGGCACTCCTTTTTGGTCGTCGAATAGGTAGCCTCGGCTTTCGGCGGAGTACGGCTAGCATACGCGATTACTTTCTCCAGTCCGTCGCTTTTCTGAACGAGGACGGCGCCTAAGCGCAGTCGGTATGAATTTCACTCTCAGCGTTTTCATCGAAGTGCCCGAAGACCGGAGAGGAATGCATGCGACGCTGGAGCTCCTTGAACGCTTCCGCTTGCGGCGCTTTCCATTTAAAATGGCAAGTCTCCCTTTGTCAGTTCGATGAGAGGTTCGGCGATGCGCGAGAAGTGCTCGAGAAATCGTCGGTAATATGCGCTCGCTCCGAGGAATCTACGCACTGCTTTCTTATTGGCCGGCGGTGGAAACTGTGCAATTGTAGCTGTCTTTGCGGGTCTGGACGTATTCTATGTTTGCTTAGGATGTGGCCCAGGAACAGAAGCTCCTCATAGGAGAAATGGCACATCTTTGTTCGGAGCTTTTTCAATGTGCTCATCAAACTTCCGAAGAAAACAACCTCATCAAAGTATACAGGAAAAATCTGCCATTTCTGACCTGCCAGTAGTATATTCATTATCCGTTGGAAAGTTGCTCGCGCGGAACAGAGTCCAAAAGGCATCACCTTGAACTAGAAGAGGCCATCCGGTGTAACGGATGTGGTTTTCTTCGTCTCTCCTCGGTCTTGTTCACTGACTTCTATTCGTCAGTAGCCGGTTTTGAAATCCATTGACGCTTTTGGTGTCCATTGCCCTGACAAAACCGGTGGAGTGTGTCGCCAATGCGGGGGAGTGGGTAAACAGCCTTCTCCGTTATGCTGTTCAAGCGGCAGTAATCTACTCAGAACAGAAGTGTGCCGCCCTTCTTTCAGTGTGAAAGCACTAATCCGCTGATTCAGAGCCTAGCAAAATCGTCTAGAGTTTGTCTATCCGAGAGTAACCTGGATCGCACAAATTCCACCGGTGGCAGCACCTGCCATATGAGGGCAGTGGCGCACCGCTTAACCGCTGTACAACTGCACCAGGAGAGGTATGAGGACTCCAAGGGATCTGAGCATGCTAAGTAGAAAAAGACCAGTTCTGCCTATATGGATACGCCGTGCTTTCGCACCATGTTCTCCATTAACTCGTATCCCCAACTGTTCCGAGTCCAGGAGTTGGTACATTTGGGGATAAGAGTTAATGAAGAATACCTAAGTAATCTACGATTCGCTGATGACATTGCCTTGCTAAGTCACTCAGAAGATGAACTGTAAAGCATGATCAATGAGTTAGACAGGCAGAGCTGAACGGTGGGTCGTAAAATTAACATGCAGAAAAGCAAAGTAATGTTCAACAGTCTCTCAATGTAGCGAGGTGCTGGAAGTGATAAGGGAATACGTCTATTTAAGGCAGGTAGTGACCGCTGATCCGGGTTATGAGAAGGAAATGACTAGAACAATAAGAATGGGGTGAAGCGCATACGGCAGGTGCTCTCAGATCATGAATAGCAGTTTACCAATATCTCCCAAGAGAAAAGTATACAACAGATGCATCTTATCGGTACTCACCTATGGGCAGAAACGTAGAGGATAACGGAAAGGGTTCAGCTTAAATTAAGGACAGCACAGCGAGCCATGGAAAGGAAAATGATGGGTGTAACGTTAAGAGACCGGAAGCGGGCAGAGCGGGTGAGGGAACAAACGCGTGTTAATGGCATCCTAGTCGAAATCAAGAGGAAGAAATGGGCTTGGGCACGGTATGTAACGCGAACGCAGGGTAACCGCTGGTCCTTAAGGGTAACAAATTGGATTCCAAGAGAAGGCGCGTAACAGGGGCGGCAAAAAGTTAGGTGGCAGACGAGATTAAGAAGTTTGCAAACAAAGGGTGAGCGCAGCTGGCAAAGGATAGGGTGAATTGGAGAGACATGTGAGAGGCCTTTGCCCTGCAGTGGGCGTAGTTGGGCTGATGATGACGACGATGAATGCCGTAAACATTCTCTCTCATTTTTCTAACCTGAGCAACCGGTGCCGCCAAGGGGCTCTTCGACGGCTGGATAACGTCATCGCAAAGCATTTCCTCCACTTGGTCCTGGATGACTTGGTGTTCTTGCGGCGACACGCGGCTTTGGCGAAGACGTCGTGCGTGTTCGTCGTTTACCGTGCGATGCTTGGCAATCTGTGTTGAAAATGAAAATTGCTTTTTGGGGAAAGGAAATGGTGCAGTATCTGTCTCACATATAGGCGGACACCTGGACCGCGCCGTAAGGGAAGGGGTAAAGGAGAGCGTGAAAGAAGAAACGAACAAAAAGGTGCCGTAGTGGAGGGCTCCGGAATAATTTCGGCCACCTGGTGATCTGTAACGTGCACTGAAATCGCACAGCACACGGGCGCCTTAGCGTTTAGCCTCCATCGAAACGCAGCCGCCGCGTTTCGATGAAGTTTGTCGGACTTCTGACGACGACTAGCAGCACTATAGGTGTAACTTTGAAGAAGGTTGCGTATTTGGTGCTGTCTGTTGTGGGGCGAGGCTGGGTTGATGTCGAAGGCGGGTGAGTTCCCTTTGTTCGGAAAATCTGCGAATCTTCAGGAGAGGGTGAAGACGTGTCGTACGTCGGATAGTTCGTCGAAAGCCTGTTTCTCATGCAACCGAAAACTCAAGCAAATCCTGCCGCCACGGCGCAGAAAAAAAAAACTGTTTGGTGTCGTCACGGCGCTCCAGTAGCTCCAGTTGAAATATTTTAGCCGCTGAACCCTTCCGCTCGCTTAGTCGCTTGCATGTGAATCAGCAATCGCCGTGCTTCTGCTGAGGTGTCGGTATTATTCACTGAAGTTTGTGACCAGCCCCTCAGCTTATCCATTTAGGAAACTAGCGATTCGTCTAGCGATGCCCATTTCTAGATCTAAGAAAAACTGCGTGTTTACCTCAGTGACATCCTCGATGTTCTTGCTAATCCTGGTATCCATCGGATGCTTGACCGGAGTGGAATGATCACTTCTTCATCGAGCACACTCAAGGCGGCGCTGTGCTCCGGTGTAGTTTTCGCAGGCGGGGCTTCTTCCGTCGGAAACGTGATGGCCTTGGATTAAAAAAGGTCGATGATTGCTCAACGCTCGGTCAAAAAGTCCATGCCTAAGATGACGTCTCCGGAGCATCGCTGAAAAACTATGAAGGCCGCAGGGTTGGTATGTCCGCTAACCGTTACCAGTGCGGTACATTGTCCTGACGGTAAAACTAGATGGCCTCCTGCAGAGTGGATTTGTGGGCCGTCCCAAGTGGTAGTTCCTTTCTTGAGCTGCGTGGCGAATGTTCCACTCATTACACACTAGTCCACTCACGTGTCAACTAAGGCAGTAGCTCTTCGGCCCGATTGAGACTTCAATGTCGGCGGTTCGTGCTCTGGTATTGCAGGTTGCCCTTGGAGTTCGTTCTCGGCTTTGTCTGGTGCTGTGATCGAGGATGACGCAGGGTGTTTTCGTTCTTTTGTGCGACGGTGTCATTTTGAAATCGAGTTGTGTTTTCGACGAGCTGGTCCTCGTGTGCGGCCTCATCGTAGTGGATGCGGCAGGCTCATGTGTTGTGGTCGGTTGAGGATCTTGGTCGGTTCGTCGGCAAGCAACCTCACCTCCAAAGGTTGCTGTCTTTAGTTTACCCTCCGGGTGCTGAGGGGAAACTAAAGCCGTAGCTCCGGGTGTAGCTACGGCTTGGCGAAGCGAAGCACGAGGCTGACAGCGAAGGGGAGCGGGAGAAACGGTTTGGCACATACTCTCGACTCAGGTAGTCGTCGATTTCTTGCAGGCACTGGTTGGGCCGTGGTCGTGATGCGTCGATGGCAGAACCACGCAGACCGATACGTCGGTACGGGCAGTGACGACGAATGTGGTCGGCCTCACCGCAGTGGAATCACAGCAGGCAATTGTCGGAAGTCCTCCAAGTGTCACATTTCCTGGGGCTTGAGGGTCGCTCTTAAGCTGTGCGGGCGAGAGCCATGGGGCGGCGTTCTGGAACGACTGGTTCACGCCAAAAAACCGCTGGGGAGTCTTGTAGGTGCCGAGCACTGCGTACCGAAGGGACGTGAGTCATGACTCCAGCTTCACGAGAACAGAAAACTGGGCGAGTTGGAATGTATTCATCTTGAAGCAGCGCGAAACACAGGACAAGAGGAAGAAACATGAGACGACACGAGCGCTTTTCTAACAACGGAACTTTTATTTTAGAAAGGTTAGATATATAGGCACCAAAACAATAACCGAAAAAACACAAAAAACCCAGAACATAAAATCGCGATAGTCCTTAAACCGTACGTGCACGCAGTGGGAGGTTAATCGCCTCATTTTAACAAAGCACAACAGCAATCTTAACATATGACATGCACTCAGCTATCACCCTGTCGCCACACATTCCCCAAGAGCGTGAATCTCTTTTTCCACCAGATTGATAGAAGGCGAAGCGACACAAGATTCAGACTCCTGCCTTATCAGAAATGCTTCAACTAATTCCCTGCAGGTGCGGTCTGGGTGACTAAACAAGATATTTGTCCTGTCCAAATGGGGGAAACAGTCTTTACATTTTCGGCAGTGCACAGCAAGGTTCGACGAAACTGCCCCTTTTACTGACCTTCGATGTTCAAACAGCCGCTCGTTTATACAGCGGCCTGTCTATATATATATAGACTTCTTAAAGACTCTATTGACTTCCTATAGATATTTCTTGTGTCTATTCATAGTCCATAGGCTGTCAATAGACTAAAGTGTACTAAAAGTGTTTGGCCATAAATCTAGATTGCCAATAGATTGTTATTTAGGATTTGTGTATAGAAAGTCTATAGTCTGTCTAAAAAAAATTTTGTTTGGGTGGTCAGCAGCGGAGTAACGCTGGATGGTGTGGACGATGACCCATTTTTAGCTATTGCTGCTTCATAAACTTGAATGCAATTATAGATTTCAGACTCCGCCTCCGTTAAATGCCACAAATTTGATCCGGGATGGTTCAGTGCTTGGTCAATGAAAGCATTTATGCTTTTCCTGCGAACTTCGATGCATGCAGCAACCGGAGTTTATAGTACCAGCTTCATGTTTTTGATGTGTTTAGGCGGCCGGGGCCAGCGCTGTTTACCTGAAATGCACTTTATGACGATAATTTTGGCAATTAAATGGAGGGAGCCATCTTGTTTTCACACTCGTTGCACTATCTGCGTTAACAGGCGTAATTTTAACACACCCAAGTGCTCGTTCTTGTTAGATGTTTTGCGGTTCAACCTTGGAAAAATACTGACGTTTGTCTCTTGGGAAAAAAATTGAATTGCCTGATATAAAATTTAATAAATTCTATTTTTGATGTCTCGTCCGCTAACTACGATATCGGACTTGCGATGTGAACTTACTACTTATATTAACAACAGTAGTTTCCGCTCTAAACACGAATATGCGTATAAGGAGTAGACTGTCCTTTACTCCTTCATGCTTAGAGTGTAGACTTTAGGTTGAACAGTACAGTTGAACATTTAGGTTCAACCCAAGGCAAATACCAGAGTGCACATAGGTCAGCGTTATCGGCCTTGCCGCGAGCGAAGACATCGCCAACCTCACCTAAAAACGAGTTTGTTCTTTTCCATCGCAGACAATAAGCGGCAGGAACCGGAGAAAAAATTCAGCCGTTCCTCCGGCTGGCGGCCGCCTCGTATTGATGATTCGAAGCCATTATAGTTTGAGCTCCATCGCGAACCACAGCGGCATCCATGCAACGGCACCTCACGGAAAGGGCGCGATGGTCATCTGCAAAGTATTAAATCGAGCTGGTAATGCTTCCGAGGACAGGCCTCGTGGCACTTTCAAAACAGCGTACTGGTGCGCGAGTTGATGCATGTTCACAATGTAGAAATGGCGTCAGACGACGACCCTTGTGCCTTCGTCATCATCGTCGCGCTTTCTGCTCTTCTTCTAACTGAACGCGTACGCGACGTTTCCTTGGGGCTTAACGTCACCTTCTGAAAGGATCCACTCGCGACACTTCGTCACAAGAGGAAGTTAGACAGGCCCATTTCCTTTGCGGTTTGACAAAGAACACGTTTTTGTTCACCGCCGTGGGACGAGCGCGGCCTCTGGCGACTTCTCCGCCGCAAGTGTCTTCTTTGGTCGGAGAGAGAGCGGCCGGTCTCGTCGGTAGGCAAGGCGCGAGCCCATAGCGGGAGCGTGCACGAAGCGGTGCGCATTTCACATGTGTAGCAGTGGCGATCAATGAAAATGTCCGGCTCGTTAGTCATGCCCCCCCCCTCCCCCCCCCCCTCCCCCCCCCCCCTCCACCGGAGGGGAGCGCTTCCTACTCCCGCTGTTCTCACCTTCTCAGGAAGCTCCCCTGGACCGTAACGACGCGCCGAACTGGCATTCCCCCTCCTGGGCGACTGCTGAGGTGGCCACGGAGTAAGCGAAAGGAAAGAAAAAAGGACCTTGGCGCCTGAGTAACGCATGCCCACCTTCATCGCCCCTATAGTCATGTTGTGAACTGCGCGGAATGTTATTAGCGCTGCTTATTTGCTTAGTAAACTTCCACAGGTGGAGTAATGTGACTATATGTCTGAATTCAACTATAAGGGTTAGACGATCAAAAGATGAAGCAAGAATGGCACATATTTACAACTGCGCACCCCATGTAACCAGGTGTTTCAGGGACGCCGAGCACTATTTTTTTTTAAAAAAAACAGGCTTTTTGAGTTGTGAATACGGCTTCTGCGGCAGAATAATACTAGGGTTGGTGGACATCAGAAAACAGGTTAACAAGGTTAACTAGTGAGCCGGTTAACTGATTTCTGATGAATACATTTTTAACTATTGCAGTTAGACTCCTGGTTGCAATGAGAGATTTGTAGCCAGTTGCCAATAATAGTCATATCATTTTTTTATAATTTTGAGAACGGGATTGCACGGGTGCGGTGGTTCGACAAAATTTGGTTATTACGGCTGGTTACGTGCATTGGAAGGGTTGCTTTGCCTGCATGCTTTCCGAAAGCGCATCTATTTTTTACTGTGAAACAAAAAAAACATCTTGTTTAGTTATGTACCAGGTGCTTTAGGAAAGGTGATCACTAATTTTTAAAATATAGATTTTAAGGTAAAGAGAAGTTCTTGCGGCATAGTAACACCAGTGTTGGCAGACGCCGGAAAACAGGCGAATCATGTTAACTAGTAAAGTGATGAACTACATTCTAATAGTTTTTTTTTAACTAATACCGATAGACACCTAATTGCAATTAGAGTAGGCGGTCGTTATTAACAGCCATATCAGTTTTTAGAATTTAGAAAACGCGATTACCCTCGCCGCTGTGGCACGACAAAATTTGGCTGCATCGCGCCGAAATACATGCACTTTCGGAATGAATGTAGGCAAAGCAACCCCTCCAGCGCACGAAATTAAGTCGCAATTGCCAAATTTTGTCAAGCCACAGCGCCAAAGGTAATCGTGTTTCCGAAATTCTAAAAACGGATATGACTATTACTAACGGCCGGATACAAACCACCAATTGTAATATGGTGCCTATTGGTAATAGTTAAAAATTTAACTATTAATTAGAATTTAGTTTCTCACTTTACTAAACATGATTCGCCGGTTTTCTGACGTCTGCCAACACTGGTATTACTGTCGCATAAAAAGAAAAGTAGCATCAGAAAATCACAGGGTTGCCTGTCGACTCTGCTCGAATCGATTTGTAGGTTTTAAACGGTTTTGGAACCTACAGGAGACCCAAAGTTCTCCAACTCTGTGAAGCTTCTCTAGTCATTGCGTTTCACTCAGCTCGCGCAGGATCATTGCTGTGGATACACCG
Organism: Amblyomma americanum; assembly: GCF_052857255.1. Lineage (NCBI taxonomy): Eukaryota > Metazoa > Arthropoda > Arachnida > Ixodida > Ixodidae > Amblyomma > Amblyomma americanum. The sequence goes on along the minus strand of NC_135502.1, from coordinate 128,589,282 downwards.
GAACATGAGTCCCTGCAGCTTTCCACCTTCTCGATCCCCCCCTGCTTCTTTATATCATGACAGCCTCACGCAGTATTTCCTGTTCCGCATTGAACGTCAGAACGACCGACAGCTGCCGATCGATTGGCGACCAAGTTGCTAGTAAGACATTCCAGTTATTGCACTGAAAATTGTGTTCTGGGAGCCTGTCAGAGGCGAGGAAAAATTTGAAGAAACGTTATAAAAAATAGTCTATATACTTTCTGTAGACTTCTTATACAATCTGTTGCCTTCCAAAACATATTTCATCTTGTCTATTCATAGTATATAAACGGTCTGTAGACAAAAGTCTACTGAGAGTATGGCCAAAAATCTATAGATTATTCATAGACTGTCTGCAGGATTCGTGCTGGCTATAGGCTTGTCTGCAAGATTTATCTATAGAAATCTATGACTGTATTGACAAGTCTATATGCTGTCTAAATAAATTTTTGTAAGGGTTACGTGGGAACGTCGGCGAGAGGAACAGTTTTATCTGGAAAGCATACGGCAACACAAGACAAGGAATGCAATGGTGGGCTTGCTTCTTTACTTTTTACATTACTTTTATTTTTTATAGCCTGTTTTCTCTGTGTTCTGACTGTGTCTATTCTGTTCTGTTCCTGGTTCCTGTTTGTGTTCTCAACATGGATTCCCGCATCCAGCGTCCTGTTTTGTCTCTCACTGTTTCCAGCGGCCCGCATATTTTACGCTTACCGCCCCACGAGGGGGCGGCCATCAATGTAGTGTGTCGTAAGATGGGCGCTGTGATCGGCTTGTTGCCGCTTCTCAGGCGAGTGCAGGCGCGCGTGGAGTGGGGACCCTTCGCTGCTCGTCGTACACCCGTAAGAGTGGATCACGCTGCATCCAATGAGCTTTCGATGAGTTCCCTCCGTTATGCCACTACAGCGTCAGGTGCTACATTAACTACAGGAAAAGTCTGGCAGTTTATTTCCCGAGACCATTTTTGCCCCTGCTTCTTAGCGAATGCGTAAGCTAACAACTTGAAGTGCGCGAGCAGTGCACGATAGGGCGACACACGAGGCACACTCACTACACGTGGGCAGCACGGCTTGCAAGTGGGCGCTGTTATTCGTCCGTTATTTGTGCACCGTTCCTTCATATTTTAAGAGCACGAACCACCAACTTAAAGGAGAAGTATGACTGCACACACTCAGGCCGCCAAGAGCTGCCGATACAGTGTGCTAATCTGCTCTGACGTACGGCGCCCGTAACCACTTGTTTTGGCAGCAATTTACCTGATAATGTGTGGCGGGAACGCTTAGTTCACTGAATCAAATTTTGATGTGGTAAGCAAAAAACAAACAAACAAAGGACTCAGGCGTGAGAGGAACCTGCATTGGGCGGTACTTGCAAGAATGTCAACATATACAGATACGACAACGCGCAATACTGTTATGCATTACTGTCTTACGGATAAAATTCCAAGCCATATGCCGTTGCTCTTTTGGATATGTGCGCGCTGCCCGATCGCATTATGCTGCCAAAGCTAAGATACATGGCACCGCGGTGAGGAGCTGCCCGTCATCCTTCAGAATTCTGGCCACCTACTTGGGGCTGCAGTGAGACCTAAGCTTACGTGTGGTGTGGAGAGAGAGGAAAGAAACAGTATCAGATTCGCGATGGTGCCGTTCGAGCGAATGGCAGCGCTTCCTTCCGACTACGGCGAGCTACTTGTGAGCCATCGATTGTTTAAACGATGGCAGGTCCAGTAATTCCAACGTTCCAGCTAGATTTGATGTCTCCTCGTACTAAAGGGGGGCGGGGGGTTGCTAAGGGCTAATCTTTCACTACGCTTCTCGCTGAAACTAAAGCGGGTCAGCAACGGTGTGATAAGGTCTGGCATTTTTCTTCGCTTCGACAGTCGAGAGTGGATGAGAGAGCAGAGAGGGAGGAATTGAATTATGCGTCCGCTTCTGCGAGCGCGTCTCGAAGAAGTTCGCCTTCGACTTCTTAGGCTTCCAACTAGAACCGGCTAGTTTTAAAGTTATTCAAATGAAATCGCCCTTCGTGGCCGGTCAGTGCAGCAACCACTTAAAGTAAAAAAAAAAAGATAGTTTGGGGCACACATTTCACACGCTCTCGGCGCAAATGTCGACGATGCGTCTTACCGTTTCTGCGAGCCTGGTTTTTCCTCTCATTTACTTAGTCGCCAGAGATTCCTTTTTTTAAGCATTGCTCGATCCCTTCGCGAGCGAGTGTATCAGTGTATACTATGTGAAGGCCGTCCAGCTTCTGGGGCAACCAATCATCTTACTTACCTGCATGCTGATGACTGGCCCCGCAGAGTTAATGGTAAGCTGTGCATTCGTATATTAACAAAGTTGCAACTGGCAAGTCGCGGTCGGTCAGTTCATAACTCAGGACACCTTAGAATGCTATTACACGGAAATCCTTAATGGAGTTGGGCTATAGATTGAACGGACAAGAGTCCCAAATATGCCGTGACTGCGTCAGCGGTACGTCTGTGGCGCTCTTCGGGAGTGGCGCACATGTTTCTGGAGCGTTTAATGCACTGATTGTTGATATTATGTCTGCTCTGTTTATTTTTGCATGATATTTATTGACTTGTCAAGAAAATAAACTAGGGAACATCAGGTTCTTCCTGCTTTCTGTTCTACTAATGCGCTTGACCACTTCATGAAATACCAGCTGCTCGAAGCGCTGCGCCAGCGATTGCATGTGTAAGGACGTGTAATCACTGCATACAAATCACATGAAAGCTTCAAAAATGTGCATGAATTTCATATTTACAGTGCCAAAATCACATGGACAGAAGAAAAACTTAATGAAACATGTGCACTGAGAAATTAAGGTTGGTTGATTCGAACAACAGAGAGGGAGAGAGAATGAAAAGGAAACGCAGGGAGGTTAACCAGATATGAGTCTCCGGTTTGCTACCCTACACGGGGGATGGGGGATAGGGGTTAGAAAGATGACAGAGAGGAAAACGCAAAAAAAGGAACGTACACACACACACACACACACACACACACACACACACACACACACACACACACACACACACACACACACACACACACACACACACACACACACACACACACACACACACACACACACACACACACACACACACACACACACACACACACACACACACACACACACACACACACACACACACACACACACACACACACACACACACACACACACACACACACACACACACACACACACACACACACACACACACACACACACACACACACACACACACACACACACACACACACACACACACACACACACACACACACACACACACACACACACACACACACACACACACACACACACACACACACACACACACACACACACACACACACACAACACACACACACACACACACACACACACACACACACACACACACACACACACACACACACACACACACACACACACACACACACACACACACACACACACACACACACACACACACACACACACACACACACACACACACACACACACACACACACACACACACACACACACACACACACACACACACACACACACACACACACACACACACACACACACACACACACACACACACACACACACACACACACACACACACCACACACACACACACACACACACACACACACACACACACACACACACACACACACACACACACACACACACACACACACACACACACACACACACACACACACACACACACACACACACACACACACACACACACACACACACACACACACACACACACACACACACACACACACACACACACACACACACACACACACACACACACACACACACACACACACACACACACACACACACACACACACACACACACACACACACACACACACACACACACACACACACACACACACACACACACACACACACACACACACACACACACACACACACACACACAAGGCGTTCCAGTTAGTCTTTCACACAGGCCGGTAGATTGTAAGAAGCGCAAAAGCGCTTGCACGGCCTTCTTCTGCGACGGTAGGTCCTTTCGATGTTGTAGAATTCTTTTTTCGGATAGCGGTTGGTCGTCCAATTGGTCAAGTTCGTGGCTAAGGCATGCCCTCTGTGGACTGTACTGCGGGCAGGAGCACAATATATGGCCAATTGATTCTTCATGGCCGCAGTGGTCACAGGTTGGGGTGTCGGCCATCCCTATGCGGAAGGCATAGGCTTTAGTAAACGCAACACCCAACCAAAGTCGATATAAATGTGTGGCGTCTCTACGGCGAAGCTGTGATGGCGCTCGAAGACTTAATGTTGGATCAAGTGAGTACAGTCGCGTATTTCTTAAATGTGGCTCATTCTATTGCGACTCGGTGCACTGCCGAGCAAGTAGGCGGAGCTTCCGTGCCGCGTCAGTTCTAGAAAGAGGAATTGGGACATGGCGCTCCTCAGTATGGGCTGAGCGGGCAGCGTGATCCGCCCGTTCATTGCCGATAATCCCGCAGTGACTTGGAAGCCACTGGAACGTTATTTCATGGCCGGCATCACTTATATGGTGTAACGTCTCTGTAATATGGAAGATTAGTTGTTCGTGCGGTCCGCGTCGTAGAGGTGGCAGTAGAGACTGCAGTGCCGCCTTCGAATCGCAGAATATTGTCCATTTGTGTGGCGGTTCATCACCAATGTGATGAAGGGCAGTTAAGAGCGCTGCGAGCTCTGCTGCCGTCGATGTTGTCGCGTGGGTCGTCTTAAATTTGATTGTTGTAGCTTTCGCTGGAATGACGATTGCCGCCGCGGAGCTGCTTGGAAGGACAGATCCATCAGTGTAAATATGCGTTCAGTCACGGTAGTTCTCGTACAAATGTAGTAACGTGAGCTGTCTAAGGGCTGGTGATGACAGATCAGCTTTTTTCGAGATACCAGGTATTGCGAGGTTGATTTTTGGCTGAGCGAGGCACCATGGAGGGATCGAAGGTCTCGCAGCCGGAGTGAAACAAGCTGGCAATGATTCATCATATGCAGTTATCGTTTGGCTGAAAGATGTGTGTGGCCTGTCCGCTGGTAGAGAGGCTAAATGGTGACGAGGCTTCCTGGCTAGATGCCTTATATGGGTCCTGATTACTTCAATTTCAATGTGAATCTTGACAAGGTGGTCTCTAGCGATTGCTATCGTAGCCACTGTTGAAGCACTCTGAGGCAGGCCTAGACAGATCCGGAGCACTTTACCCTGGAGACTTTGTATTGTGCGTAGATTCGTTTTGCCTGTGTTGTTTATTGCTGGCAAGCTGTATCGCAGAAATCGTAGAAAAAGCACCCTGTACAGTTGTAACATGGCACTAGGCGACATTCCCCAGGTCTTGCCAGCGAAAAACTTGAACAGGTGGCAGATGCCTGTCAACCGTTTTTTCACGTATGATATGTGTGGGTTCCATGACAAGTCCCTGTCGATTATGACACCTCGAAACTTGTACGATCGGACCCGTCGTATTATTTGGCCATTTGTCATTACACTGTAGTTTGCCATGGGTTTGCGCGTAAATGTCACTAGTGCGCATTTCTCGGAGGAAATTTCCAGGCCTCGATTACGGAGGTAGATAACAGTTTGTGTGGCGGCTCTCTGAATTCTCGCTCGCAACTGTAGGCGTGTTACTGCAGATGTCCATACGCAGATGTCATCCGCGTACATTGATAGCCTGACTGTGGTTGGCACGTGCTCAAGGAGAGCAATTAGTGTTAGATTAAATAACACGGGGCTAAGTACACCGCCCTGGGGGACGCCGCTGTAGCTATAGTGAAGAGAAGTATGGCCTTCCTCGGTGCTTACAAAGAAGGATCGCATGGATAGATAGCTCCGTATCCATTGAAACATCCGACCACCCACTCCTACCTCTGCGAGAGCAGAGAGGATGGCTTCATGCGTAACGCTGTCATACGTCCCTTTAACGTCGAGGAATAAGGATGCGCAGAGACGCTTACGGCATTTCTCATGTTGAATGTAGGTCACCAGGTCGACGACGTTATCGATCGATGATCGACCGCGTCGGAAGCCCGCCATGGCATCTGGGTAGGTGTTGTGGTACTCCAAGTACCACTCCAGGCGTCCTAGGACCATCCTCTCCATTACTTTGCCCACACAGCCCGCAAACAACATCAGATTTTACGTAAAGGTGATTACGTCCAGGTGACTAGTTTTCCGTACCCGCATATGGAAAACATGTTCATTGCATTAGACAAGTGAATCCCCCAGGCAGAGCCATGCAATGAGGTTAAATGTCACAAAAGCCCGTCCTCTGTTACATTCAGGACATGTGCTCTTATCTAACGAGTGCGGTCAAAGTCCTGCGGTTTCTATCCTCCACACCAGTTGCCAAAAATGGGGGAGTCAGCGCGAGCCATTTTACGGAGGGGGTAAAAAAAAAATCAACGTTGGCGTTTAAACAGGAGTTAAAGCCTTTTGAACACTTTTATGTACTCGGTAAAAGTGCAACCCTAAACCTTGGCACAAATTGCAGTGAACAGGGAACTCTAATTTTGTTTTGCGATTGTATATGTCATGATTTTCTCCATTTGAGACATTTCACCGCACGCAGCCAAAGGTTCAACAGCAGCAAGGGACAGTTTAATCATGCTCTGAAACTAAATTATCATATACCGAGTGCTTGAAGGAAATCGGAGGGACAGTTCGTGCTCTGGGTTTCTGGAGGATAAATGCCAAGCGAGGACTGCAGCCATCGTTTGATGCAAAAAGTCAGGTGGCTCTGTGCAAGTTAGGCTGGAGGTTGGCCATGTTCATAGGGTTTAACGCGCATCAGTGCTCTGATAAGAAGATTATTACCAATGCACTTCGTCACCCTCGTTCCCTTTTCTCGGCTCAGGAAACCACTACGGCAGAAATATGGCATGAAAGCAGGAATCCCAGGTCGTGAACCACAGCTGCATTTCCCCTTCCGGAAACAGAAGGGTAACATAAAAAGGAAAGGGAAGGCTAGCACACGCTGCGCATTGCACAGTCATCTAAAAGTTAGCCTTAAATAGCGGAGCGAAAGTGAAAGTCAAAGCCAGTTTATTAAACATCTCTTATAAAGCAGGATGCTAGGAGTAGAGGGAAAAAGTTTTGACGGTGCCGGGACACCTAATTCCACCCTTCCTGGATACAACTTTGAATTGTGAGACAACGGTGTAATATTGTGAGATGCTGTCATGAATATATTGATATGGATGCAATAAGCTTGCGATGGGTAGCAAAATCTTGCTCTTAAAGTTTGTCCATCGCTCGCACCGCGCAGTTCAGACTTCCCTAGAAAATCAATGGTGCGCATTTTTTGCAATAAATGTTAGAAAAAAACAAGCGTCTCGAGGGGGGATCCGCGGAAATTTTGACTGTGATGGTGCAATCTTTCGATGTGCGAAAAAATTGCATTCATTAACAATTTCTCGATGAAAAAACGACTTGCCCAGAGTGTCTGGGTATGCCATCATAATCATAATCATCATCCTGACTACGCCCACTGCAGGGCAAAGCTCTCAATACTCAATAATTAACCCGGTGCTGTGATAGCTGCGGCCACATCATCGCCGCAGACTTGACATTTTCTTCGCATTTTGGCACCAAATTTTTACTCATATAAGGGACGCAGTACACTTAAGTACAAAGTACAGTCCAAAGTTAAATATATCCAGAAAAAAGGCATACGCATTGCATTTAAAATTTAAGAGAAAATGGCCAACATATACTGCTCAGTAATACTGTGCTATTTGAGGAACACAGATGTTTAACACCAGCTTCCTGGTAAGAAAATATTTATAGCACATAAACGAGTTCAAAATATTTTGCACAGTGTGTCTGATAATTTGATCAGCGTAATTAGTACGCATGAAAGGCACCTTTTTCATTCGTTTGTTATATGGGTAAGGTTGTGGTGTTATACCTATAGGCAAAATCACTAAGATAGGATTCATCTCTCTTGAGACAAGTTTGGTACCGAAAAATTAATCAGCAAAGAACTGCAGTGTTAGATTACTGAAAAAAAAAAAGAAATGGCTTAACGTGTGCATCTAATAGGGAACATTTGTGATTATATGAAACGCCTTTTTTTTTGTAGGCTAAATATGCTAGACAAATTGAGGTTCCTAATTGTACCCTATACTAATAAGCGCTGAGAGTTGAACCAAAGAGTGAGTTGTAGTAAGTTAGTGCTTTTATATGTTGTGATAAAATGGAACTTACTCGTGATAACATGCGAACAATGCGGGAAAGTTTTGACCAAACTAGGCGAGTGTGTAGCAATGCCCTTCTTTCTGATTCTTCTGATTTGCTATTAAATCTTTCTGATTTAATATCTTATACAAGTTCCATTTGGACCCAAGATCTTAAACTTATTTTTGGAAATATGGCGGAGTGCTTGAAGCTTGCTTCACCTCTGCCACCGGTTTGCCCGGTATTGCACTGCCTCCGGGATCGGCCTGGGACATCATAGCGCGCGTCTTTTCTATCCTATCGTTCTATCCCATCTTTTAACTCTCCTTCTATATGCACGTGGTAGCGATTGTGGCTCAGCTTGAGCCAGTGAGCAGGCCTGTGCACTTTCCTTTCCTTTTCTTACACGACAACAACAAGCAAGGAAGCAAGCAAGCAAGCAATCTAGGTATGTGCGTGTGGATTCCAAAGCACGCTTGCATGGCATAGAACACTTAGGTGCTTGGCTCCTGGGACAACGTTAATGTTCCATGAATCGCGAGCGAGAGCGATGTCTGTTTCTATTTGTTTGTTGTGGTTTTGGAAACATTTTCTGCTAACCAGTTTGTTTCAGTGAAGTCGTTTCGTAGTGAAAGCACATGATTTGCTCTAGTTGTAATTTTACCTCGCAGAAGATTAAGCTTTCATCATGAGCGCAGAATCTGAATTTAGTATCTTTCTCAATTTCTCTGATACTCCCAGTTAATAATCATTAATTTCCACCTGCTGCTCTCGGTTTTGGAGTGGTTTGCAAGAGTGCTAAGAAGTTTCTTTCAAAGCCTCAACATCGTTTGCTATTCACTGTACTATTATTAATTCGGTCAAAAACTACACAGTAGTCGATCACACCGCCAAGAACGAAGGATTCACTTTCAAATGAGTTGAGAATGAATTTAGTTTCTGAATACCAAAACTACCTATGGCTCTGTGCCACCACAGAATACGAATCAACGACGAGATAGAGAGACGAGATGGTTTTCTACACACTCTCGCCGGTGTTCCTGTGCATGGCTATTTGTGGTGGTTCGCTTTTTCTTAGCTGCACAGTGCGACCGGTAGTTGGAAGGTCGGTGTTCCGTTATCTCAAGTTTGGCTGTCCATGACTGTACCTTGAGAATTTAGAACTGCCGCTCGAGTACAAATTGTCATGTTCCGATTACCGAGGAGGATAAGCACCATTTACATAGCTGTCGGCAACACGGTAGCATAACACCATAGATCACACGAAACCGACCTTTTAGAAATTAACATCCACGAGCGTTTTTGTTCAATTGGTCCTCCATTTACCTTCCGTTCAATTTTTTTTGGCGATAGCATTTCCTTCTGCAAGTACAGCTATAAGTACTTTACCAGTGAATAACAGCCACAGGTGCTTTTGTTACGGATAAACAGAATGCTGAAGATTACAAAAGCAAAGATAAACTCTGAGTGATTGTTCACCGGACTCGAATGCCGCAATAGATCGGAAAAAAATAAATAAAACGATCATTCATCGGAACGAAATAATATTCGTCGAAAAACCCCACAACACAAACCAGAACAACACAAACTCTGGTTTGTGTTGTGGGGTTTTTCGCGATAGCGACTGTGTTCGGCAGCTCGGGATGCAATGCGTCTTTGCTGATGATGCCACCAAGAGACAGCTCCATGAAAGCGAATTGAAACTTTCCTAGCTTCAAAGAAAGTCGAGAATACTGAACTTAAGCTTAAGCACATTTGGCATGTTGGCTGAGTTGTCAGCCCGTAAATGGCACGCTAGAAATAACAAAAGAAGAGTTGTGTGCACCTATCAGAGCGTTTATGCGCTGATTTAAATATCTACGTCTGTGTGTTTTTTACGAAATGCAGAAATAAAATGCAGAAACTCCGCAACGCGAGACTACACACGAGAGCAAATTCTGACATCAGTCGCTATATTCTTTATACCTGTATTCATGAAATTCTTGCCGTCAGTATGTTCCTTAAGTATACCTGGCGCATGCAAAAATAATCCTCGCTTTTTCCATCGCTTGCGTGAGACCGTAGTTCGAGATAACACATTTGCTTCTTTCCTATGCCCCATCTTTCTTTTGGAGGGCTTCTCAAACGTTTTTTCAATACCACGCTGCCAGCGCAACGATTTTATCGCACACTAAACAAAAGTACAAGGCCCATTAAATGTACTCCTTTCAAAAACTTGGCGCTAAGAAAAGACAGAAAGAAGGAGCACTGATAAGTATGTATACAGGCCATTAATTTCACTGAGGAAGGGAGTGGAAAGCAGGCGCCATCTAGAAATAGGAAGCAGGGATTTGTGTGGCACAATCATTTCTTGGAACCGGGGCGGAATAATTTTATTTTTAGACTGAATCTGCGAAATTTACCGCTGTCGGAACCTCTACAGTCGTAGTCTGCTTTGTCGGTATACAGTCCAAGACTCGGACAGCAATATAAGAGGGAGATACTCCAGCGTTCCAGACAGGTGTGTCCGTTAAGGTTGGAAAGCGTCAGAATGTGCGACCTGCTCGTACGAATCCCAACTTGTTCGTAGTAGAATGGAAGCTGTGAGCGCGAGGACAATGCACAAAAGCGTGCTTTAACACGCAGGATTACGCTGCCCGATACTTGACGTTAATGAAGACCTTCGACATTTGCGCAACTTGTGTGCACGCAGAGAAAGACGATGGCTGTCTACCTTAATTGACGATGGACAGAACTCCTCCTATCTTATCTCAAACCGGGCCTCAGGCTATAGCTTCCAGACTGCATTTTTCCTGAAGCTGTGCACCGGAATGAAATGACTGGCCCCTTGATATTACCTTGCCGAAAGTGCTGTTTCGGCTCCACCCGACCTTGACTTTGACTCGCGCCTCGATGAAAGAGGAACGGGCCTGGCGAACTCGTTCCGGCCGCGCATGCAGTCGGGAGGGGGAACGACGGGACGAGTCGCAATTTCGCGTCGTCCGATGACGGTGATAAGGGCGAACGAATAGAGACATCCGAGCCCATCTGGCCCGCCCCTTCACCTGGCTGATTTACATGCTGGCGGCCGTAACGGGATCGGCGCCCAATGTTCCCCGTATGCCATCCGGACGCGCTTCCTAGTTCGTGTGGATACAGGATGACTGTTGCCGGAACTCGCGAGAGGACAATCTTCTTCCTCCGTTTCCTGGAATGGGATCGTTGAGGGCGTGAATTTCCAGCTTCATACACATATGTGGGATCTTTGATTCACGACTCGTCCTCGATTCTGGTGTTTTTGGAGTGCACCGCTCTTATTTCTCCATTGATCCGTGCCCGTCTCGCGTGCTAGTTAATCGGAGCGTACAAGATGCAAGCGACTGATTGACCATGGAACAAGAGAGTTGACCCCAAAAAGTTCGCATCGGCGGCTTTGGTTTATGTGGTCTCAAGTAAAGAAAAACAGTAGCAAACTTCAGTGAGATCATTAACTGTGGCCCGCTCATGTCCGCTTGTTTTCAGGTAACGGCCAGGTATGTGCTTTGTGGTCTGTTTGCATTTTGTCGGGATATGGGAATTATTTCTTCGCATGTAACCAGGAATTGAAGCCTGTTATTTGTTCTACGTAGAATAGAATGTTAAACTATGTTTCGTTATAGCAATAAATGTTATTTTACTTTGAATTTGTCACAGCACACGAATAAGAACAGCCGAGGGCGAGGCCCAGCGCCAGCAACCATAACCGCAAACTAAGTACTCTGCTTATTGTGAGTAGTTTTCCTCGTATGTATATCATATAGGAATCCTTTGTACTCTACTGACCTGCCAAAGTGTACAAACAGGACGCCTTCACGTCAAAATCTGACGTGTCTCGGTCACCGTGTAGAACTGAAGTGACGTCTTAGAGTGCACAATGGACGGAAGGGGTGAAGATCATGTACAGCTCTCTGACCGCGCAATCGTCGCGTTACAACGCACCGTAGCCAAACAAGGGCCCTCCTCTGTCGCTGCACCACCGGCAATCTGCGTCGAAATTGGCATGCCGTTGGCGACCAAGCCTTTCACGGGGCGAGTTAGAGGGCGGAAGCCCGTGACCGCGAGCCGATCTCCGGCGTGGCTGCCCCATTGAGCTGCGTGAAGGTGAAGAGCAGCGCAGAGAGACGGCGCCGCCGCCGGTACGCTCACGATGACAGCGAGCTGCCGGAAGGAGCGCGAAAGGTCAGGGCGCGCCGCCAAACACCAAGAAGACGTCATCGGCGCTCGAAGAGGGGCTCGCCCATGTGATCGGGTTGGTTCCGCCGCGTCGTCCGTCCAGCTGCGCCCAGCTGGCGAAGAAGGCGGGACTGGCCCGCAGCCGCACTGTGCTGACTCGCCAAAGGCCTGGCTGGACCGCCAGGAGTGTGTGGCCCGCCGGGCGGCCTCGCGCCGAGAGGACGGTGACGGCGGTAACGCGATACCCCGCGCTTCTTGGGGTGCGCCAGCCGACAGTGACTTGCACTGTGAGCCACTGATGTCTCTCCCGCATGCCTTCTGCGATCCGCGCGAGCAGCACGGCGATTATCTCGTTCTTTCTCAGCAGCCAGGCGCCATCATCGTCGCACACACATTGGCAGGTCTTCCCGCCATGACCGCTCGTCGTGCCTGCAGCTAACCGCAGCGTATGCCTGCGTACCAGTGCGCTTCTGGTTGCCGTTTTCGGGTGTGTGTGCCGTACTTGTGCGTTCGTTGGCTGCGTTCGTGCCTGCTGCCCCGTGGTGCTGCTCGGAATGCCTCTTCCGGCGTGTGTTTGTGTTGCTTGCGCAGTCTTTCCGCGCCGGCTGTCTGTGCGCTCGCCGATCGCGGCCCCGGCAACTCATCGCACTACACGCCCAGCCGGCTGTCTACCCGTGAGGAGCGTCACCCTCGATTTCCCATTTATTTGTTCGCCATTTGCGCGCTCCTTCCGTCTTGCGCCGTTGCGGAGCGCAGTTGCAGCCGCTCTGATCTGCCCCTCCGGATCGACGGCTCGTTGATGTGTGCACGGAGCGTGGTGTGCGTTCGCGGAAGGGGGCAGAGAAGATGCGAGAACCGCTGCCATATCTTCGCTTACAATAAAAAAAAAACGTTTCCTTTCTCCGGCTGAAGGACGCGGATGAGGATGCAATTGCAATGTATACGCCCTGAGGGAGAGGCGAAATTTTTCGTATTCTTAAAGTCCAGTGCTCCTAAGAGAGCGATAGGAAGAAAAAAAGAAACGAGACGCCACCGAAGCGTCCCTTTCATGCGTGGTTCGAGGAGAGTTCGGCGTAGCTGGGACTGCGCTTCACGGCGCAACCCTCCGAAGAACTGGACGCATTCGGCTGTGCTCGGCGGTAGCGATTACGGCGATCTGACCGTGCAACGAGCGCCCCTATACTTTCTTGTGATTTCTCTTTCGGCTGCGCCCAAGAGCAAAGTTCGCTTCTAGGCGAGAATCTCAAACGGGCATTGAATTTATCGAGTAACCAATTCTTAAAAGGCTGCTCTATTACTTGCCTGTTTCTGCTGGCTTGCAACAAAAGTACTCTGGCTTCTTGTTAACTAAATGAATTCCTTGAAAAAAAAAAGGTAATTTTGAGCGCCGCGATAAACTAATTCGTTTTAGTCTAGGAGGCAAGGGAAGAGAAAAGAGGCGCTCGTTATGAGATACACGAAAGAAGCCAACAGTCACTGAAACCAAGGAGCATAGGGGATGAATTATTTTTAATTTTTGGTATTGATCAATGCGGGATTAACAGCATACTCATTTTATCGCTTAAAGGTAATTCATTAAAAGCAGAAGAAGAAAAACCACATGCCACAGGTGGGATCCCAACGCACGACCTCCTCTGCTTCCGGGGTATTTAGCACAAATGCCCTCGAAAGCAGAAAATTCAACAACTCTCGCCGCAGCTTAGTTGGTAGAGCACCGGACGCGAAATTCGAAGGTCGTTGTTTCGCATCCCACCCGCGGCATGTCGCTGTTCTTTTTCAGCTTTCTAATGAATTATCTTTAAGCGATAAAGTAATTATTCCGCTAATCTCTCTTTGATCAACCCCACAAATTCGAAAAGAAAACAAACATCTCATATGTTCCTTCGTTTCAGTGACTGTTGGCATCCCTCATGTATGTCATCACGAGCACCTCTTCTCCCTTTCCTTGTCTGCTGAATAGCTTAACGAGGGCGTCAGTTCTGGCAGTCTTGATGCCATAGGTAGCATAAGAGGGTTTTCACATAGCCTCCGCACTCACCGTTCGATGGTGTTCCCCGTCACGCTCGCGGTAATACAGGACGTACTACGTCCGCTATGGACGAGGTTGGCGCTGGTCAACACACTTAAGGTTAGGTTACATGCAGCATCAATACCATCGAAAACCGAAGATTGGACAGCCGTCGCCGTAGCTAAGTTGGTCGAGCACCGGAGCGAAATTCGTTGGCCATGGCTTCGGATCTCACCTGCGGCATGTGGCTGTTTGTTCTTCTGATTTCAAATGAATTATCTTTAAGCGATAAAGTAATTATTCTGTTAAACTTTCATTTATCAGCACTACAAATAAAAAAATCAACTTCCCCTACGCTCCTTGAGGCGAAATTCTAGACGCACATATACTGTGCGATACCAGTGCATGTTAAAGGACCCCAGGTGGTGGAAATTTCCGGAGCCCTTCACTACGGCGTCCCTCATAGCCTTAGTCACTTTGGGATGTTAATTCCCCCCCCCCCCCCCCCCATGCTATTTAGTTCCGGTGACTGTCGGCTTCTTTCCTTTTACTCGAGTCCAATATCTCACAGATGGCACGGGCGTGTATGTTCTCGTTACTAACCGTAACTTAGCTTATAAAGCCCCAGGGAAAATTGTATTCGATCATACTCGAACTTTACCTATCATCTGCCACTCAGATTAGAAGTGTGATGCGTGCACTGCACCCCACAGTATGGCTGAGTTCGATAGTCATGAGTTCACAGTATCTCTAAGCGTGAGCACATTGGTCGGAAATGCTAAACATATGGGGGCACTGTAGGCGTCGTCGTTACGCTCATAGGGCTATCTGGAGGTAGGCGGAGCCAGCATTAATTTAAAAGGAGGTTTTTCTTCGGACTGAATGCGTAATCTTCAAATAGCTCTATATAATGTCAGCGAGCCGTCATGAAGCGGCCTTTTTTTTATCCCTTTGAAGCTATGTAGATAAAGTGAATAAAAACGAAAATAAGTCCGAAAATATAGACATAACTGGGGCTTCGTAATCAGGTAGCGTCTTCGATAATACTGAAATGTATATCCTATTTACATATACACCTTAAGGGCCTGCATGACGAGAGCCAACTGCCGCCGAAAACAAAGAGCATAGGAGATGTCTTTGTTATTTAATATGTGGTTTTCATCAATGGAAGATTAATAAAAACAGAAGAAAAACAACCACATGCTGCCGGTGGGGTCCGAACCCACGACCTCCGAATTTCGCGACCGGTGCTCTACCAACTCAGCAAAGGCAACGGCTGTCCAACCTTCTGCTTACGGGGGATTTATGTGTAGTGTAACCGTGCCTAGAGAGTGTTCACCAGCGCCACCCTCTTCCATAGCAGCGTACGTAGCACGTCCTGTACTACCGCGAGTGCCACTAGGAACTTGATCGAACGGTGAAAGAGGAAGCTGTGTGAGAGCTCAGTTGGTAGAGCACCGGACGCGAAATTCAGAGGTCCTGCGTTCGGATTCCACCGGCGGCATGCAATTTTTTCTACGTGCCTGCATTTTGGATATTTGGTGAATGTTAAACGTGACATTAAACAGGATGTTTCGTAGTTTTTATTCCGATGTGTGCTTTCGACTAGTTATTCCCGCGTGTAAATGAAAGCCAGCGAAATATTAAAAAAATCTAACGTGACACTCCGCTCGTGCGTCCTAACAGCAGGGCTCTCAAATGTTGAATTAGTGAAAGTACCAGCTTTGTATGGTGCCGCGAATGCGAAGGGGGGGGGGGGGCGCAAAACTTAAAGTAACACCTGTGACCTGTACGCGGTCAGTGCAGAAAACAGCAGGCGACCTGGTTCCCGGTACGTATATATTATATGGTGGCGGAAGCACTAGGCAATGCTCCTAGCAGCCCAACGGTGGTTCGCGCCTGGCGTCTTCCATTTGGCGTCTTTGCATTCCTATGCTTTGCTTTACTTCTGAAACAGGTGACCGTTATCCATCCTGATAGACTAAACGCCCTATAAATGAGTGGGAAAGCTGCTTACTGACTGAGCCCTGCGTATCGCTACAAGGGACAATCGCGCCCGCAATTTTCCGGACGGACTTATATTAGTGTGGGCAGAGAAAAAGAAAGAAAAATAATGTTGCCCAGCCCGCACCGCCTAAGGCACAACGGGCTACTGAACGCGGACAAGGTGCAAGTGTTACTTTCAGATTTGCTGCCAGCGCCCACTTCACTGATTTCGCCCAGTCACATTCGTACCACTACTGAACGCGGCTGCGTTCATGAAATCCACGTTTGAGGGCGCTGCTGTCGCGGTTTGTGAATGAATCGTCATGTGGGATATTTTCATATTTTATGGGCTTTAAGCGCCGTCTATAGCGCACATCAAAACAAAACCTCACGAATTAGCCGTTTGTTGGGGCGCTCTAAAATTTGGTACTGAACTTTTCGCCGCAAGCGCAATAGCTGAAGAATTGCTTTTAAATTCTTTTTTTTTCATTTCAGCAAAATATAAACAATGTTCTTAATACAGAGTGGACACCGACATGGTTGAAGTTGCCTCCCCATATTGTGCCTCGGTATAATTTCAATCTTCGTCGAAAGTTAGCTGCGGCACCTGGACTATTGCTTGAATAATTGCGTCTTTAAATGGTTCGTAAAGAGAGCACCACGAATTTAGTGCACAGGGGCCTTAAGTGGTCCAGATACGCCTCCTTTTCTTTCCTGCTTAGTATGAGAGACAACGGCACCAGTTAATCGATTCAGTCGCGTTTAGTTGCGTAGTGAAGAGCCGTAGCTACCCACGCCTCTCCCGGCACGTGACAGAGATCGGGGAAGACACTAGCGGTCACGACGACTGCCAGGGAATGGAAAACTTCAGCTTTCACCAGTCAGGACGATTCGGTGAAGTTATCAGAGCCACTGCAACAAAATGACCGAGATGGCGCCAAATGCTAATGCGGTGTCCTTCTTTGGCTCTGCCGAAGATTTCGCGAGTAGCTTTTTGCTCTTTGATAAAGCATTAACGTAGACGGTGGTAATAGGGTGCTGAGCTCGTTCGTGTCTCCGTGGAATACTGAAACAGAGATGAAGCAGACGAGGACGATGGTGCACCGACAACTAAAACGTTTATTTGAAGCTCCCGTGCTTTTATTGCCAAAAATTGACGATTATCGTCGCTTTTTTTTATCTGCCTGCAGCATCACTCAATTAAAGTAATTCTTTCTTCGATAGGGCTGAAGATTCCGTGCTGACACACTGCTCATCAGGCTCTTGAATGAACCATGCTTCTAAGCCTTTCTTAATCCTCTTTCAGCACTTGCACATCATGAAGACGTGCTGGGCGCGTGCCTTTTTTGCATTCTTTGCAGGTTTTTTTGTTAGCAGTGCGTCGCCAAGTTGCCTCCGAAATGAGCACACAACTACGAGGCTATGCCGAGGCCACGCCTGCCGCTAATTTATGGCGAAACTGGGAGATTCGGCGTGCGGTGCACGCGAAAGGGCACAGTTACATCGTTGCGGTTCAGGAATAAAAGGGGCATGCAGCATTCTTCCCCTTAAACGACGGTGCTACACAGTCTTGCCAGTAGCCCGGCACAACAGTATGCAGTGCCAGGAGCTACGCAGCTCTCCTTTCGTTCTATTCTGGGCCAATTTAGCTTATGGTGCGTGTAGCGTAACTCCATAGCCACTCGTCAGTGTATGTGCAACTTTGCTGGCTTGATGGCCCAGGCTTTCCGCATATTGCCTGCGCTTTCGCGGACTCCGACCCCCCCAAAAAACACAAGGGGAGCAAGCTTTGCCAACATAAAAGGCAGAGGTTCAGTTTGTAATAAAATTAATTACTTCCGCAGCGAAACTATGCCACAAAGTAATCCATCACATTACTCTACTGCCAGACGAAAATCATTCGTTACAATGCAGATGACTGAAAAATAATTAGATTAATGTAATTGCATGACAGTAGCTTCATTATTGCTATGTCTACTCGCAATGCGTAGCCACGTTTAGCCCGCGAATGGATGTTTTGTTAGACTTTCATTGACACATTTAATTAACACTTTCATTAACGTGCCGTCTACCCCAGAAATAATACTGTACGCTGATGATACCAATGTATTCATCTGCGGACAAGATCTAGAAGTCCTCCAAGTAGAAACTAATGTATGGATGGAAAATTTGTCGACGTGGCTCCACGGTAATGAACTAGAGTTAAACACACACAAAAAACTAAGTACATTATATTCCGCGCTCGTAACAAGTGTATAAAACAAGAAATACTTGTTCAATTTCGAGATGAATCTATCGAACGTGTAATATCACATAAATTTCTTGGTGTCATATTTCACGAACATCTAGACTGGTCACCTCACATTGAAAAAGTTCGCATTGGTATCTCTAGGTCCATTGGTATCATGTATAGAATAAGGGACCTTTTGCCTATCTGGCTAAAGCAACAACTATACTACACATTGGTACATTCGCGTTTCCACTATTGTCTTCTTGTCTGGGGCACAGCACCTAAAACAAGCATAGAAAACATATACTTATTACAAAATAAAGTTTTGCGACTAATAGATAATGCACCATACCTTAGCCACACGGCCTCATTGTTTAGAAAACACCAACTTCTTACACTGTGGAATGTTATAAACAAAAAGATAGTGTTAGCTACTTACGCACAAATGCATTCCGACCCTACCGCTTTTGTCATCAGTATCTAACGAAAACACACACCTACAACACCCGGCACATATGTTATAAAAAGGAAAAAATACGTTAAAAGAGTAGAAAACTGAGCTAGTTGGTTCATTCTTCTTGGTGGGAACAGCCAAAAAAACCAAAACGCAGACACAGAAAGGAACACACAGAATGTAGACGAGGCTGACTGTCAACTAAAATTTTTATTGGAAAAACCGCGCTTTTTGTTTCCTTGTCAAAAAGATCTTGCTTTTATCTCCCGTGGGGTTCGTTCAAGAAGGAAATTTCTTTTCTTGATAAAGAGATGGATGGTGTGCTGACGCACCGCTGTCCTGTTTCCCGTATCGCCAATGCCTCAAGGATCTCACGTGTCAATTTGTCTGCATACCTTTTCATGACTTGAACTTCATGCAACTTGGGCTCACACTTGCGCACTTGTTTGCCTTTTTTGTTTCCTTTACAATCTCTGCAATGCAGGGCTAGATTGCTGCTTGGGGCACCTGATAGCGATGATGCATGTTCTCTTATCCTATCATTAAGGCACCTTCCCGTCTGTCCTATATATTGTTTTCCACAGGCCAGAGGGATATTATAAACCACACCTTTAACACAGTCACCGAATCTTGTTCGGTGTGCGATCTGGCATTGCTGCTTCTTTTGCCTGTTGACTCGAGCACACATGCTCATTGCCTTGTTCGGTGCAGAGCAAACAACCCGGACCCCGTGCCTCTTGCCAATCTTCATGAGGTTGTGGGTCAATCCATGAACATACGGAACCACAGCTAATTTCTCCCTTTCAATGCCTTCTTCATGTCCACCTTTCCTTTCTTGCACTCCTTTCACTTTCCGCAGCAAGCTTTCAGCTACGCTGCTATGCATCAGAACGGGATAGTCCGCATTTTTTAGCCTTTCGATCTGCCGCCGAAAACTTGTCTCCATCTGATGCTCACACGATTTCTTCAGAGCTGAAAAGAGCGCGGCACTCGATATTGCCCTTTTCACGGTCTTTGAATGGCTTGATGAAAAAGGGAGAAACTGTTTCTTCGCCCTAGGCTCGTACCTCCAACATAAGTGTCCGGGTTGGAATTCAAGGCGTAAGTCCAGGAATTGCAGCGAATCCTTGGCTGGAAGCTCGTGGGTGAATTTCAACTCTGGGCAGGTTTTGCGAAAGGTCTCCAGTACGCTATCCTTGAGTCGCTCAAAGTCTGTTGAATCCTCTGTTCTGCACAGAACCAAGAAATCATCAACATAACGAAAAATCCGTGTGACGCTATTTTCTTTCACAGATTCTTGTATTCTCTTGTCGCATGCGGCCAGGTACAAGTCACTGAGTAGTGGTGCTACCTTAGAGCCGATGCTGACGCCTCTTTTTTGGACGAACAAGGAATCCCCATGAGCGACGATCGTAGAGCCAAGATAAGCGCGCAGCAGCTCTAGGAACCCTTCCACCGACACTCCGGCCGAGTTTTGAAATGAAATAACTCCCTGCTCTTCAATGGTTTCTCTAAGTATGGTCATCAGTTTCTTGTGCGGAATTGAATAATACATTTCTTCGATGTCAATCGAGAACCCGTACATTTCGGTCGTTTTGAACCCTTTTATCTCAGACGTTACTTCTTCAGACTTCCAGATTCTAAAAGGATCTTCTACCCTCAACAGGGAAAGTTGCTTGAACAGGTGCTCTGACACCAGCTTCTGCCACGTGTCTGCTTCTGAAACGATGGCGCGGAAGGGGGTACCGATTTTGTGTGTTTTTGCGTTGAAAAACACCGACAAGGTGCAAATCTTGGTAGATTCTACCTTGGAATACAAACGGCTCATATTATTCTGTTCAAGAAGCACCTTGACTCTTCTTTTAGCTTGCTTCAGTTCTTTCTTCTCGACCTTGCGGAAATTTTTGTTGATGGCTTCTAATGCTCTTGTGTTGTAGCTACCGGAATCGAGCACTACAAAGCCGCCCTCTTTATCTGAAAGACATAACTTTAAGTTATTCTCCTTAAACTCTTTTATGGTCTTTTCAAAACTATGCTTACAATGTCCGCGTTCCTTTGAACGGGCCAAGACGTCAACACCTTCAGCGAATGAAGAGGACGTTAGCCGGGTTGTGGCTGAAGGATTTGACGTCTTGGCCCGTTCAAAGGAACGCGGACATTGTAAGCATAGTTTTGAAAAGACCATAAAAGAGCTTAAGGAGAATAACTTAAAGTTATGTCTTTCAGATAAAGAGGGCGGCTTTGTAGTGCTCGATTCCGGTAGCTACAACACAAGAGCATTAGAAGCCATCAACAAAAATTTCCGCAAGGTCGAGAAGAAAGAACGGAAGCAAGCTAAAAGAAGAGTCAAGGTGCTTCTTGAACAGAATAATATGAGCCGTTTGTATTCCAAGGTAGAATCTACCAAGATTTGCACCTTGTCGGTGTTTTTCAACGCAAAAACACACAAAATCGGTACCCCCTTCCGCGCCATCGTTTCAGAAGCAGACACGTGGCAGAAGCTGGTGTCAGAGCACCTGTTCAAGCAACTTTCCCTGTTGAGGGTAGAAGATCCTTTTAGAATCTGGAAGTCTGAAGAAGTAACGTCTGAGATAAAAGGGTTCAAAACGACCGAAATGTACGGGTTCTCGATTGACATCGAAGAAATGTATTATTCAATTCCGCACAAGAAACTGATGACCATACTTAGAGAAACCATTGAAGAGCAGGGAGTTATTTCATTTCAAAACTCGGCCGGAGTGTCGGTGGAAGGGTTCCTAGAGCTGCTGCGCGCTTATCTTGGCTCTACGATCGTCGCTCATGGGGATTCCTTGTTCGTCCAAAAAAGAGGCGTCAGCATCGGCTCTAAGGTAGCACCACTACTCAGTGACTTGTACCTGGCCGCATGCGACAAGAGAATACAAGAATCTGTGAAAGAAAATAGCGTCACACGGATTTTTCGTTATGTTGATGATTTCTTGGTTCTGTGCAGAACAGAGGATTCAACAGACTTTGAGCGACTCAAGGATAGCGTACTGGAGACCTTTCGCAAAACCTGCCCAGAGTTGAAATTCACCCACGAGCTTCCAGCCAAGGATTCGCTGCAATTCCTGGACTTACGCCTTGAATTCCAACCCGGACACTTATGTTGGAGGTACGAGCCTAGGGCGAAGAAACAGTTTCTCCCTTTTTCATCAAGCCATTCAAAGACCGTGAAAAGGGCAATATCGAGTGCCGCGCTCTTTTCAGCTCTGAAGAAATCGTGTGAGCATCAGATGGAGACAAGTTGTCGGCGGCAGATCGAAAGGCTAAAAAATGTGGACTATCCCGTTCTGATGCTTAGCAGCGTAGCTGAAAGCTTGCTGCGGAAAGTGAAAGGAGTGCAAGAAAGGAAAGGTGGACATGAAGAAGGCATTGAAAGGGAGAAATTAGCTGTGGTTCCGTATGTTCATGGATTGACCCACAACCTCATGAAGAGGTTGTGGGTCAATGTTCCTTTGACATCTTTGCTGGCATTGCAATTTAATCTCGCGTTATTTTTGCAGAAAAGTAACTTTAGTTTTTCTACTGCAGTTGTGGCCTAACCATTAGGCCACCTCCCTCGTACGCAGGAGCAGCGGGGCTCGATCCCTAGTGCCGTAGTGTAGCTACCAATGATACAATAAGCGCAAGCTTTTACTTGGCCTAGTGATCGGCTTCTCTTGAATGAAATGCTTGGAAATCGTCTATGACACCACCTTGTGCAGTAAAAAAAAATACCTCTTTCCATGGCGCTCTTTGGATTAAGCTGCCCTTGCGCCATAAAAACCAGATCATCATATATTTTCGCATTTCTACTGTCTCCGCGCCGGAGAACTCATTTCCCTTCGGTGGAATCAACAACTCGATAATTTCCTGATGACTATTTCCGTTACTCTTCGTAATTTGCCCTGTGGATCTATGGCATATGATTGTGAAACGTCACACACAATATTCTACTGGCATTGGAAAACTTTTGACCTCTGCTCAGTTTTGCCACGTTTTTTTTTTTCAAACGCTATGCTATGACCTCTTTTTAGACCTTGTATTCCTTTAATTTTGTGCTGTAACCTTATCCAATGCCTTTTCAGCTATGGAATGGATCGGTATTTTTCGGGGGAAGCCACTTTCTGCGAGTCTGCCTCTTAGTACAAAGATGGTCCAAAAAACATCTTGTCATTGCGTGACTTATTAACAACCATTTCCATGCACCCTTCGAACCCAGTCTCGAATGGGCTGATTAATACTTAATCTGTTCTGCTCCGTGGTCATGTCGTCATTATCATCATAATATCTCGTATCGTTGTCATCGAATCTCTCCAATCACATCCACTGCAAGACAAAGGCTTTTCCCACTGGTCTTTATTTACCCTGTCCTGCTTCAGCTCTGGCTACCCTGCCCGTAAACATCTTATTGTCAGCTGCCCACCTGTTCTTCTTCCGTCCCCAGCTGAATCTAACTGTCCTAAAATTATGTTCTTTTTCGATAACTGACAATCGGTTATTATATACTGAGAGTTCAAAATTTAACTTTTCAAGTCTTTAAAGAACGAACGAAAAAGTACATAAAAATCCGTTTTTGCACATAAACTGCTAGGAAAGTTGTTCTCATGGATCTCCTAATCAGCTAAAATAATTATCGAAACCTTTAGGCGCTGTGCTAGCCCACATTTCTTACTATAAACTGACAGGCGGTCGTGTCCTTAACTGCGTCTTTTTTATTGTTATTCTCGTCGCACCTCCGTTGCGAGTTAATCGCGTCCGAATTTCCGACCCGGTTCCCGTATTTACGTACGCAAGACAGTTTCAGTCACGCTGCTATGTTTTTTTTGCCATTCAACTATTCCCTGCTCAGGAGTTCCATTTTGCAGCGAACTAAACTAAACGAGAAGAGGCTTACGGGTCCGCTAGCTCTTCACACACACACACACACACACACACACACACACACACACACACACACACACACACACACACACACACACACACACACACACACACACACACACACACACACACACACACACACACACACACACACACACACACACACACACACACACACACACACACACACACACACACACACACACACACACACACACACACACACACACACACACACACACACACACACACACACACACACACACACACACACACACACACACACACACACACACACACACACACACACACACACACACACACACACACACACACACACACACACACACACACACACACACACACACACACACACACACACACACACACACACACACACACACACACACACACACACACACACACACACACACACACACACACACACACACACACACACACACACACACACACACACACACACACACACACACACACACACACACACACACACACACACACACGCACGCACACACACACACACACACACGCACGCGCGCACGCACGCGCACGCACGCACGCACACGCACACACGCACGCACACAAAATCAAACGAACGGGGCGTATTAAGACAAGCAAGGAAAATGGACAGTGTAAAAACATTGCTTTAATTAGAAACAGAACGCCACACGAAATGTCTAACGATCAAGCACCGAGCTGGAAAAATGCATTGCCTTTTTTTCTCTCTGCAAAGCTTCCAAGCAGCAAGATCGCTCCATTTTATTCTCTTGATTTGTTTGGCCAGTCTGACTGCATCGCTCCGCTCGGTATTCCCGACTGCATGTTTTCGTGAACGTGACGAGGAGTCATAAAACGAATATAAATGCGCGGGGTTACCTGAATTATATTTCTCTGTGATGATATGGCTAAGAACTTACCGTGCCTTTTTACCGCCGTTTTTCCTCTTTTGTCGAGTCTATTTCTCGGAAATTCGCTCTCAAATAGTCCTTATCCTAATGGTCCGGGCCCACGCCTTGACTCCACGCTCACTGCATAAAAAGGCACTGCGATCACTGTCTTCTTAAACGCTTTTGCGGCCCCGTACACGATTTCCATAACGAACGAGCATCACTGCTTTTTCGCCTGTCTCCAACTGGTTAAGGGTAATACGCTCGCTGTGTGACTCACTATACTTTGTCCGAACAGCCTGGAAATAAAAGCAAGGGACGAGGATCCACGCGGCGGCGGCAGTGCGCACTGGCACGGTATCGGAATTAAGGTCGCCGCGCTGTATTGCTCATTCGTGGCACGCTTTGTTCAGCCTCTTTCCGCCGCCTTCCAACGTGTGGCTGCCGAAGCCTCGCACCAGATGGCACTCGGCGATAGTGGCAAACGGCTCACCTCTTCTAGCCCCCTCCCACCTCTACCCTTTCCTTTCGGCTTGCTCCTCTATACGCGGTACCAACTCACTTTCGAGACGCTCATTCCCCCCCTCCCCGCACCTCTCGTGAAAGTCTGTACATGACACGGCAGCCTGCGTAAGTTGCAAGTCCAGTCGCCGGAACCTTACTTTCCGCATTTTCCTTGTTACCATTTACTCAGCCGGGCTGGACGTGAAGAATGCGATTAAACACCCACCGCTCTTTATGACCGCGGAACCGATAAGATCATGTTGTTGAGAGCGGTTAAATGAGACCAGAAGCAAGAAGCGACTCCTGCAAGGGTTGCGCATCCAATTGTGCGCATGCTTTCTCATTGGAATTGGAGGAATAATTACGAATAGAAACAGATGCGTAACACGAAGGTATGGCGTATACGAACTGCAAGCTTTTTGCGCGAGGACTAAAGAACTATAAACGAGTAATGCAAAATTTTACTGCAGCTCTTCGCACGCCACCTGCTACCGCTGGCAGGTGGCGTGTTACGCTGCTACCCACCCCAAGGTAGATGTACACAGGTAGCGAAGGCTCCATAGACGCCCATTGGTCCAAAAAATGGCGGCTCGTGGGCACTCCAGCGCCCCCTGGATTTTGAGGGGCAAACTACGCAAACGTGACGTAGAATGACGTCACGCATACGTATGCTTTGGCGCGAATTATAAGGCGGTCTTTCTGTAGAATCCGCGTTTTCGAGCCCGTACCTCTAGAAGGTTGCTGCCTTTCAGCGCGCCCCAACCTTTGCCAGTCAAATATGCTCGCCTTGTGTGCTCGAGTTCCTGCTAGTTATGGCCTTGTTAATGTGCAATTGGGAACGCAATGAAAGTGACTGGTAAAGGAGGGGCAGCATAGAAAGGCAGCAACACTTCCAGACACTGGCGTGGCAGGGTTAGCCGGGTATCGAAACAAGGCCTGCAAAGACGCGCTGTAATGCACCGCACACTCATGAATAGGGGGCAGGTCAAGAGTGTTGCAAAAATACAAAATTTGCCAGGTTTTAATAAAATGACTTACCTCTTTCATAAAACAAGGTGCTAATATATTTTTTCTTTTCTATTGGCAGATTACATTCCAATTTTGTAGCTTTATCATTTCTTTATATGAGTGTTTTGCCCCCCATCCTCTGGTTGTGCTGCAGTCGCGCTAAACCACTTTTCGGCCCAGCCTTCGCCACCACTTTAAATCCGCCTTGCCCACCCTGCGGGAGGGAGCCACTTCCGGTTGTCCATTCCTGTGCTCTCGCCGTGGCACGAGGGGTATCGCTCCGCAACTACCTGCCAGGTGGTGTGTTGGTACGCTGGAACAGGCACCTTAGAGCGCCGTTCTAAAAACGCCCGCAGGAGGCCTCGTACTGTGTAGTTGTACCTGTGAAACAATGATGCTTATGTCATGGCCAGAAGCATCACATTGTGATTTATACTACGTACAACATGTGATAGTGAGGCCTTTGCGACCGAAAGCAATGGCCGCCGTCGACTGACCCAGGGCAGCAAAGATGGCAGCGTTCACGCTATCTTTTTTCCAACGTATAGTTCTTGTAAAGAGGCCGTAATGTGGTGGCGCGCTCTAACACTTCAGCCTAAAAGTTCCCGGCCCTTCATCACTGCGTTCCGAGCGCGTGACATGTTGGATGGTACTAATGATTAGACGGGCTGATTACAGAGAGGCGGGGACAGATCTGTGATAACGAGTAGGTAATGGGGAATTTTTACATACCAAAGCAGCTTAGCACCCTCTGAGGCATGCCTTAGTGAAGGGTTTTCAGCTAATTTTGACCACATGTGGTTTCTTGCTGTGCGCGTTTTAAATATACAGATTTCTGTGTAGGGTAGACATATAAGCTTTATTTCCCATGAACGAATGGGGAGGGGGGGGGGAGGCAGGGGGAAACGAGGCTATAAGTGCATCCGCAGCTTTACTGGTCCTCGCGCCCCTACATGAAAACGACAGGTGGCACTTGACAGCAAAACTTATGCAAGAAAAATATCAAAACACAAACTTGTTGATATGGTAAATGTACAATGCGGGTAGTGAAGATAAATAAATAAATAAATAAATCAACCGCCCAATCAATCAATCGATCAATCAATCAATCGATCAGTCTTTATTTCGCCTGAACTAAAGGCAGAAGACACGAAAGAAAAAGCTCTGATGAGCTTGACTGGCCTCTCGGCCAGTAAAAGAGGTACAATTGCAGCGGCTCAGGTAATATTTTAATAGCAAAACCAAGGAATTTACAGGCAGAAAATAGAAATCACGGAGGTTAGTAAAACTAATCAATGGTAATTAAAAAGAACGGTAGACAGTAATGGACGCATGAACTCAAAAAAGATTGGGGCATATAGAGCACGCAAAATTCCGCGGTGTAGGTATTACAGTGCATGTTTGAAGCCGCAGAACAAACGCGTGCGTAGTTTCCGCAAGACCTAGCTGGCCAACAAAGTCATGGCACAGAAGGGATCACTTCATGCAACAAGGCACTAAGGACGTAACAAACAAAGAGGGGGTAGCTGGACCTTGAGTAAATTCAGTAAATCAGCTTTAGCAAAGGAAGCAATTTGCAATTTCAAGGGCGCTGCCAGCTACTCTGTTCAGAAGTATCGGGAGAAGATAACGCAGCATCTGCGCGCCGTAGTTAGTTCATAGGGTAGGTATAATATACAATTCAGTCCGACGCAGTGAGTGCGTTGGTAACATGAATAAAGTTCCGCAAGATTAGATAAAAAGAAAATGTTCTGTTGATTTCTTGTTTCTAATGTTGAGCTGGGCGAAAGTCGTAAAGATGAATGCTTATTACATTAGCACTGTTGAAGAGCTCTTTTGCGAGACATTCTCAGGGCCGATTAAAGGGGCTCTGAAAGGGGCGCTAATAAACTTGCGTAGGCCTGTGATGTTAAAGGACGCCGCTTCATTAATATCTTCCAGCAAGAAATTTTTTTCAGCGCGCTCTGTATAAGATGAGTTATCTGTAGTCACAATTTGAATTTACGCGTCTTCGCGCCTTTCCCTCTCCTCTCGTAACTTTCTGCACGCTGGAAGATCGGCGCTCCTTCGCCGGCCCCACTGCTGGGGGCGGAGCTTCCTGACTCACCGCAGCTACGCTGCTTATTGGCCGCTGCCATGATAGCTGACTGACGTCTGAAGGAATCTAACCAATCGCCATCTCTCAACTTCTACACGCAGGTGCGAGCGAAGGAGGAGGGTGCGAGCATGAAAAAGTCGCCGGAAAGGGCTCGCTAGTTTTCGCGCGTGATTGTGGGTCCTCTGCTGCGTGTTGAAGTGTTTTATTTGGCTAAGGTGTTCATGACAGCACAATCCACAGATTAAGCGAGTTGATGTGCTCTCCTCGGAAGGTGTTTCGGAGCCCCTTTAAAAACTACTCGAAGCTTTTCTTTTAGACGGTGAAGTATGTGACGAATAGAAGACGTTGACTTGCCCCCTATTATGGTGGCAGGAATGTAGTTGTCCAGGACATGAATAGAGATTTATATAGCAGTAGTTTGACTGGAACCGGGAGGATACGGCGATGCCTGTGCGAAAGGCCAATGACGCGGGAAGCTTTTAAGGCAACATGGTTTATGTGTGCGTCCCAGAACAGCTTGTCTGTGAAACGCACTTCAAGTATTTTAAATGTACTCACAATTTCAACGCGGCAAGAGTTGAAGCGGATTGTACGAGTCATGTTTATTGCATTGCCTTTTGGGTGAAGAAACATAGCTTTTGTGTTGTTCACATTTACTTTATTTATTTTATTTTATTTCAGAGGTACTGCCAGCCTTCGCAGAAGGCCTTTGGCATTACTGCATTACAATCACTCCAGCGGTCAAGAAATAAGAGTGCGTCATTTACCTTATCGATCATTTTG
Organism: Amblyomma americanum; assembly: GCF_052857255.1. Classification (NCBI taxonomy): domain Eukaryota; kingdom Metazoa; phylum Arthropoda; class Arachnida; order Ixodida; family Ixodidae; genus Amblyomma; species Amblyomma americanum. Next base: position 128,559,986 of record NC_135502.1, on the reverse strand, counting down.
TCAGGGTCATCTCCACTAAGCAATAGTGTTGCATCATCGGCATATATGATGAAATATCAATCAGTTTATTTTCGCATAAGAAATACAGCGAGAAAAGGTGAGTCAATAAAAAGCCACTTTGTTGCCGCTTGACTAAGCTCCAGTCATCCATCACCCATCAGCAGTGGCGAACGGTGCATTTACATGCAAAATGTACAGGGAAAAGAAAAAAAAACAAACACGTTAAAAGTGTCATTACTGTACAAATTGAATAAGAAGGGTCCTAAGACACTCCCCGGCGGTACTCTGCATGTGTTAGACAGCATGGTTGAAGAAAATCTATTGACCACTACATACTGGTGACGCTGTGACAATTAAGAATGCATGAGTGCTAGAACAGTTCCGCTAACTGCACAGTGTGAGATTTTTCTAGAATAACGTCATGATATATAGAATTAAATGCTCGGGTAAAGTAAACAAAAAGTCCAGCATTAAATTGCTGTATTCGAAATTACGCAGAATAAACTCTTTTTAGGCTATAAGGGCAGTTTCTAAAAGACGAGGGGTATTTCCGAAAGCCGTGCTGCGTACCTGTGATAATACTGGGTCTCTAAGAAAAGAGAGGCGCTTATGAACCACTTTTTCAACGACCTTGAAAAATACATGCAACAAAAAAATCAGTCTGCAATTTACTATATCGTTCCCGTCACCCTTTTTGAATACTAGAATTACCTTCGCTATTCGTATCTTGGAGGGGAAAATACCAGACAATAGACAAAGATTGAATATTTGGACAATGACTGGTGTAACTATATCCATAACATACTTGACCAGTGCCACCTGTATGCTGTATGAATCACAAGAAGAAGCAGAGTTAAGATTATGAAATACAATAATGATTTCTTCTGGCATCGCTACGCCAGGAAATACAGTAGAAATATTGCTAAAATCAATAAACTACGCAGCATACACATTAGATGAGGGTGGGGAATTTATTCATAGAGTTCGCCAGCTCTTGACCACTAAATTCAGTCCCGCATACATGCAGCTTGTCAGAGAATTTCAGCTCATTTTCCGGACTTACAGCTTTAGAAAGCTTGTTCCAAAGTACCTCACTGTGACCATTGCAGCTCTGAAAAACTTTTGTATATATCTTGTTTTCACTGCCCTGATGTCTGAGTTCCGTAACGAATCTGTTAAGTAACGAAGGAGTCACCCATGGTTTCCTAAAACAGTCGCGTCGGGTAACCTTTAGGTAAGGAAAACAGTCTGTATATAGAGCTGTGAATTTACTAACGAGTGCATAGTATGAAACTTTCGCGTCGTTTAGAGACTAAAACTCATCCCTCGACTTGTTAGTAACAGCTCTGCGTAATTTTTCGAGATTAGATGGTGAAATGTCTTGATAGGTGTTAATCTATGTTGCGTCGGCTGCGCAGAAACATGTTTCTGCAAACAAATGTATACGCCGATAAGATAACTTAATTCACAACATACGGCGCCTGATATTATAAACGTCAGATTTACATTGATAAAGTAAAGATCAAGAAGTGTTTACAATTTCATAGATACCATGGTAGGCACATTAGTTACATTTTGGCATCCATGAGATAGCAGTAATACTTCAATGGCATGTCGCAACACGCTGTCATTTAATATGTTAAGATTAAAATCCCCCCTCCCCCTTCCCCCAGATGATAGTACAATTGTTAGCAGAGACAAAATATAAAAAGAAACGTTCTATGAACGCCATAAAGGCACATGCATCACTACTTGGCGGTCGATAGAAGACAGAAATCACAATATTGCTACTGATGCTGATATGGACCATGAGGTTTTGATGGAAAGGAAACCTGGTGCTCTCTAGTGAAATTTAACAAACGGATATTTACACTATCATGAAAAATGGTGAATCACTATGCAATTCTCGCGCATTTGAAATTGCAATGCAGTTGCATTCAAACACGGTGTACAAAAGAGGAATATATTAACACATCATAATTGAGATGACAGAGACATGTTAGTTCATGAATTATGCAACACTAGTTCGGAAACATAGAAACATGTGCAATAAAATTGGTTTGCTGCAGGTATCGATCCAAAGCTATAGGCGCAAAAAAAAAGCACTTGCGGGTGTTTCGGTTGACATTTGCCATCAGTGGCACACATAAAAAACAAACTGACATTTGTGTCACAATTTCCATACTGGCAACATGGCTGGCTGCTGCTGCAGCCTAGAGGAAAAAGAGAAGGTCACGTGGCACGTGCGCCACAGCATGATGCGCCTTGGGAGCGTTGTTTTCCGCTCGACCGACCCGTGCGCTTTTAGAAAGAGCCCGCTTCTTCTGGCAAGAAATGGCCAAATTTTGTTGTAGCAAACGCGCCGAGAGTAATCGTGTTGTCGAAACTAAAAAAATTGATATGGTCATTACTAACAGCCCGCTACCCAAATCGCAATTGCAATCACATGCCTAAATGTAATAGTTGAACACTTGTCTATCAGAAATTAGTTAAGGAGCTCGCCAGTTAGCATGACTGACGTTTTTTCTGACGCCCGCGCCCACCGGTATTACTATAGCGCGAGAGCGAATTTCTTACCTCTAAAAGCATATTTTTAAATATTAGAGGCGGGCTTCCCTGAAACACCCGCCGCGACGGCTTAGTGGTTATGGCCTTTGTATGAGCCCAAGGATGCGGGATCAAATACCTGCCGCGGCCGCCGCATTTAGATGGAGGCGAAATGGCACTGCCGTCACAAACATGTCTCGCAAGTACGATTCACTGTTTATAATTTATTTTCAGCGCCTCGAGAGCACCGAACATTTCGTCATGTTCGTCAAGGTGCGCAGTAAGCTTATTAATTGCAGCTAATGTTTCTCTGAGCGGATTTCTGCATTTACCTTCCGTTTGGGGTGGGCCAGACGAAGCAAACTGACACATCAGCAGAGAAAGAGCTTTTAAGTAACATAACCATACTCCAAAGCAATGAACGTCACGACATGTTGGTCTGAGATCAGAAGCAGGAACCATCCTCCAGATTGTTTCGAAAAAAAAAAAGGCGGGTGGGGGGAGGGGCATGCATGAGGAAACTGTTTGAAAAGGCAAAAGTGATCTATGACAGCCAGCACTGCTCCTCTCTTCTCAAGTGTACTAAAGAATGAATGGTTCTGTTGGTCGTTTATAAAATATTATAGGTTAAACTCCACTGTACTTAGCACGAGGAGAGCTGTCGCTAGTAGAGTAACTGCGATAAAGCTAGGTTGTTTGGTCGTGCTTTAGCCGATTCGACCAGCGATGCGCTCGGCATAACAGCAGAAAGGCGACTCACTGCCTCCCCTGGCGCTGAAACGCTGCGTTCCGGCTTTGCTCTGTAAGCACGCACACGTTCACGAGCAAGTTGACGTTGTTAGCAGCGCGCAGCGGCCCAAGTTACTTTAGTGCGGACAACCACGCGTTCACGAGGCGCACAGCGGGCCAAACCTGCAGACTTTAAACTCTGCACGAAGGTGTTAGCGAGAAGGTGTTATCAACAGGAGCCGCCGATCTGCGCGCTGCTTAACACCGAGATTTGAGCCGTCACAGGGAGAAGGGCAGGCAAGGGCTTGAGCGTCTTCAGATGAAGCAGCTGAAGCCGAGTGCATAGCCGACTCCTGAGTTGAGCTATGGTTGAGCGTCGCTAAACGTAACAGCTTCTCCTTCTAACAGGTCCATGCGGTGCTGACGATGTCAAAGGGGCTGCTGTGAAGACGGTTTCCAGATCTGTGCGAAGGAGCATGTGATATCATCACGTTCTGTCAAATCCAATGACCGGACAAGCACAGGCTGCTAACGCTGATCCCGGCGACGTGCAGACTGGAATCCATGCTCCAGCTACTGCCTGAGGTCACTGGAGTTGTCGATGCCCGCTCCGGGCACCCCACACAGGCGGGAAAGCGCGCGCTGGCCAAAGTAGCCAACTGTATGGAAAGGTAAAAGTGCTTGTGCTTGAGATAACTACCACTGATGCTACCTTCTCAAGGGTGCCATTTGTGCTTTGATGAAATACGCCAGAGAGAGCCTGTTTACTGACTGCGGTCACTGACCACGGATGTCCTAATCAAAAAGTGATGCCCGGCCATCAATCACCATGAGAAGTTTACGCATCGGTGCACCGGAATCAACAGCTAAACACAAGACCAGACAGCCTGTAACAACGGCCGCAGGAGGCACCCTGTCTGCGTAGCTGCACGTTTTGCAGACTCGTTTGTTCTTTGCCGTTCGAAGCATAAGCATCCAATCGCTTACACGTTGCCAGTGATTTCGTATACCATGGGCGCTTCTAATTCTCCTCAGTGCTCTCAGTAATCACTGCCTTCTTCCAAGTGGACGTAGCGCAAACGCATACCTCAAGAAACCTTCAGCGATAGCGAAACAGCGTGCTCTCCGCAGCCGGTTATTTCGAATTGCGGGTCCTTAATTCCGAAAGTACCCCCTGTCCTCTCCAACAGCGCGAACCGTAGCTTTATATACCCGCGATGCCCGCACGACGTGCATCAAGTGGCGCCGCCGTGCATCCCACCCGCCAACTTGTCTACTGTCGTCGCCGCAACTCGCAGTGCAGGACCGCAGCCCCTTTGATCTGGCCGCATCAGTCCGACAACGTGACCGCTGCGTAGACGAGCCGAAGCAGGAACGGTTACAGAGATTCGCGCTCTGACTGACGATCCCGAGGGACGCCAACCAGATCATTTTCCCAGGCAGGTTAGCTACTGTGCGATCAGTGCTCCGGCTGAACGTCCGCGCCGGTCGAGGGGCCATCGGGGGGCACGACTGCTTTCAATGCGACAGCGTTAAGGGTCCCGTTCAGCGGAAAAGCCGGCGCCGTCCCGTCGCCGTCCGGCGTTGTTGGGTCGCGAAACTCGGGATTGGTCGAAAAGGTTGGATGTCACACGTGGAGCAGAGGAATTGAAAAGTGATTAAAACATAACAAATTGTGATTACAGGGCGCAACATGACTCAAACGTCGTTACAACATGTAAGGAAGTAAAGTAAATTAATTGCTCTAAAAATAAATTTTGGATAATTAGTGAGGAATCGTACCCCTGAGATTTCAATTACGAGTCAGAAACGCTACCCCTATTAGCCTACCGCTTCCCCCATAGTTAAAGCGGGATTTTATATTTTCGTCGTCTGGTTTTTCACATAATTTGGTAGCTTACGACTGCATGCTAAATAAGTATGTGTGCGATTAGAGGGTACTAATCCAGGTAGCAGTGATTAAGCGAGTAGCAATGTGCATGCCGGTGAGGGGTGATTGTACGCAAACGACTGTATGCTAGTGTCACGTGACATTGATGTGTCATGTGATCACGTAACATTAGTAGAGCACTTGATCGGATAATATACTATTGAGATCAAGTGCAGTCACTGAGGGAACACATTAGCGCTATGGTGTCGCAAACTTAAAGGCAGAGCTTAAGTGTCCGCCAATTTTATTTTGTTCTGACTCTCAGGGAGTATACATCAACATTTTGTCCGCGCTTTACGTTTCTGATACTGCTCATGCTACCGGTAACAATGGATCACAATGCGAAATTCACGAAATCGCCATAATTTTCGCTTTATGGTTACAGCTATATTGGGGGGGGGGGGGGGGGGCATACACAAATTTAATTCTGCAGCGCTATCACATGCAGTGCACCACCTGAATTTTTTCGGGTTCGGTTCCGGTTTGAACTAGTTTTAAATGATTTGAATGGGTTCAGACAAGTTCGGGACAAAAAAAAATAGGCGTGGATGCTGAGGGCTTTTCTCAACACTACGGTTACAGCTTGTTCTCTTTCTGCGTGACCATAGTATAGAAAGTAAAGACAGATAATATTTTCTTCGCGAAATGTTGAGCCTTGGCCCACTTGAATGTACACACATGCTCACCAAGACAACAGAGCAGTTTGATGAATGTTTTCTACCGAAATTACCTTCAGACCAAACTGGGAAACTGACTTGCATAATTTGCACTACACATGATCTGACACTCTGGCTGCTTGCAGATATTTTACTAAGCGCTCCATTAATAATCCCAATTTTCACTTGTCAGCATAAAAAGGGCAGAAAGGAGTACATCGTTAAGGATAGTTGAAATCGTCCGCATTCGATTAAAAATCACAATTTCAGCCCTGAAAACGTTCTATCCATAGTTATTGAACTCGCCGCGGTGGCTCAGTGGTTAGTGCGCTCGGCTGCTGATCCGGAGCTCCCGGGTTCGAACCCGACCGCGGCGGCCGCGTTTCGATGGAGGCGAAACGCTAAGGCGCCCGTGTGCTGTGCGATGTCAGTGCATGTTAAAGATCCGCAGGCGGTCGAAATTATTCCGGAGCCCTCCACCACGGGACCCCTTGCTTCTTTTCTTCTCTCAGTCCCTACTTTATCCATTCCCTTACGGCGCGACTCAAGAGTCCGCCGATATGCGAGACAGATACTGCGCCATTTCCTTTCCCCAAAAACCAATTTTCAATTTTGTAGTTATTGAGTGACCGGCACCGCAAGGGCTGCCGTGGCAACGGAGCGCAGCTCTGGGCGCGTGACTTTTCCGACTCCCAACATTCCAGTATATATAACCTTAACTTACTCTTGAGTACTTCACAAAGGCATCGAATAAGTTGTGTTGTTCTTTCCCTTTTTGTACTTCGATCAATGGCTGCTTGCAGGAACTCCTCTATTCTTTCCATAAGGAACGCCTCGCGCCAATATTTCGCGCGTTTTATTCGGGAGATTATGCTGCCGCCTTCGCATGCACCTGGTCGCCTCTAACGACCGCGCAAACATTTTCTATGTATTGAGCAAGTGCTGTTTGACTGGGTACCTTTCTTCATTGGTCAGCGCGGCCTGCTATCGAATATCTTGATAAACTGTCACTCAAAACAAGTCGCTTCGCATCATTTGCTTTTGGCATACCTTTTCTCTGCGGCAGACCATATTAGACACTTGTATGCGCTATCTGAATCAGATGCCTCAGAAATCTCCTCCTATGAGCTGCTCGTTCCTAAATTGTACAGTTATTTTTTAATCAGCGCCAAACCCGTGATCGCAAGGTCTCGGGTTCGATAATGGCTGCGGCAGCCGTACTTCAGTGAAGGCGAATTACAAAAATGCGCGTGTGCTCTGTGTTGTCACCAAAGGTTAAAGAGCGCCAGGTAGCCTAAATTACTCGGGAGCCCTGCACTATAGCATCCCTTACAGCCATTGTGCCGTTTCGAGAAGTTAAGCCCAACATACCGTGTCAACCAACTGACGCCAAAGCGGCCATCACGTCTTCTATACCTTGCCTCTCTGTCATAGCTGGAAGTGCCGCCTCAAAATTCCATGTTTCCTGCTAGCTCTTTGAGAATGACGCATACGGGCATCGACCACGTCTCGCAATGCAAAGCCGGCTTCTTTACAGTTAACCGGCGCAAGAAAGGATGTTGCCGATGCAGACGTGGTTCCCGCAGCGGCACTGCGGACATTGGGCTGGAACGCGGGCGTGTGCTCTATGCTAGAACATTGTACGACCGTCCTTTAAAGGGGCTCTGAAACACCTTCCGAGGAGAGGACATCAACTTGCTCAATCACTGCATGGTGTTGTCGTGAACAGCTGAGCCAAGTAATACGCCTCTACTCGCAGCAGAGAACCCACATTCACGCGCGAAAGTTGGCGAGCCCTTCCCGGCGATTTTTTCATGCTCGTACCCTCCTCCGTCACTCGCACCTACGTAGACAAGTTGAGAGATGGCTATTGGTTAGATTCTTTAAGACGTCAGGCAGCTACCAAGGCCGCGGCCAATAAGCCGCGTAGCTCCGGCGGGTCAGGAATCTCTCCACCGGAGGTGGGGCGCCGACCTTCCAGCGTGCAAAAAGTGACAAGAGGAGAAGAAAAGGCGCGAAGGCGCTGAAATTCAAATTTTGACTACAGATAACTCGGTTTCTACAAAGCGCATTAAAAACTTCCTCACGGACAATATTCGCGAAGCGGCGTGCTTTAACATCCGAGGCATACCGCAACTTTATCAGAGCCCCTTTCAGAGCCCTTGTAACACTCTCAGGTGAAAGGAAAGGTAATTTTCGGGGCATTGCGTTCGGCAGGTAGACTAAAAAGACTACCAGTCCTCGACGCTCATCTCATGACGAGCGAGGCAAGAAGATAGCTTACTTTAATGTTTTCTTCCTTTTTTTTATCTTACGTCGAATTCCTTCAGCACATAAGGACCTCAAGTGCGCGCAGTAACAGTGTTACTGCACGATTATTCCGCGCTTAGCCATGCTAAACCATGTGCGATTTTTTCTCCCCTGCGCTGCCACAACCTGCTTTTCTTCCCCTCCAGTTAGCTTCTCAACGTTTACCATCGCTACGCTCAACGGTCTACATGAGTTGAGCTGCATGAGTAGATAGCTACGGGTTGGATTAGCCTTGCGATTATTCTTACAGCTGCTGTTCCACCGCAGAGACATTTGAATATTAATTATGGTAGGGAATTGGAGGCACAGTTATGTGACCCGGCCGGTCGACGTCGATGCACATACGATCACCCACAATAGTCATCTACAGCTGCTGTCATCATCTGGAGTCCAGATCAGAGCCTCTAAGCAATTTCAGAAGAAAGCGGGAAGCGTGCTTCCTGTATGACCGGTTTCCGCGCCGGATAAACAATCTCTTGAAGTGAGCCGTGTGGCGCTCCTGCCTTCTTGAGAGCCACACCACCTCTCGGAGTTGTAATCTGGACAGCACATATGATAATGCTCTGCATACCTGCACACACCACATGAAGAACACATGAAGGGCACATGAAGGGGTACGAGCAGAAACCGTGCGAATGCGGTATAGTCCCTGCGATATTCTCTTTCTACCCAGAACCTTGCTTGCTGCCTCCTCCCCTTTCGCACATCTCGGATTTTAAATCTCCTACGCTCTGCCCCGTACTCTCACAGCGTGCTCCCGATTAGCTATCTCTCAGCTCGGGGTCACATTGCTGGCTTTCCCTGTAACGTTCACAGTGTGCTTAGCATTGAGCAAAGCTATCATCATGGATCCACAGGGCTATTTGTAGTGATTATTTTAACGCAATAGCTTTAAAGGCCCATTCGCCAGAAAACCCGGTGTCGGCGTTGCCGGCGTTGAGCATGGCTCTGGCAGGTGATGCCCAGCCAGCGACCAAGGAGGCAGGTGGGCCACCTATGTCACGTGACCTTACGGCTTCATCACCACCTGCCCATCGGATAGTGAGCAAACTGCCCGCCGTGGCAGGTGGTCGTTAAATTAATGAATGGTCGCTCGGGAAGAGCAACCTGGATCGCCACAAGGCCCAGCGCTGGGAGCCCCAGCCATCGCAGAATAGCGGCTCATCGCTTAACGGCTGCACCACTGCGCCAGGAGTGGCGTGAGGACTCCCAGGGATCTACGAATGGAGAGAACGACGAACTCCGCATACATGGTAATTGCGGAGCTTAAGTGTCCGCTCCAGTTTCTTCAGCGCCTATATATAAAGTAACCATGAGAAGTCCTCACAGCGCGCACGTTAAAAAGTGTGTCTAACGATGCCCTCCCACTTCCCTCCCTTTATTTGATGTTATTAAATGCTCTGCTACCAAGAATTCGCCTTTGATTTGTTTTCCTGGACAAGGAAAAAGGGCAGAAGTGGGCACCGCGATAAACAGTGGAAGGGTAGGATAAATGACAATTGCGACTTCAAAGATTATCCATGCGCCAACAGAATAATGGCGAGATTTCAATTTTTGTTTGTTTGTTTGTTTGCGCTATTCTAGGCGGTTCTTCCTTTATTCTCTGCTGTAGTTTATTAATTATTGCTTCTTTACCTGCTTCATTTCTCAGTCTCTCTCTTTCACCTTTAAAGCGACGTGGCCTTTAACGGGCTCGTCGTGAGATGCGTTTTGTCAACGCCTTTATGTGCATGATTTTTTATTCGCAGTACGATGCATCTGCACATGCAGGCGGGAGCGGCCATCTACGGCCCAGGTAAGCCTAAGCGTGGGTGCACTAAAGGGACGTATAATGAAGTGTGGTACAGTTATTAACAGCGTAGCTAATAGACGTTACTATCAACAGTGCATTCGATGTGAGGGTGTTGTTCACTGAAACGATCGAACCGAAATAAACTATCAACGTCTGAAGGACACTCCGCATGTGAGCGCTAGATACATTGGCCCTGCTTCCTGTCTTAACTGGGGTTATGGTTTCATCTTCAAAACAGAACAATTCTCTCCGAGTAATGTTTAGCAGGCACCACGTCTCTTAGTGCTTGCGTCTGCTATCTCGTAATGTTTAACGGTTTATGGGAATTTAATGTGCAAAAGGCGACTCAGTCTATGAGGGACGCCGTAGTGAAGAGTTCTGGAAATTTCGACCACCTGGGGTGAAATCGCACAGTACGCGTGTCTCTAGAATTTCGCCTTCATCAAAATTCCACCGCTGCGGCAGAAATCGAACCCGCGTCTTTCGGGTCAGCAGCCGAGCACGATAACCACTGAACCACCGCGGTGGCATTCGAAATGTTTTAGGTGGTAACATCACAAATAGAATTTTAATAACTTCATTGTTGTTTTGAAGACGTAACTGAGAAGGGCTTCAGAAACGCAGTTACAAAGTACGCACCGAGATGCTGCTGTAAATGTTACGAAGATTTATTTTCGCACTCAAACAAATGCTTCGGACATGATGGTCTACTACCGCAGTCCTTCGTTTTTGTGTTCCGGTTGATAATGTTGTGGTTATTCCCCCCATTGGGCTTGCATAAGAACTCATTTTGTGAGCCGGCTTTCGTACTGAGAGTTTTTCTTTCTGTAGCGGGGCTTTAAGCGCTTCCTCACTGACACACCTGCGCGCATCTGCGACGCACTTGCACTGACTGGTGACTGATGTTGCCGCAACCGCTGCTTATGGCTCCGACGCCACGGCCGCAGCCGTATCTGAAGCAAACACCACGCACGCTCACCGAAATCGTTGCTTTCTCAGGACAGCATCAAAGGCGCGCAGTCTCTGACTACCGACTAGGAAGCCATCTTTGCGGGCGATCGACCAAAGCGCACAAATGCCAGTGTGCTGCGTCTCTTCCTCTACCATGCCGCGCACGCTGACGTCAACACCGACCTCACGCTGGCGAAGGACGCCCAATGCCTTCCGTTTAGGCTACTTATTTTGCAAAGATTGGGCTGCAAAATGGCGTATAGCATTCATCAAATGTAGTTAGCAGTCAGATATAGCAGCGATCTAAAGGAGCTCTACAGGGCAATACAAAACAAGGCAAGACGGACAGATTATCTCTCGGGAACACTACCGTCGTTTTTTATGCGAGAAAAAAGTGGCTGCGTTGCAAAGAAAATTGCAAATAAAAGTTCCGAAACCTTTACACATTCAAACCGCCTCGAAAAAATGAGCACGGTTACGTCATGTTTATGACAAACTTGCAATGAAGCTCTCCGACCAATCAAAGGTGCTACTTGCAAAAAGCGAAAAGGCAGATGCTCTTGGCTGCGTCGCGTGCGGCAGCGTCTGGTTGCAAGGCACGCTTACAGTAGAAATAGGCTGCGTGGATGCGAAAGGAACTACGCGAAGTTATCGAGGGCAGACGCAGACTGCAGCACAAACCCGTTTACATCGGCAACGACGACGCGAGCGGGTGGCCTTCGGTACGTTGTGTGCTATCGTGCAGTGCACCCACAAGCGGCCAGGGTTGCTCAAGAGAATGCGCGCAGAGTTCGCGCTCTAACGTATTTCATCTGAGAGAAAGATACTACGCATATCGCTCATAAAACGGCGCGCTCTGCTGTCAATTATCGCGTGTTTGTTGGCTAGCTACGCAGTAAGTATGACAGGAGACGACCGTTGTGATTGACTCTTCTGTAGTCGCTGCGACTATACGTTCATGAATTGCTTCTTGTTAGTTGTATTCTTTTTCTCTCAAATGTAATTTTTCTGCTTTTCGTGAGGTGTGTTTCTCCTGTGTATTTTAGATTTTTTGCGAGTTTGTTGCTATGTACAATTGCTATTATTCGCTGATCATGTTTGTCATTCATATGGTGCCTTTACTTTAACAACAAAAAGACTAAACTATGTGTAGTAAGTGCTAAAATGTCTGTAATTGTACTGGGATGTACTGCCTAAATTGTAAGTGCACCAAATGTTTCTACCTACACCTTGCTGTTTTGCCATGTAAAGGGGCCCGAGCGCCGTCAAGTGAATTAACCTTCACTTTTTGTCTCGGGTCCCTCATTTCTTTTTGAAGTGAAAATAAACTTCAAACTTCAAAGAAGCAGCGTATATTTCGCCCAAGTGCAGCCTGCTTCCTGCGGGCTTCAGCTGTCGACAGGGAATGCGCGCATAAACTTGAAAGGCACATCACCTTGTTAAACATTTTTCTCGCGGAAGAGCGTGCACCGTTAATATTAATCTAGCTGCATATCGCATATGCATGCTACTGCTTCTCTGTATAGGACGAACACTGGAATGAAATGCGCTTAAGTCCGGTCTTGCGTGCAGGCACCCGATGCATGACCGCATGCATGACGACATGCGCTGGAAGCTTTCTTTATTGAGCCAAATGAGAGTTTGATATGGTGCGTGCATGTGCTACTTCCTAGTTATTTTTCAGCACATCTAAAAGCACATTCGCCTTTCCTCTGCGCAGAATGCACAGAGAACCACGGGCTCTCTTCGGCGCTTCACGCAGTGACGATGCGCACGAATGCGCGTCTGCATGAGTGCGTACAAGAAACAAAAACACTTTTTACAATTTCACAACGCTTGCAGCCTGCACAAAGTAGCTGATTCCGCGGCTGAAGTGAGAACGAAACCGCTTCGCCATTCGCGTAGCTCACGGCGTGAACGCCGTTGGCAGCTTGCGGTTCTGAACTTCTTGCGTACAACGGCTGCACGCAGCCTGAGTGCATAAGATGCGATGCCAAATATTCAGCGCTCGTTTTAGTGCGAAAGCTCCACTTCAACTGAACCAAGAATCTTGCAATGTTCCTGAACATGAGGGAGCAGAAATAAAATATATAATGCCGCGGCTGGGTTTCGGACCCACGGCTGCGCGAACAGATCAGCTTCGCTGTCCACTTTACGAGAGCACTATGCTATCGCCACCAGCGATCACTCCTCCTTGTTGTTGTTGTGTTCGGTGTGGGATTGGCCAGGGTTTGGTGCAGATCCAAACAGGAGAGAACAAATCCAGGTTTTTCTCAAGATGCTCATAAATATAAAATAGAGAAATCTGTGTAAAAAATGACGCGAATTTTGAGAGATATTCAGGAAATCGGAATGAAAATCGAGGAGACAAAGCGGTGAGGGTTTTAAAGTAATAATCAGAAATAAAATAATTTTGAGAGAAAAGTAAGGGCAGCGAGAAGTTAACACAAAAATCTCTAGGTTTCGATAATATACCTGCGTAGAAGCTCGCAAACCTGCTTACGGGCATGCCCTTTGACGGTTGCACTACTAGTGTTAAACTGCAACACACTCTCGCGCACATCGTCGTCTTCATCAGCCTCGAGCAGAGCTTAACCTGAGCCTAATATCTTCGCTAGACGTGCCGACGACCCAGCAAAGCAAAACCATGAGCCAACGAGGCTAAAGAAATGCTTTCGCATGTATACTATTTTAGTGTTTTAACTACGTTAAAGCCCTACCGCTTTTTTCGTGTAGCATCTAATTCCCTATGCCGTCTGTTTTGCGCTGTTATAATTATGAGACGCTTCCCTTTACTCGCTACGCCCGTCGCGCTGCTTTTCTCGAATTCCGAAGGTAATTGCATATTGACGGTGAAATAGTCTTCCCCGATAAAGCGCGTAAATATCCAGCCGCAAGGTACGAATCCGTGCTGCGGGCGCCGCGTGCACTTCGCTTTTACGCAATTTTCTGGTTTATAAAAGTTTTTCTCCTGGTGAAAACAGCATATTTGCTGTTACATGATGCTAAGCTATCAGTCTAGCCTGGCTTAGTATTTCCCTTTAGTGTCCCTTTCAAGTATCCGCACTGTGGCGCCGCGCTGCGGACTGCATTACGCTCAAGGATGTATTTCTGGGGCTGTGCAACAGGGACTGCAACCTTGTATGGTTAGTTCGTGAGCTGAGCGTCGAACGGGGATTGGGAATGAACGGAAAACTAGAACCGAAACTCTTTTTTTCATCAGGAACCACAACCGAACGGGACTTACATTTTTCTCACAATCTTGGAATTGATGCTGAACTGGAACGACTGGACGGGATTGTTACGAGCCTGTTGGAGACCAGTCCAGCTCAAATTTTGGTCCAACACACCATGAGTTTTTTCTTTTCTTTCAAACTACATGAAAGGTCTTACCATGCACGTTTTTGTCCCTTATACCCGTCCCAAACAAATTGAAGAACAGTGCCTAATCTGCGACCGAACAAAAATGAGAGTAAAGCGAATTGGAGGAAACAAAGTTCACGCTTCCGGAAGTCGTGTTAGGATACCCGGAAACCTTTCACTCCAGAACGATTAAAAAACTTGAGGTTGTTGTCCTTCTTTGCAGCAGCGGGACACATGTGTCCCACTTGCTTGAAGTGCCGGCAAGCTGAAAACGGCTCCAAGCACCATACTTTTGCGTGCGGTACACTACCGAACTATCCAATGAGCCATCCAGTTTGTTTTTTATATTTCGCCAATTAGCCTCCTTGATCTTCTGTGGGTTTTTACAAACGCGGGTGTACAGTTCGACGAGACCCATCTTGGCGGGAAAATTTTTCTCAAAAATTGTTGAGCTGTTGAGCGCTTTCCAGCAGTCAAATGCCTCAGATTAAATCTTGAAGCAATTTTCAGTTCAAATACAAGTTGTAAAATACGTTCAAAAGACGTCCAAAATAAGTCAAAATAGTGAGGACACGCACCACATTTAAGGTGTTTTTGCGAAGTCATCAGTACAACTGTGTACCTCCTTCTCCCAAAAAAACAGTTGTAGAAATGGCATGAAAGTGGTCATTCAATTCCTAGAGTCAATCTGAGTGCCAAATTACCATTTGTATGCATGCGAGACACAAACACAGCAAGCGCCTTATAAAGAGTGATTCCATCATTTTTAGCTATATATACAATTCTTAAGCAGCACTGCAGTCACTGCTGCAACTTTAGAGCGGCGAGTGAGAAGAGTGTTATTTTGTTGTGTCATGTCGCACTGATGCCAAAAATATTGTTGCAATCATTCAACCGCCCCGCAAGATTTTTTTTTTTCGAACGCAATCGTTTTCATGGGTAGTGGCCGGAAAGTGAACGCAGAAATGTAACCAGTTTTATTCTTCAGGGCCCGGACATTTGTTATTGCAGGTGATGCAACTAAGCACGCCAGGCTCGCCAGTTTTGATAAAGGAGAGAAGACGTTCCAGAAAGTGGTGGTGGCATGTAGCCGCTGCCTTATGGCAAGGAGATAAAGAGATAACTCGCTTGCCAAGTTGCTTTCACTCGCACCCTTCTCAGTGATCTTAACTGGGTATAGACACAAAACTTCGAACTAAAAAAAAAATGGCATGCTCTGTTTTTGGCATGTGTGTAAGGAGATGCTCTCTAGCAAGTTTCAGTCGCAGGTGTTGAGTGGAACACAATTTACTATGATTTGGATGTTGTAGAAGCAACCGTCCAGGATTTCCACCCAAATCGAGTCACGTCAACATGCACTTGCCCCAATTATTATGACGTCACTGAACCCAGTGGTTTTTCACAGGAACAACCAGTGCTTACCGGTGACGTAGACGTCACCAGGATGTTGTAGCCCAGGTTGGCCGGTCGTCAAGGCACGCTCCAGAGCTGGCACGACCAAGGTTGAAACAGCCGGTACAAAACCGATTGTAATTAATTATAATGCTACGCACTGGTCTTTTGAGGTTATTTTCATGATTACTGGGCCTGTAACCCTCTCTGAAAGAAAAAAACACCCAAGAACTTTTTGTCTGTATCCCTTTAAGCATTAATGTCTGTATTGTTACTATTATACATTTCATTAAATTACGATGTGTGCAGTTTCATTTTTGAGCAGTATAAACCTACTACAAGTATTCGCCGTGTTTTCATTTTCATTTTAAACTTGTCGGTACATCAGAGAGCTTTTTGTAAAAGTCACTTTGTGCTCATCCAACAAACAGTCGTTATAAAAATACTGCACAAACTGCGGCTTACTCGCAGCTCTGGATGGCATTATCTCGCTGTTACCCAGCTACTCGAAAGTGATAGAAGCCGCTCTGGGCAACATCCCAGACTCGCCATAGCCCATCCCGTGAGAGCTAATGTGATTCGCACATAAGGTCAGCCACCAGAATGCGCTGGCGGTAAGTCGCACCTGCCTTGTATACCCAACTGCTGCCTTTAGTTTGACCTTATGACCTGGAAGACCCTCTTGCTCTGTGGTCGCCGCCAAACCCCTCAATCTCATTGCCAGCGGCTGCCGCAGCCATGTGTGTTAAAGCAATGCTTCGCAGCCCTCGAGCAGCGACTGTCTCCAAGTGAGCCGACCTTCAACGGAACGCTGAGGAGATTGACGTCGGGCGCTTTATGGGACAGGCAGGGCATCCCCAGGAAACCAAATTTACCATGTGAAGTGGCGCACGTATATTTTACTGGGAGGTGCGGTACTCTCGGAAGTGCAACGAACGAAGCACTAGCACGCAGGTCTTTCCGGACCGAGGTTCGCTCCCCCCCCGCCGTGAAGACCTTCGGCCGCTAGGTTACGCAGGCAGACGAACGAGTCGCCGTTTAAACAGTTCAGACAGCGCTGACAAAATGCCGCGATTTTCACCGCTACTGGCCTTTGCTTCGGAGGTCACGAACACTGAAGGCGTCGCGCCGGTTCACTCGCCGGAGGCTGATCGACGACGGGGCAAGGGGAACCAGAAAGCGGAGTGGATGGATGCCAGCACTTCAGGTGGAACCGTCACCGGTCAACAATTAAGTACCGGCAGCAACACTGCAGACAAAGAGAGGTGCTGTTAGACTAGATGCAGCAGGGTCCTGATTGAAGACGGGTTCCTGCAGAAGTCGACAGCAGGGAGGCAATACACAAGGGCCCCGAGGAAGCGCGACACCATTTGATGAACCGGCACCGTGTCAACGTTTTGAGTCCACCCGAAATATGTTTCTCTGAGCGGAAATAAACACAAATTTACCACACGTAGCCGTCATCCACTCCAATCCTTTTGCAAACCAGTCCTTTTGCAATAGTGGTCTCATGCCTTAAGAGAATGTGAGCGAATCTTGGAAAGTGACACGGAATGACACAGATAGTTATGGTGCCATGCCTTGCCCTCGGCGGATTTATATGCCCTAAAAGCATTGATCGGTGTAGTTTCTGTACGGTTACTAGAGAATAAGTTATGAAGTTCAAGTTCTTTGGTATGGCCCTCTCTTACGCTAGGGCGCAGCATTCATGTAGCCCCCCCCCCCCCCCCCACACACACACGCACACGCACGCGCACGCACGCACGCACACACACACGCACGCACGCACGCACGCACGCTCAAGTTAGTAAAGAATAGAAAGAGAATCAGTAGTCTGTCTTAACACGGAAATCTCTTTATTGTAATCAAAATGTTAAAACCGCTTAATCAAAATTATTTGATTTTTTAAAATGTAAAACATATAAATCTCACGCCAGCAGTCATAACTATAATTTAGGTTGTTGCTAGTCGAATTTCTCTCTCTGTTATACCCACAAAGACCGGAGCTGTGCAATGAACCTCAATAATTATCACATATAGCCAATATTACCTCTGCTGCCTTGCGAAAGCTGTTCTTTCTTAGAAGATGCCTACGTCTGGCCCCTCAAAACACCAAACTGTTTGCCTACACCACCCTCGTAAGGCCAATTTTAGAATACGCAAGCACTGTTTGGTTCCCACAATCAATCACTAACATCACTCGGCTTGACAAGGTGCAACGAAAAGCTGTAAGGTTCATTCATAACAAATGCAAACCCTCTGACTCACCTACCGATCTTGCCGCATCCTCTGGCCCTCCATCACTATTATCTAGGGCAAAAGAATCCCGCCTGAAGTTTTTATATCAATTACTACACAACAACTACAGTATAGATGTGTTTAAATACGCATGCTTCTCACAGTCACGACAATCCCGGCACAAACATGCGCACACGCTAACTGAATACTCATGCCGAACGAACACTCTCAAGCATTCTTTCTTTCCTTTAGCCATCAGCGAATGGAATCGACTCGATCCATCGATTACCATGTCGGACTCACTATCTTCCTTCACTTCAAGATTAGTAGAATGTAACAAGAATCAGTAATGTGCCAATAGTCCCACATCTTACCAGATGACTGCCCAACAATTACATCTCTTGATATTATGTTACTTTTAAGGATGATTGCATTGTCTATTGCCACCCGTTACCTTTTTTTCGCTTTCTTCAAGTTCCTATTGTTAAATATTTCGAATACTAGCATGCTTGCTGGCATGAATGACTGCTGCTGTACTTGTTTACTTTTTTGTTACAGTTCTGATTCTTAAAGGTATTCTTTAGTAACCTGCCTACTAGTAGTTATGTTACACGTACTGTAAGATTTCTCTTTTTGTTGATCTGCTTGTAATTTCTCTTTTGTGTTTTGAACATTATATTGTACTTGTTTCCCACCTGCTACGGTCTCTTACTGAGACTGGCAGTATTGTATATAAAAATAAAACTAAATAAATAAAAACAATATGTATTAGTGGAATGATTCAAAACAATGGTTATAGTGTAGGCATATTTTGAGAAAAAATGCAGCAGTAAGAAGCCATATTGCACGATTTATTAATTGTGGTTCATCGCACAGCTAGATATATAAGAAATAAGAGTACGAAGTGACAATAAGAAATCTTGTACAGATACAAAGTTTGGATTGCTCAGCTCCTCCTTAGTCTTGCTTTTTCTTCATTTCTTTCGTGTGGCGGCTTCATTTTTTTTTTCTTTTTTTTTGCGGAAAGGAAGATTAGCAGACATGCTGTTGGTCCCCTCTCAGGCAAGCATTCTGTGTGTGCGCACCAAGGTTGATCCGAATGTGCTTCAAAACGTCAATGCTGCCTATGTTACCACTGTTAAAATGGTGCATGAGATCACACAAAGCTCGGTGTTGATATTTTGACAGAACCATTCAATGCGTTTCAAACGTCTTGCGTCGCTTTTGTGAGCCCTTTAGTTATGAAATATTAAAAAATGGACATACATGGTAACACAGTTATTATAAGTCTAATCAGAGAAATGAACAAGAAACTTATCCAAATGCAAAAATTAGGTTTCTATTTGGCTGAAAAACTTTTAGTTTCGGTTTCACGAGATGCGCATGGGATTACAGCTTTGGCTGTATCTCTGTAACGGTAATTACAAACGTTAGAAACATTGTAATTCGAAACATAATTTTTGTTGCAGTTTACACAGGAATGAATCGGCGTTTTGATGAAACAAAATGTTAAAAGTTGATCTTCATAAAAACTGCGTCTCCTCGCACATTCACTTATTTGCTGACGACTGTGTAATTTTCACCGAAATAACTTGTGATGACGACATAACCAGGCTCCAATCAGACCTTAGTGCTCTTTCTACATGGTTTAAATTATGGTTAATGGAACTGAATGTTAATAAATGCAAATTTATGCGGGTGTCAAGAAACGCTAATGAACTTCCTGTGTATTCTCTTACTAACGCACCGTTAGATCCAGTAACTACTTACAAGTATCTCGGCCTTCACATCACCTCTGATCTAACTTGGAACGTTCACATCGCGCATATAACATCCAGCGCTCACCGAATGCTTGGATACTTACGACGCAACTTTTCCAAAGCACCTTCCTCTTTAAAATTACTCCTTTATAAAACTATAATACGGCACAATCTCGAGTACGACGCGTCAATTTGGGATCCAGGTCAAACAAACCTAACACAGGCATCGGAAATGGTTCAAAATAATTCTACTCGCTTCATTCTTTCTAACTATACCAGAACAGCAAGTATCAGTGCCATGAAATCTAGCCTTAACTTATCATCCCTGTCATCACGTCGCGAAATTTTTCGTCTGTGCCTTTTTCACAAATTATTCTTTCACCCGCAGTTTCGTACCGAACTTATCTCACCACCTGAGTATGTATCGCCGAGACTTGACCACATTCATAAGGTTGGCATCCATTTCTGCAGAACTAAAACTTTTCTTCAGTCATTCGTACCACGCACCAGGATAGATAAGCGGGCGAGTTGGTGATACATAATGCAAAAAAACAGCGCGAACAAACGTGGACTAGACGAAGAATACACAGGAACAAGCGCTGTTTTTTTTTTTTTACTCTCAACTAAAGTTTAATCACAGGAAGCACACTTATAAAAGGAAACAGCGCTTGTTCCTGTGTATTCTTCGTCTAGTCCCCGTTTGTTCGCGCTGTTTTTTTGCATTATGTACCACGCACATCGAATGAGTGGAATCACCTTTCTTCTTCGACGGCCACCATCACCGATCATCAATTATTCAAGAACGTTCTCGTTAACATTGTATAACTAGGATACATTTTATATTGTGTTATTTTTATTTTCTCCTCAACGCCTTAGCTAACAATGTCTATGTAGAAGTCATGTTTGGAGCTTGTCTGTTTCATTAACTCCAGTTTGTTAAATTTATTTCACTTTTTTTGTAACCACTCCCCTCTATATTGCCGTAGGGGCGCTGAAGGTATAATAAATAAATAAAAATAAAAAAGTAGCCGCATACCATAAATTTGAATTTTCCACATCGTCCTGAGCATAAGTGGGTGTTCCAAAACATGTTACTATTTTTTGTAACCAACACTACTGTGCTAATGAATAAAATTATTATTATTACTTGTATTAGGCCCTTATAGTCAAAGGTCGTTCTTTGCTTTCGTGTCCTTTGTTTGTTTCTTTTTTATTTCCTTTGAAATGGCTGTTGGCCTGTTTTTGCTGTTTTCATTTCTTTCTGCTCTAGATGTGTTTATGTTTTCGTTTTTTTGTTATGTTTTCTGTTCGCTGTCACGCCTTTGTCTGAAGCAGAGGCCTAGTGATATGTCTTTTTTTGCTATCGCCTAGACTGCTGAATTACTTCAATTGATTATTTTCTTTTGGGGGAAAATGAATGTAAATTTTTGTGTGTGCGTATGGTTGTTCCAGGAGCAACATCATGATTGTTCCTGCACCGGTAACAGAGATTAATTGATTGTTATTATTATTATTATTATTATTATTATTATTATTATTATTATTATGATTATTATTATTATTATTATTATTATTATTATTATTATTATTATTATTATTATTATTATTATTATTATTATTATTATTATTATTATTATTATTATTATTATTATTATTATTATTATTATTATTATTATTATTATTATTATTATTATTATTATTATTAAGTTAGGAAGCAGTTTCGTTACGTTGTTTCCCGTTCAGCCACACGGAATGGCGACGCCAGACGCTGTGCCTATGTCCCATATATTTTTAACAAGTTACCAGATTAAATCTTTTTCGCGACTTCTAAAAACATTCTGAAAGAGTTATTAAAGAATGAAGGGTGAAATTGCTGTTAGCGCTTGGAGAAAATTTTGTGTCGTTATATTTAGTGCTTTTGAATTCTTTTCAGTTTGTTTGGGTAGGCCTAACCATTTGTATGTTCTCCATTTCTCTTAATTATTGTCTTTTTTTTTCTTTGTCCACATGCTCATGGAACGCCATTCATTACAATCACAATCATATAAGCCAACTAATGGCTTAGATTGGCCTGTTTCTGATGTATTGCACTGGTTGGGGAAAATAAAAATTTCATTATTATTTTTATAAAATGACGCCCGGAAGCAATCGGAAACAAAACGCGCTTTGCAGCGAGCAGTGACCGCCAACTGCTGTTCGCCGTCGCAGCCATTGTCACTAATTTTTATGTATTTCATTTCAAAGAACAGGGGCATATTCTATAAAGGTTCATTTGAAATGAAATTCCTTTTCCATTTCATTTGGTGTGATGTCAGAGGTAGCATCGTACGAAAACAGCAAGCGACCAATCACGCCATAGTTTCTCAGTATTACCTAGAGAGAAAGCTCGCGCCATAGTCTATGCGAGCTTGTTAAGAAGCACTTCATCCATCGCGGGAATGGCGGGAAGACAAGGGTTTTTACTTAGTTTGGTTAGTGTTGGGCCGAAAACGCAAATTCTTCCTCGTCAGGCGTTACAGACCTATTGTATCAGCTTCCCCTTCTTTCGTTGGAAAGAAAATAATGTCTTTGATTTGATTTGAGATCTACTGCTGCGCCGTGAGATTCTTGTCTACGCACCGATGAAATTTATTTATTTATTTTATTTATTTATTTATTATTACTGCAATCCCAGGAAGAGATTTTCGCAGGGTGAGCATACAGAAAATAGGTAAGTACAAATATTAAGAAAAAAAAGTACAAAGGCCACAAATTAGTAATAAGCAACAAAACACAACAGCAAAAATGAAAGGCTCAATGACGTAACACAGCAAATTATTTTAATAGCGCGTTTTGCACTTCTTTAGTATATTTACCACAACTATTCCGTTGGTATGGAAACTTTCACAGCATTTTCTTGAGGTTTGCCGCACGAAGTGTCGCAACGTAGTGGCTGAATCGACATTTCTCGCCCAGCAATAGCCAAGCCAAATACGAATACTCATCTTCCCGGCATTCCTGCGCGTCTGCACGGTGATTGAGTGCAAGGCTGCCAGCTTTCCTTCTAGGTAATAATATGAAACTCTATGAATTACACAAGTCACAAGGTAGCGGTTGTCCAAGTCGACGATAGCCATTGCCGCTTGCCACATGCACCGGTTGATCGTTCGCTGCGATATGCACCCAATGGCGAGGTCCTGTCGCTAACAAGGCAATGGTACGGTCGCTTTCTATGGACGCTTGAAAGCCACAGCTAGGTATCCGAAAAACAGTGACCAATGCTAGAGGGCGAAATGGATCGGAAATGTAAAATGAATAATGGGTCGTTACATAATGCGGCCCCAGGGTACCATTTCAGGCCTTCCTAAGGCACATAAAGGCGTATATAGATCAATCTGCTGTCATCTCTCTTGCAATGCAGATGACATGACATGAAAAAGAGTGCTTCGAAAAGCACGAGTGTTTTACGTTTAATAAAAAAAAATATTTCATCAAGACTCATTCTAAAATCTAGTGTGAGGCAATTTGGAAGGGCATACTCGCAGGATACCTTGTCCGCGTATGCGGCTACAAAATCCGTTCGCACGGCCGGAGCTGATGGGCAGGTGTGTAAGGAGCGCTCCACTGTTTTGCACCGTATTCTGCTGCAACGGGTTAAGTAAAGACGGTATATTTTGCTGTCGCGAGAACAAGTTTATATTTTGATTAGTTTATGACCCATGGAGAACAGAGCTGAAACATCTGAAAAATGCAATGAGCCTTGTTTTTTCAAAACCACTGCAAAGATAAAAACAACAGAGTTCATATCACATAGAACTGTCGGCAGTGAATCTGCGGTTGATAAAAGGATAAAAAATAACTGTTTATTAACTTAACAGGCCACAGATCTTTGATATTGTAAATAGGACAAGAGATTGTACGCAAATTTGGACGCATATAAGACAGGTGGATGTTGCAGACATGTTGCTATGGAACCAAATTTCCAGATATTTTGCTGAACCAACATAATGTACATTCGAGCAGCTAGAATTATTGTCTGTGGGTTTATGCAAGGGCCCCAGCTGTGGTCTCGGGAGACTGTCACAAAGACGTGCCGCAAACAATTGGCTCAACTGTATTCCGTTGCCATCACGCTCCCCAGTGTCGGTCCCTTGGTGGCATGTCATCGGGAAGAGCATGTGCGCGCACACATCGTCACGAATACCGTGGTGCTGCAGTGTGCTTTTCAGTTACGCGGCTGGACCCGGCCGATGCGCTAGAAATCACGGATACCGCTCCGTTGCCGCGGGAAAAGCGCCCGGTTAGCTGTTCCGCGGGTGCCGCCACCTACTGCGCAGGAACCGTTCCCACTTGTGCGATAAATGCATTTCTTGAGCAGTGCACGCAGCACGAGGGAGACGTGTACTGAACGTGTATTGAACTCAGAAGCTTAGGAGTCATTTTTGACCATGATATGTTATGGAACACACTGTCACTTGTCAGTAAAATATCCCAGGTAGTCGGTCTCGTCTTTTCCCTTACGTATCTTCCACGTAACGTAAAATTACTCCTTTATAACCATCTCTTTATGAGTAATCTGAACCATTGCTGCTTTGTCTGGGGTGTCACACCTGTTATAAATATAGGTCGGCTACTTGTCCGTCAGAAAAAGTTTCTCCGCGCTATATGTGGTGTGCCATGGGATTCCTCACGGGAACATTTGTTCCAAGACATTAACATACAGAAATTACCTAATCTATACAGTTACAGCTTAGCACATGCATACATTGAGGAGTGCAAATCGAAAAATTTTTATATCCGTTCAACAGCCAATCTTAAACAAATTATACCTCATTACCAAACGCGATGTCCGGAGTACTAGTATGTTGCGCACCCGCGGACTAATTATGATAAGCAAATGAATGCTTATTCCCTGCCTGCCATGCCTAACACTCTGATCTCGGAGAATATCTATGTTTTACATGTTTCGCTATCCAGTCTGTACAATAATTTTTGCCCCTAATGTTGATTATGCGCCTTTTGTGCTCGTTACTGTATAATTGCTACCTCTAATCCTTGTGATATGCACATTTTTTGTGATTAATTTGAGCATATTATTTTGTCAATGCCGCCTATCTTTTGATATTATGTAACCTGTGCAGCTTGTAAAATTAACTTGTTTATTTTTTGTTTGCTTTCTGGTTCTTTTTTCCGTTCTTTTTTCTTTTTTTCTTGTGTGCGCTTTATTAACATCGTTTTCAAAGCACTGTCATCCCTCATTGCTGCTGCAGCCGATAAGCGGGTTTCAGGACATGTCACGCTGCTTCTGCAGCTTTTTTCCACAAATCTGTCCGTTCTCGAAATGTATATTGTAACAGAAATAAAGCCCTTACTTACTCGGAAGTGGTATAGCCCTTGTTGCGCAGGAATGCATACTCGAATTCACCACAGCCATCCTTCCGCTCATTCGACAGCTTCGCCCATCGGCGACTTCGGCCTAGGCGTGATGAAACTCCAACAATTCGTCAGAGGCACTGCTTACAATGGTCTTGTTCTAGAAACGAACCCAGGTCATGTTTAGACCTCGTCTGTCAGCCGGGACTGCAGGCCGAAGAACATGTACAAAGATTACGGCTCGCTTTCCCGGTCATAAATTAGTCATCTTCACTCTTGCATGCGGTGAACAGGTTAGAGCATGCAAAGACATAAGCACTGCAGTGCTATCAGCTTGCTGCACGAGTATACAGGCGGTTCGCGTGAAGACGAAGTCTTGGCACAAAGGAAACGGAAACAACAACAACCACGATGACGAAGACACGACGTAGAAGACACACGCGCATGCGCTAACTTCAAGCTTGATGATGATGATGATGTCCTCAGTATCCACTCTATCTTTTATCGTCTTCGTCGTTTTCTGCGCGCATTGTGTCAAGAATGGGTTACCAGCTAGTCCAAAACCTACGTCTTGTTAAAAATCGAAGTGATTTTAAAAATAAATTTTTTGAGATGAAATGATGATTCCTTTGCGATCGTAGCGACGGAACAGGCGGACGTTAAAGAACTGCGAGAGATGTTGATTACTTAACTGTGCTTCACTTAAATCTGCGAATTAGCTGTTTAATTTTGGCACCTGGGTGTCTGGTTGCAATTAAAAAGATGTAGCGGGCAATCAGGGCAGGAAACATCGATTATTAATTGTGGAAATATGTAACTGCGCTTGGCATTGTGGCGCTAGGAATTCCGGCTATCCAGACGCATCAAAGGGGCGCGCGCTGGCTGCGTAGCCGGAATAGCCTCGCCCAGGAAATGACATAGCTCGGAGCGGCCGCATCGCAGTCCTTTCGCTGGTTCGAGCGGCGGGAGAGAGGTGGGCGTGGCTGCGCTCGCTTTGAGGCCGGCGCGCTCCCGTTCGAAGAGCGCAGACGTGCGCCATCGCCCCAACGGAAATATTACTTTTCTGCACATCGACTAACTGATATTGGATGCCCTTACGGTCAGCTACAATTCTGTGTTTGCCACTAAGCGCCGAAATGCTAAAATTTATCTAGTAATTAGCAGATTTTAGTTAATTACCTTAATAATGAACTTATCTCACGCGCTTTAGGATGTCTCCCAATGCTATCGCTATGATCGTGAAATAATCATAAGTTCACCAGAAAACGATTTTTTTTTGAAAATTACTCAGACTTCTCCCGAACGCCCGTATGGGTAGTGGTGATTAACTTCCTCTTGTTTGTTGCCTACTGCACACTGCTTCGTTTGTGTCTCGCCAAGCACCGCAGTCATTTTTTTTTCTTTCTACACCACTGCGCTCTCCAAAATTTAATTTAAATCCTTTCTCTTAGCCTCCAGGAGCTACATTTTTTTCGCTTCAGGTTTATTTTCACGTCAGCCTTTTACTTTCTTCAAGAATTGAACCCCGGGAAAAAATTATAAAATAGGCGAGATTTTGTTGTTATTAAATTGGTTCTTCAATTATGGCATCTTCCGATGGCTCGCTCGAAATCTTGCACATAGCAGGGTCTATAGGAAATAGTGGTTTCTGTGGCCTGTGTCGCCTGGTATATATATAAAGATTGCCTTAAATTCTTGAGAGGTATCGTCAACTTCCAGGACATCACATGGCCCACCGGTCACAGAGAAATGACAACCGTCGGGATCCCGTGTTTGACGTCAAGGCCATCTAAAACGATCGAGATGTTCTTACGTTTACATCATCAATATTATGTCCATGCATCATATTGTTACTAATATCAGCACTACTGCACAGAAATAAATGAATAAAAATTCAAATAGAGCTTTTGTCAGGTCATTAATGCCTGCAGCTTCATTGAGGACCGTCGGATGCCCCCTTCTGATGCTGTCAGTTCGAAAACTGCTATCTATATTCAGTTCAGTTCAGTTTATTTCCTTAAATATCCATATTCAGCGTCATTACATAAGGGGTGGGGCTACGGATATAACATGAGGTTTTAATCTAACATCAGCTGCATTATCTCTTGGTGAATCTTCATGGACAGGTAATGGCTGCGACTTGGTGGGCAAGGCCGTTTCAGTCAGATTCTGCTCGGACAAAAAACGAGGCCGAGAATGCAGTTGTACGGGAGCGTGGACGGACAACTTGAAGCGAATGACCAGTGCGCTGAGATATGTGCATGCGGCGTACGATAGAGGGTGCTTCGTGCAATGAACTGTTGAAGAATTCGTGAAAAAGGCAGAGGCTAGCAATGCGCCGGCGATGGGAGAGAAGTGACAAGTTAATTTCCGCTTTCAAAGACGATACACTGATGTCGTATGAGTATGCGGAATGAATGAATCTGAGAGCGCGATTTCGAACTCGTTCGAGGTTAGCTTTCAGATAGCTTTGATGGGGATCCCAGATGGCTGATGCATATTCAAGTTTAGGTCTTATCAGTGACTTATACGCTAGTAATTTTAAGTCTTTAGGTGCATGGCGCATGTGGCGTTTGAGGAAACCTAGTTTTTTGTTGGCCGATGAAATGATGTTGACAATGTGCGCATTCCAGGATAGGTTAGTTGACAGTGTTTAGCCTAGGTACTTAATGTTAGCACGGACTGAATCGAGCTAATGGTCTTGGTTGATTTTTCAGCCGGCTTTTAGCACCTTTCTAATCGATTCCGATTTTTCTCGGAAGCCTGACAAAGGGGAGCCTATCGCGTTCCTTCGCGTTTGTCAGACGTGGATGTTCCAGATCGCATTCTGCTACCGGCGGCCGCCCCAGCGCAGGCGCCAAGAGTGTCGGCCGTCGAGCGTATGTCGGAAGCTGCCGCCTTGTAACGACTGCCCGCGGAGTGCGTCTGTCGCCGTCCCGAATGGTTCTCCGGTGGACGCGTCGAACGCGTGCGGGCTAATGACGGTTCAAGGACCTCTTTATGCCCCAGGCTGGAACGTCGCACTGAAGAGCGACGAGCGCCGCTCTGCAGCAGTACTGGACTGGTGTATACAGCCGTTATACGCGCTGAAAGCGAGAGTTGCTGTTTCTTTTTCCCCTTCGACGGCGCGACATGTTCGTCATACGTGGCCGCGCAATTCCCGCGAGCTCAGCGTCGGCCGGTGGCTTTGACCGCGTCGGTATCTGCGGCTCGCGTATGGCCTTCGGTGGCTGCGCTATGCGTTGCAGTCACTTGCTAGACTTGCTGACTCAGACGGCTTGCAGAAACGCGCGATACGTTTTAGCGCTCAGAGTAGCGATAGGTTCTTGCATCCAGTACTTATGTTTTTGGTCACCTCTTGAGGAGAATCTGGCAGCGTAGCATGTCGAAATGAGTCCCTCGTGGACGATTGCTTAAGAGGTGTGTTCTTCCATACGGTTAAAGATTGCGATTTGGAATTCTCGTGCGGTGGCCGCGTTTCGGTAGAGCAGTAATGCAAACTATGCTCGTCTACTAAGATTTCAGTGCACCCTGAAAACCGTAGGCAGAAAAAAGGTTAACCGACAATTTTTTATTACGGCACAAGAATCTCTCATCATTATTATGTTATACTAACTGCGCCTGGCACAACGCAAGAAGATGGCTGCACTAGCCGCAGCGAGAGCTGTGTGGACGCCTATGCTTTGTGGCCTGTCAAAAATGTTTCACCGAGCGGTACAGCGGTGCCACTACACCGTCTGCAGCGCGGATCTATGTTTGCAGCTGCATATATTTTTAGTTTTTAGTTTTGTGCCACTTTTTTTTTCTTCCAGAACTTGGTGACCGATAGCCCTAGTTGGCATGCGTCCCAGCTCTCAGCATTCACTCAAGTTGGCTTCTTTGCGAGTAGTATTACAGAGATAACGGTACATGTCAAAGACGTTCTTCGGGTAAATTACGTTGCATTTGACCATGTCGTGGTACGGCACAACCGACGCAAGGAGAAGAGCAAGCCGGCAAATTGTCAAGACGATGTTCAGGTGGCCGCAAACCCGGCTCGCAATGTCACACATGATGGTTGAGTACCACCTTTTTAAAATTGTTACATATCAGCGACTTACGATACTGCAGCGAGAGCCAGCAGTGAGCAGATGAGAGGGCGCTGCACTGCACAGGCGGTGATTGAGGCCACCCGCATACCACACGTGGAATTAAACCTTATGCGCTGGTGGTCAGATGTTTCGGGGAATCCCCCATGGTAGAGCAAAACCTTTTGGATTCCCCCTAAACACTGCACCAACACAGTTCCCACTTCGAGTTATTAATTCGCTCTCGACCACTCCAAAAAGATTGTATGCGCCGCCGCAAAAAAAATTGAAGTGCGAAATATTGCAGTTATGTCAGTATACACTCGGCCTCCGCTCCGCAGCGACGTCACATTAGATTGGTCTTCAATAAAGGACCTTCAGAAGGATACCCTTGCGTTTTCGTCGTATTTGGCGGCGACTTCAACACGCACGAAACGGAGGGGCGACCGAGGGGAGACACTCATAATGGCTCAAGCCTCGTGCGCGCAATGGATGGGAGCCGCTTCAGCTTCCTCAAAGACCGCACCCAAATTGTCCGTATCAACGAGAACTCCTTCCACCCCACTATTCATCTTACTTGGAAAAACCATCCCAGTCTGTCGCTTGGGACATGCACACACACGCGGGGAAGTGATCGTCCGCCATTCTTTATTATGCTTCGTGACCACAACACGGTGATGTTAAAACGCACGTTAAGTACCGTCTATGCAATGTCTTCAGAAGCAGTTGGAGTGGACCTTTGCAGACTGGAATAAACAGTGACCAGTCACAGGGAGTGGGAGATCTGGTACAGGCGGTGCAGGAGGAGGAGGAGGAAAGGCAGGGAGGTTAACCAGACAAATAGCCGGTTTGCTACCCTGCACAGGAGGAAAGGGGTGAGGGGAGAAAAAGATGAAGGGGTAAAGACAGTTGCAGGAAATTAAAGCCACTATGTAAAGTCACAGAGTTCAGTAACGTCACAGCCTATCGTGCAGGCCAGAAGTCCTCAAAAAGCGGAGCAGTGCCTTGGAGGCCTTCACCGCCGACGACCGCCGCGACCAGTGGCCGAGAATCTTCGTTTCCCTAGCGCAGGTCCAAATGTTCCAGTGCACGGCAGAGAGACTGTCTTTCGGCGCTGTAGGCAGGTCACTCACAAAGAATGTGGGATATAGTCTCATCACACCCGCAGATGGCACATGCAGGACTGTCAGCCATACCTATTAAGAAGGGGTAGTGCTTGGTGAAAGCTACACCAAGCCACAGGCGACACAACAAAGTTGCTTCACGTCGTGGTAGGCCAGATGGAAGCCGAAACTTCAGATCTGGGTCTAAGGTTTTTAAACGCGAATGCGAGAATTGGCATTGAATTCATGCGGCAAGCGTGATGTCCCGCGACAGTGGTCTAAGCCTACACGCTGCGTCGGCTCTCGAGGTGGGGATGGACACACAATCACCCTCATGGTGAGCAGTTCGCGCGGCCTCGTCCGCGCGGTGGTTGCCTGCGATGCTGCTGTGTCCTGGCAGCCATTGGTAAACAATATCGTGCCCTTTGTTGATGGCTGTGTGGTGGAGTTCTCGGATTTCCGCGACAAGTTGTTCATGGGACCCATGACGAAGAGCAGATTGTAACGCTTGGAGGGCTGCGTTTGAATCAGTGAAAACAGGCCATTGCTGGGTGTTTCTTCACTGATATGCTCAATGGCGACACGAAATAGCAGGAAGTTCTGCACCAGCCGATGAAGTCCGGTGTGATGTTCTCACTTTCTTAACTATAGTCCTTGGGTATATTTGGGTATATCTGGGTATATTTGATAAGGCTCCAGATACTATTAAATTCGCGTAAGTACCATCCTTTCCATGAGTTAGCCCACGCAACTAGCCAATGCGATTGGACGGTACGATGCTAGGTCAAGCGGTAATTTTCCAGGTTTAAGGACTGGGACCAGACAACTTGATTTCCACGAGTTCGGAACTGTACCCGCACACCATGATGAGTTGAAGTAGTCTAAAAGAACACGTCGAGCCTCCTGACCAAGGTTTGCAAGTGCAGAGTAGTTTACTCCATCGGGCCCCGGTGATGAAGACCGTCTGCTACCGGCCATGGCGGCGTCTAGTTCTTCCATGGAGAAAAGAAGGTCCATTCGCGAATCCCTAGATCTAGGCACTTCGCAGCAATTCAGAGTTGTGGATTGGTTCCTGCGACCTGCTATTCTTGCGCAAAAATCTTCATCAATCTCCGCTTCGCTACGTCCTTGGTGAAGTGCGAGATACTTGAATGGTTGGAGCTGCTTACGAGATGTTCGGAAACCACGCACAACACTCCAGATGCGTGAGAGAGGCATTCGAGGATGCAATGATTCACAGAATGCTTTCCAACGGTCAGCCTGCAAGATTTGAATTCTGTGCTGGATATTCTTCTGTGTGCACCTTGCATCCCTTTAGTCTTGCAGCGACTTTGTGCGCCTGTATCTTGTCTTTACTCTTCGTCGAAGTGATCGGAGGCGCTGCAGCTCCACAACGAAGCCTGTGATTTTTGGCATTGGAGTGAAGAAGCATCTCGCGTGTTTCATAGCCTCCTTGATGCTCTCTTCAATTCCTGTTGTAATGTCTTCTCTGCAGGCTTCTTCCATAAAGGCTTTAAACATAGACCAGTCTATTCGTTGCAAACGTTTGGCAGATCTGCATCCAGCGAGACCAGGAACAATAATATATGTGGGGATGTGGTCACTTCCATGGGTTTCTACTTCGGCAAACCACGGGACGCGTCTCGCAAGGCACCGAGACACAAACGCCAAGTCCAGAGAACTGCTGTAAGACAGACCGCGAATGTACGTTGGCGAACCGTGGTCAGAGGCGAAACAGACAAGACTTCTCCCTTTCGAATTCATCCAGATGCCGCCTCCCCACAGTGCGTGATGCGCATTAAAGTCACCAGTGACGATTCAAGGCCCAGGTGTTGCAGTCAAAAAGTCCCTCAGTCTGTCGGCGTCGCACCTTGTTGCTGGAGATAGGTACGCGCCCACAAGAGTAAACGTCAGGGTGAGCCTTTTCACCGTTAAACAGACGCACTGGTTATGGTTGTGAGGGGGAACCGTATGGTGCACATAAGTAAGCTCTCTTCGAATGTAGGGGATGACCTTGCTATTTCCCCTGTGCGTGGAAGATGCAAACGCTTCATAGCCAGAAATTAGGATGGGATTTTGTAAATTGGGCTCACAAATCGCATGGATTGAAAATCTGTGTTTGTAGACGTATTCGCGAATGTCCGAAATGCGGGAATTGAGTCCACGGGCGTTCCACTAGAAAATGAATGCTTCTCTGACTTGGCTTTCAAGTGGTAACGCTGGGAGAGTCATTCTGTGTGCTACTGGAAAGCTGCAAGAACTGGATTTAGAGCGTCCAGTACCTGCAATGCATTCCGTGCTGCTGGCGAGTGAAAGCTAGATAGCATCACACGCATGGCGTTCATAACGGACCTCAAGATGGCGAACACCTCCACTTCTTCACCTAGGACTGGATCTCTGCCTTGGGCTCGCTCAGCTGTAGGCGTGGGACAGTGGGGTCGTGGTGCCTGCTCAGACACCAAGGTCGAGCGTGGCTTCGGCAATGGTGGCCATGTCACCTCTGAAGCACTCGTTCCGGCTTCACCAGTCACCGGGCTTACATTACTCGGTGGAGGGGGAGGACAAGTAGCAGGAGCGATGGGGGCTTCCCTGCCGCTGTCGGCCTTTCGTCTAGCATATCGTCGACGACGCGAACGACGCCGACGCACCGTAGCTGCGGCCTCTGTGCGTTGAATGGTCTCGCACCACTTGATTCAACGCCGCCCGTCCTTTCTTCAGGCGGGGACAGACTTTTCGAATAAGCGTCATGAGGGACGCGGCTGTTGGCGCACTTCAAAACAGTAGCGCGGTAACTGTCACGACAAGCGGTGCAAAAGTCAAAGGGTTTTACGCGGTAAAACACATTTAGGACAGGGAGCGCACGCCGTCACCCGCTCTCCACCTTCGTAATCTTTTATAGCAGAGACTTGAAATCGTGCGCCCACAGCGTAAAAGAAGGAACACCGCGCACAAGGAGCTATCTGAACTTAATTACGGCTGTGGCACGCGATTGCTCCAAAACAATGTCACCGCTTAAATGGCACTACTTTTGCTTTCATTTCAATGTCATAAGAGGTAGGCCACGCATACGCGCTTGTTTCGGACCTGGAGAGAAAAAATCGAAAAGACGCACCGAAGTAGAAACAACGGCGGTGCGCTTGCGTCTTTCGGAAGCGTAAATGACCCACAATGCAGGAGGCGTATTTCTCCCTCAACCTGCCATTCTATCGGATCCTTCCATTCACACCGAAGATTGTCAGCCACAGGCTGCTACGCCTTCATCATTCTCATCATCACCAGCCTGACTACGCCCAGTGCAGGGCAAAGGCCTCTCCCATATCACTCCAATTAACCCTGTCCTTTGCTTAATCTCATCCGCCCACCTAACTTTCTGCCACCCCTGCTACGCTTGTCTTCGCTTGGAATCTACTCCGTTACCCTTAAGGACCAGCGGTTACCTTATTTCTTCCTCTTGATTTCGGCTAGGACGCCCTGCTCAGTGCCGAATAACTTGGACCTAAACCCCCTCCATACTTTACTTGGACCTCGACACGTCTTTCGACACGTGTGAGCTTCACGTTGCTTTGCCAAGGGCAAACTGCTGTTCTCTGGGACTAGAGATATTCAACTTCCTAGAAGCTCCTCCTCGACGGAATCAGCAAGGTTTGGACAACGGTTATCTTTCCGACCACCTGGAGTGAATCGCTGGTCATGCCTATTCCCAAGCGGGGAAAGCTACCATAGAGCTTGCCGATCTTCGGCCAGTACCTCTGATCAGCAGCCTATGCAAGACTGCGGGAGGCATAATCCTTAAGCGTCTTCATCATTATCATCAGCTTGATTACGCCCACTGCAGGACAAAGGACTATCCCATATATCTCCAGTTAACCATTTCCTGTGCCAGCTGCGACCACAGCTTATTATTTGGCCAGCGTCTTATTTGGCTCCCCCTCAAGAAATGCTGTTTTCATCCCCAGCAAAAAGGATTTCACCGTCCCAAAGCTCTCAGAACGTGCTTCGCGTGCTGCGGGTCAGGTTCTCGACGTGCACATATCGGTGCAGTTGAGGACAGTGGCTGCTGTAGACGCTCGCAAGTCCAACCCAACGATCATTCAGAGAACGAGGTTATGTGGTCTGTTGCTGCATTTTTGCATACATACATCATTTTCTGGCCAATCGGGCGTGCATAATCGAAGGAGGCGACTACATCTGGCTTCCACTACCTAAGAATATAGACGTACCACGGGTTTCGGCAAGGAGCTTTACTCTCAACGAATTATAAACGCACTGCCGCAGATCTTAGAGCAGGCGAACCTTGCCCAGAGGTACAGGCTGAGCTGCATGCAAGCTGGACTTCTCTGAGGAACTTCAAGTCGTAGTGGACAGTGAAGATTGACCCTCCATTGACTGCGTCCATCCTCCAGTTGCAATCACAGATGACAGACCACTGCCAAGAAATGTGGCTTCGGAACCAGATAGCTGAGAGCAACGCAAGGATTCGGCTACGCCGCACGGTCGTATTGCAGCCCACAAATCGACGTCGTGCAACACACCGATATGGCCAAGACTGTGCTCCTCACAGCCGGAGACAACATTAACAGTGATGAGAGATTTCCTGAGCATATTCGGTCAGTATCCTTCGTAGACAATATCCAGCGCACAGTGCATACAGCTGTGATCCACATAATCGACGATATCTCCACTGAGGAGGCAGAGCTTACAGCGCTTTTAAAATCAGCTGATAGTGCGCAATGGACATTTTCTCGAAAGTACTCCAGGAACAGACTCCACGCTTTTACGTACTCGCCCTGCGCGTACGAAGCTTGCACGACGAGTGAGTGTGAGCCTTTCTACAGTCGGCGATCTAGTATCCATATTTCAAGGACTGCACCTCAAGCTGAACATTTACAGAAGAATTTACTGAATGCCTGCACGCGTAGGTGTGGATGGCTATCAGTGTGTCAACGGCGAGGCGCACGCAGCAGCGTACAAGATGGCATGAGTGCTAAACTCATATACCACCTTTGCGGGCACACAATCCCGCTGCTGTGCCCCAAAACTTTCACAGAACGCAAGAGCAGCGATGCCGCAAAAGCTCTCCAACACCTCCACGTGAAACGAGAGGCTCAATAAAAGCAAGTGTGCTTCATTCCACTCACGACAGAGGAGCTACCGAGGGACATTCAAAGTCTGGGCCGCCGCCCCCGCCATTGTCATATGAAGGGATTTGGGACACGAGCTTTTTTAACAATGCCGACACGAAGGGTTGTGCGTTCTGTGCCGAAGCCCTGCACCCGCTGCCCATATAGTCTCCCCATCGCGATCGGCCGACATGTATACCAACATGGGGGACATGGGGGCGTGGACGACTGGTGGCATATCACAATGATCTAGCTTGTTTTCCTGCGTGTACCCTCTGGTAGTGCGCTGTCTGCTGGCAAGCACACAGAACAGCGCGCCCATCGTGTTGTTCGTGGCAAAGCTCGCATAATTCGCTTCGGATTTTCTCAGTAACGTGCTTTGTCGCAGTCAGCGGCGACCACATCAGTATCTCCTGAGGCTTTTGTGACGGGGGGGGGGGGGGGGGGGGGAGGGGGCACGCTTGCACTGACGCCCGCACATAATGGGAATTCGCGGAATAACGTTTTACAGCGCTAGCTTTAAAACACATTTTGCATTCCTCGTCGTCATCAAGATCCTAGTACAGTGCCGACTATCTCGTCTAATGTTACCTCCCCCCCCCCCCCTTCCCATAAATGCCTTCACCAGTCGTATCCAACACTATCGTCCCCACGGTGGGTAGGTAGCTACCCTTTACGACATGATGTGGGCATGCCAATTCAGCTTGCGTTGTCATAACTTCGTATAATTAACTAAAACAAAGTTATTATACTGCAAGCTGCACTCCTGGGTGTTTTTGATACCAGAACATAATCGGTTGTGTACCAGCACAGGATATGTTGGGCACTAGTGCCCTCCCATTCCTGATAAACGAGCGAAGGCAGATACGGAAACGCCAGGAAAAGCTGCTCTATATGTTAAGATCAAAATTTCGCAAGCATAATCGAGTTCGGCAAGTGGTTCAACAGGCAGCAATAAATAGCCGCGATACTAACATGTCAAATAAAGCACAACTAATAATGCTGTCAGTTTACTGTCGACTCAAACTTGGCTGGGTTAAACCGGGGACACACACACTAAATGGCGGGGACTTCAACGCTCCGCACACTTGTTGAGGTTACGCGCGTGACTCCAAAGGAGGCAGTAAAACTCACACTGTTCTTGCAGAAATGAAGTTGACAGTGTTAAATCACTCTGTGCTGGCCACGCTGCGTGCAGCACGTATACACTCGCCAGATATGAAGCGGCGCGAGGGTCCCGCTGCACCAGACCGGGAGGCAGAACTGGATGCGTGGAGTAGCGCCGCCTTCAGCCCCATAAGCCTAGTTTAAAAAAAACGGCACTAATTAAGAAGCCCCAAAGAAAAGTCAGCATCCAACTGGGATGGCGTTCGGCGAGATGCTCGGACTCACACCGCAAGCGCAGATGCTTTGTGTCTACAGTAAAAGAGATTCTCGAGGATCATACCATCAATACAGCTGTAAATGAAGATCAGCCAAACCTGGACTTCCACCTTCTACAACTGTAGGCACTTAGAAAACAAGCGCATATACAGGCTACTCGGCACCCTCACGACGTGCAACGTAAGATAGCGGTCAAATGACTTACGGCTCAAGCGCGCTGCATGAGAAGAAACTGGCCCAATATAATAGATGGACAGACTGGTGCACTAACTTGGACGCAGTAAAGAACAACAGGGCCTCGTGGACGACTTTCGGAGGCGTCGAAAAAATGGCGAGAGATCAAAAATCATGCTGAAATTATTCGGCTAGCCCTTCAGGTCACACAAAAGGAGCCGCATGTTGAAGTACATGAGCTCCTGGCCTTGAATAGGCGTGTAGGAGGAAAGACTTCTGAAGAAAACAAAAGAAGATGCCTACTGGATGGAGTGGATGCGTTAACAAGATCTACGTGCAACAGTGGCAGAAGGGCTAACAAGCATACCATGACGAAAGTAGTGTCCTACTTCAGGGAAAACAACCTCCAGCTTCTCCAAGCCGACAAGGAGGGCGGATTTGTGGTGTTCACCGATGAAGAGTTTGGTCTCAGAGCCGGTGAAGCTATTGCCAAGAACTTTGTTCCTGTGAAAGCCAGTGCCACGAGGGTGAAAGTCAAGGCAGCCCAGATGTGCAAGGACTTGAAATTGGACAGACTAGCGAGTAGCATCAGGAACAGTAAAAATAATACGCTTACAGTGTTTTTTTACTGCGAAAATGCATAAACCATCAGTGCCTTTAGATCTGTGGTTAGTGAGACGGACACTTGCCAGCTTAATATAAGCAGATACCTGCAAAAGCACCTCAGTCATCTTCCTGTATTTTATCCTTTTCATACTAAGAGTTCAGAAGATGTTATTAGTTTTCTAGAAGGAAATGCTTCCATTGGTTATGCGTTTTCTGTTGATGTAGAAGATTTATTTTATTCTGTGCCCCACAGTGAATTGTTTGCAGCTGTAAGAGTTGCTATACAAGAGAGCGGTGCTGTTAAATTTCAGAACTCCTCAGGGGTTTCAATAGATAATTTTATGAGGATACTTGAAATTTACCTCAGTGTGACGTTTGCCTCTTAAGGCAACAAATTTTGTCGCCAGCCAAAGACAAGGGATCTGCATTGGATCCTGCGCAGCGCGTGTACTTACTAATATTTTTCTAACATCTTTTGACCGCGGCCTTGTACTAAGCTAACAAGGAAGGGGGTTCTGAAAGTGTTTAGGTACGCTGACGATTTTTTGGTAGTTTTTTTTTAAAAAACAGAATGAGTTGAAGTACACAGATGCTGTGAGCACTGTGTTAAATACCTTTAAAGAAATGGGAGGGGACTGAGGTTCATGCATGAACTGCCTGTGCGGGGTTCTTTACAGTTTTTAGACAAACATCACTATGGGTGAGTGTCGCATGTTGGCAATATGCACCGCGAGCACAGAAGGAGCTACTACCGTATGCTTCGGTTCAGTCAAAAACTGTGAAGCGCGCTATTGCCAAGCTTTGCCTTGAATCGGCTCTCATGAAATTGTGCTGTCATACTATGCAAAGGAGCTATGACAAGCAGGTAGGCAGATTGCTTTCGGCAGGGTTCCCAAGCACAGTCATCACTGTAGTTGCTGAAGCGGTCTTACAGAAGATAAAAACGATCAAGTTGCAGCAGCCATGTGTCAGCAGAGAAACGGCTGTCAAACTGGAGGTAGTGCCGTATGTGCACAAGGTGGCCCACCAGTAAAGATTTGTAGGGGGCTAGTTGGTCGTACATACTGAGACTGGGGAGCGCTACAATCAAGACAAAGGGACAACACCACATAAGAACACCACGAGACACTAGCTCGTGTATCGTGTTCTTAAGTGGTGTTGTCCCCTTGTCTTGATTGTAGCGCTCAGTAGCCCACCACTTAAAAAAAAGGCCAACAAACATGGCGTGTTGGTTGCTTTTTCGGCCCACGCAAGCTGCCACAGCTCTGCGCACGCATTGCGAGCAAAGACAAGAGTGGTTTCCGCGTCAAACATGCGAAGAAGTTCACAAATTGCTGCATCGGGGTGGTTTACCAGATACCGCGGTCATGCGGGAAGGTCTATGTGGGCCAAGCAGGGCGGTGCATCATTGAAAGGGCAGGTGAGCACGCGCGCTCACTGAAAGACCTCAGTGGTGCACATATTCCTCAGCACTGCGCTGAGTGTTCTGAGCGCCCTCGAGCGGCGGAACATTTGCCGCAGGCTAGATGCCAATCCTTCAAAAAGTGCCAACCACGGTTTCATGAGATGAAGATTTTAGGTAAAAGCAAAGATACTAGGCAAGGGAACTACTGGAGGCATTTCATATAAGAAAAGAGATGTTTTTGTTGTGTTAGCGATACGTCTGTGAATCTACAGAAATTGGAGATGGTATATCTTGAACGGTTCTGTTCATAGTGGTGTGTGTAAACTGGTATCTGCACGTGCTCTGGTTTTTTCCTTATATTTGCTGCGCTGCCAGTGAATAAAGTTAGATGAAGTTTAGCGCTAGTCCTGTGTGCCCCTTTCTTGTCTTCGTCTTGGTTGCGCTGCAGTTCTTTGGTTACAACATGCACCATCTAGCCCAACAAAAAGTTCTTATAAATGATGTGACGCCCGCCATTTTTGGTACTTGTCTTATTGAAGGCCATCCCCTGTACTGGGGTGGCCAACCTGCAAATCGGCGGCCTTTAGGGCAGACATCGCCCTTCGTTTTGAGGTGATCCTTCCCAATGCCATCACACCAGGTGCCTTCTGCTCATCGCCATCGACACAAACCTCATCATCTGCGGGACGCTTCAAAGGTGCGCTGTTGTCCATCCCATCACCTCTTCTGAGACCGCCATGGCTTCGGCCCATGAAGCCGAGTGGACCACGTCACTCGCAACCAGGCTGACAGCCGACGGGGCACCGAACACACTAGAAGCTGACACTTCAGGCGACACACTGCTGCACTCAGGCGCCGAAGGGGCACCGCCGGTGCTGAAGGCATGTCGCACATTCACTGGCTGAAGCGCCTCCACTGACTCTACAGGGGTGTTCTGTTCTCGTGATCGTTGCGTGAGAGGTGGCTCCTGAGCACCAAGCACAGGACTCAAAGTAGCAGACCCGGGCAGACCGGGGTCCGGTGGCTTTGGGTCTGGAGACGGGGATTCCTGTTTATCTGTACTTGCAGGCGGTCCCTTGCCGTTATTCGGTGCAGAAGCCTTTGGTCCATCTTCTTTTTGGAGCTCATGACTCAGTTCACCCGCCACATCCACAACATCCGACACATCCATAATGTGCTCTGACACCACTTCATCCTCATGTGCCCCGTTGCCTTGCCGTAACCTGTCAGCATAACTCATAACACAACTGTCTACTGTGTGCCCAAAGCGTCGGCACTGGGCGCGTCGAGGCGTACGACAATGACGCCGCACATGGCCCACACGGTTGCAACGAAGACACAACGGAGGCCTGCCTGGGATCACAACTAAAGCTTGTACCCCGAAAACGTTGAGCGTGTGACGAATTGTACTTGCTGACACTCCGTCCTTGTGCGTGGGCGAGATTTCACGGTTCGCTGTTTCCATGTGCTCCATTCCGGGGCACCGCTACTTCTCACGTTCGATAGTTTGTTCTGTTCCAAAAGGCTCCAAAGCTTCCACAATCATCCGGTGCTCCATATAGCGCGGGAGCCAAATAAGCTTAAGCTTCACGTTCTTAATGTCCGGGTCAAACACGATACATTTTAGATTCTTGAAGTGGAACTCTGCTTTGTCAATAAGCTTCTGTTTTGAGGAACTGCTCTCGCAGGTAACCATCCAAACGTGGCTCATTCGGTACTGACCAATACACAATCTCACGGAGGTCCACAATCTGCGCGAGCGCGTCTCGGAAGTCAGGAGCGTGGTATGGGTGACCCTTTAGGTCAGCATGCAGAAAGACGGTGCTGAGGACAACATTACAGGTACGTAGTCGAGAGAGGACATCTTTGTACGAGTCCGTGGCAACTTCAGGTGTCGGGAGACTTCGGCCAGCTTCCGATGCGCTGTTTCCAGCTAGAAGCATTTCAACACACATCCGTTCAGAACGGCTTCCTCTTCTTCGCAAGGTTTTACTGCGAATGAAGGTGCAAAATAAAGAAGCGCAAGGTATTCGACATAAGGAAGTTTAATGTGGAGAGCATCGAGCATGCTCTAAAGAACGGAGGTAGCCAAAAGCGGTGAATAGAAAACTAGGCATAGGAAAAAACCAGATGTATGCGTTAAGAGACAAGGAGGGCAGTGTCATTAGCAATATGAATAAGATAGTTAAAGTAGCCGAAGTGTTCTACACAAATATACAGAGTAACCAATGTAATCAGAACGTTAATGATAGAGATAGTAACGCACAGCAATGCGTCATTCCGCCAGTAACGAAAGAGGAAATAAAGAAAGCCTTAGGGGCAATGCAAAGGGGAAAAGCAGCTGGTGAGGATCAGGCAACAGCAGATCTCTTGAAAGACGGAGGGGGGATTCAGCTAGAAAAACTAACCACCCTGTATACGCAATGCCTTATGACCTCGACCGTACCAGAAGCTTGGAAGAACGGAAATATATTCTTAATTCATAAGAAAGGAGAAGCCAATGACTTGAAAAGACCGATCAGCTTACTGTCCGTTGCCTTCAAGATATTTATTAAGGTAATCACTAATAGTCAGGACAACCTTAGACTTTAATCAACCAAATGATCAGGTAGGCTTTCCTGAAGGGCATTCCACAACAGATCATATTCAAACTATCAATCAGATGATAGAGAAATGCGCAGAATATAACCAACCCCTATATATAGCCTTCACTGATTGTGAGAAAGCGTTTTACTCAGTGGAAACCTCAGCAGTCATACAGGAATTGCGGAATCAGTGTGCAGATGAGCCTTATGTCAAAATACTTCAAAATATATATAGGAACTGTACCGCTACCATAGCCCTCCATAAAGTTAGCAATAAAATTCCAATAAGGAAGGGCGTCAGGCATGGAGACACGATCTCGCCAATGCTATTCACCGCCTGTTTGCAGGAGGTATTCCGAGGCCTGAATTGGGAACAGTTGGGGATAAGAGTTAATGGAGAATACCTAAATAATCTGCGATTCGCTGATGACATTGCCTTGCTGAGACACTCAGGAGATGAACTGCAAATCATGATCAATGAGTTAGACAGACAGAGCAGTACGGTGGGTCTAAAAATTAACATGCAGAAAACCAAAGTAATGTTCAACAGTCTAGCAAGGGAACAGCAGTTCACAATTGGCAACGAGGTGCTGGAAGTGGTAAAGGAATACGTCTACTTGATGCAGGTAGTGACCGCTGATCCGAATCATGAGAGGGAAATAACTAGAAGGATAAGAAGGGGGTGGAGTGCATATTGCAGGTTATCTCAGATCATGAATAGCAGGTTACCAATATCCCTCAAGAGAAAAGTGTACAACAGCCGTATCTTACCGGTACTCACCCACGGGGCAGAAACGTGGAGGCTAACGAAAAGGGTTCGGCGTAAGTTAAGGACAGCACAGCGAGCCATGGAAAGGAAAACAATAGGTGTAACGTTATGAAAACGGAAGCGGGCAGAATGGGTGAGGGAAGAAACGCGGGGGCTGATGAGGAGAGCTCCAGAAAGAACTGAAGTGGCACAACACCACATCTCTGAACATTTGTTTGACTTCATGAGGGACTCTATGTACTGGAATCCCGGAGAGAGCTGTACGGGCGAGGTTGTCTGCTATCTCGTTGCCTAAGACACCTATGTGCGAGGGTACCCATTGAAAACGTATAGAGAAGCCTTTGCTATGTAGATTCTGCACCAAACGTAGGGATCTAAGACTCAAGGCATCAGTGGGGAACCCGTACTCTAACCTTTGAAGGGCAGATTTTGAATCCGTAATTATGACAGTAGGTTGAGGCGTACAAGCTACGGTGTTGTACGCCTCAACCTACTGTCATAATTACGGATTCAAAATCTGCCCTTCAACGGTTAGAGTACGGGTTCCCCACTGATGCCTTGAGTCTTAGATCCATACGTTTGGTGCATAATCTACATAGTAAAGGCTTCTCTATACGTTTTCAATGGGTGCCCTCGCACATAGGTGTCTTAGGCAACGACATAGCAGACAACCTCGCCCATACAGCTCTCTCCGGGATTCCAGTACATAGAGTCCCTCATGAAGTCAAACAAATGTTCAGAGATGTGGTGTTGTGCCACTTCAGTTCTTTGTGGAGCTCTCCTCATCAGCCATGTGTGACCAAGGGTCTCAAAAGGTACCAAGCCACTTTGCTGCACCGCGTTCGCACGGATTCTGCTCTTACGCCGGCGTGGATGTATAAGACTGGCCTAGCGTTGTCACCATTGCGTTCAACGTGTGGTGCGTGTGGTGACATAGAACATTACCTCTTGTGCTGTACTTTGTACAACGCGGAACGGGCTGTGTTATTCGGATCCCTCAAGAAGGCAGGAGTTCCTCACAGTTCTCTTCAGGACATTGTTTTCCCGCGCGGGAGCCAGTCGAGTAGAAGGGATGCTTCTCGCCTTCTTCTAATTTACCTGCAGGACACGGATTTTCCTCCACATGGTGACCTCAGGAGTGTCTATTTGGGTTTTTGCGGACAGTCTTTCTGTGATTTCTATTTAAGTGTCGCTACGGTGGAGCAATTGCCGGCAGCAACTGCAAGGCTAATCCAACCGGCAGTTTACAACCACTCAACTCCACTCAACTCAGAGAAGAAACGCGTGTTAATGACATCCCAGTCGAAATCAAGAGGAATAAATGGGCTTGGTAGGGCATGTAATGCGAAGGCAAGATAACCGCTGGTTCTTAAGGGTTACAAAGTGTATTGCAAGAGAAGACAAGCGTAGCAGGGGGCGGCAGGGGGTTAGGTGGGCAGATGAGATTAGAAGGTTTGCACGCGTAAGTTGGGCGCAGCTGGTAAAGGACAGGGTTAATTGGAGAGACATGGGAGAGGCCTTTGCCCCGCAGTGGGTGTAGTCAGGCTGATGATGATGATGATAAGGAGGAGTGAATGCGCGCCTTTCGTATATTAACTCTTCCGAACCCGATGTCGCCGCGCTTACGCTACGTATATCCTGGCCTAGCAGGACTAGGCGATCACCAATTTTTTAAGCGTGCACTGACATCT
Source organism: Amblyomma americanum (assembly GCF_052857255.1). NCBI lineage: Eukaryota > Metazoa > Arthropoda > Arachnida > Ixodida > Ixodidae > Amblyomma > Amblyomma americanum. Next base: position 128,516,063 of record NC_135502.1, on the reverse strand, counting down.
CACGGTACACGGGCCTCTGGAATTTCGCCTCCATCGAAATTCCACCATAGTGGCCGGAATCGAACTTGCGTCTTTCGGGCCAGCATCCGAGCGCCATAACCAATGAGCCACCGCGGCGGACTAAACCACACTTCTGTAGCAGCATTATTTGTGAACTAAGATGCCGTAAGCTGGGCGCTGTATATTGCTCAGAAATGTAAGGCGTTGGGCTTACTGTGCGCAGTGCCCTGTCGTTATCAGACGTTCCCTGATCTATATATCGACGACTGTATCAGGAGCACGCGCTTGACTTCATGCTCCGGACACACGCAGAGGATGGGTACCAGCGTCACCGTTCATCTTCAAAAGCAGCAGGACGGCCTGACCTGACGGCCTCATTTCTGGATATAGTAGGGTGTAAACGCCACGCCAAGCTTTGTCATACGCAGCAAAGTACTTTCGTGGCCGGTACTGAAGCAGGACTAGCAGGTATGGCCGTAGCTTGATAACATCTTTGTTGAATCCTGTAATTACAAGACGAGGGCTACTGACAGCTTGGAACGAAGAAAAAGAGCAATTGATGAGAAACTGTTTGAACGAACGAATGAATTAATTAATGAATTTACTTTGAACTTCTGGTTTTATTTATCTGCAACCAGCACAACAGTCTGCACGTTGTCAATAGGCATCTAATAGCACCGAAGATAGGCGCTGCAATAATGGCGGCCAGCCCTCGGAGATACGCTCACGCTTGGTGCCGTGGGCGGCCTGGTCTTCAGGAGGTCCTCCTGGAAGTGGCCGCGTACAGTTGCTTGGCGAGGAATACGAGCCGGGTGACGACCATGTAGCATATAGCGATGACCGCCGCCACGATGGTGAAATCGAGGAAGGCCCGTGACAGGATCAACACGTCGCGCCGCAGCGAAGGGAAGACAAAGTCAGGCGCTGGCCGCTGTAGCGTCCTGGGCTGGTCCCTTCTGCGCACCGGCTCTCGGCGCAGCTCCTCGTTGTCACTAGTCTCCGCAGCTGCAAGTGGATCTTCGCCTGTGGCCTCGTTCAGGCAATCTCCCTGCAGTGGAGCGATGACGCTTCCCGTAGCCGACGGCATCGGTGTTGAGGTTTCCGTCGAGAGCGCTCGGCAGTTGTCTTCTTAGCGCAGCTGTATGCTTGTTCTCCTTCGCACGCTGCTCACGTGAAGCAATCGCGAATCCAGTAGCAACCGCCGCACCAGTCTTATTCATTTTCTTTGTCTAATAATGATAATGATGACAAGCATAATTTTTTAAAACTATAGAGAGTAACAAATCAAAAGTGCGGGAGGCTGCTCGCGCAGCTGTTTACCGAAAGTGCCCGCGCACTTTCACACATCGCGAAAGATATGACCGTTTCCTATTAAGTGGGAAGAAGTTTGCCGCCATTGTTGACTACTAGAAATTCTTCGAACTTTAACATGTCCAATATTATTGGGAAAAAATTTTGAATAATGGGAAACTGCAAGGCAGTGGCATAGAAAAATTGAGATAATGGGCCATTTCTCTGATATATAGCAAAATCTTTCTTTTATTGTGTTTCCATCGCTCTCATCGAGAAGTTAAGACTGTCATAATAAACCAATGGGGAATGCTTTTGACGATAGCAGAAAACGTTGACAGCAAAAAAAAAATGCATGCCTGTCGACAGAATATTTGCGCATATCTTGATTGTTATTGTGAAATCATGAAATATATGAAAAAATTGCGCTCATAAACTCTTTCACGTTCATGAATGCTTTTCTCCAGAATTGTTGGGTGTGCAACTGACGTGAACAACCACCCAAGACCTCATCAAGGTATTTCGCAAAATCTTTATTTATTTATTTATTTGTTTACTTATTTATTTATTTATTTATTTATTTATTTATTTATTAAATACTGCCAGCCACCTTTTGGTGGCCAAGGCAGGAGTGGGGATACAATTGCACAGTGCTTTGTCAACAACAAAAAAAGGGGAAAAAAGGCCTGCAGGCAGGCAGCGAAATTTCTGTGAACATCTCAAATAATGGACGAGTAACAAACACTCTACATTAAAATTAAAAACAAAGCGCGACAAGGGCAACACTCCAGAATCGAACCAAACACCCTAACTTGACCGGCTGGGGTTGATTGCAGATAAAAATGTTTCGGCTGAAAATAAGGTGACCACTTCGCGAGGTAGCGCATTTCAATCGGCTATCGTTCTTGGGAAGAACGGCAGCTTGTTTGCAGTGGTTCTGCATTTGGGCATTACAATTGTTTTATCGTGTTTGTGCCGAGTTTGTCGTGTTCTGTTGTACTGCATATAATCGTGAAAGTCTATTCTGGTGTGATTATTGACGATGTCGAATAATATTTTTAAGTGATGCATTTTGCGACGAGATTCCAAGGTGGGCAAACCGGAACGCCTAAGAAGATCAGATATCGATACCTGGCTTCCGTGGGCGTTGGAAATGAAACGTAGTGCTCTTTTTTGGAAACGCTCTATACATTTGGCACCATTTTCGTATGCGGGTCCCATACTACGTCAGCATATTCGAGTAATGGACGCACTAGGGAAGTATACGCCACAAGCTTTGTTTTAGTCGAAGCATGTTTTAGCCGGTATTTTAAAAGCCATGGTCTTTTAGATGCTACTGAGGTTATGTTTTCAATGTGCGGGCTCCAACTTAGATTCGAACTGATCGTTACGCCAAGGTACTTAAATTCATCTACCCGTTCAAGAGAGACGCTGTTAATTTTGTAAGAGTGCATCAATAGAACTCTTTCCTGGTTATGGTCATTTGTTTGCACTTACTAACATTTAACGACATTTTCCAGATGTTGCAGCAATTACTAATAGCACCTAAATAGGTATATATAATTAGCTGGTCGCATTCGGAGAGGATTGTGTGATAAATTACCCCGTCGTCTGCAAAAAAACGAGCCTGCACAAGAGAATCGAACTTGAGGTCATTTAAATATATAAGAAAAAGAAGTGGCCCGAGGACTGAGCCCTGCGGCACTCTTGAGAGCACTGGAGTGATCTACGAACTTGAACCAGAGATCTGCACGTACTGCTGCCAGTGGGATAAGTATGAATCAAGCCATTGCAGAATTTGTTTATTTTCTAAGATGCGCTTTAGTTTAAGTAAAAGTAAAAGTACTCGGTCAAACGCTTTTTCAAAATTCAGAAAAATGGCGTCAATTTGCCCTGCTGTATCAAGGGCTGAGAAGAAATCGTTGGTAGTATGTAATAACTGTGTCGTAGTCGATAACCCACGGCGAAAACCATGTTGTGACTCAGCAAAAAAGTTGTTTTCCTCCAAGAACGTTGTGATGTGCTTAAAAATGAAGTGTTCCATTACTTTACCTGCAGGCACAGCAAGCTTATTGGCCTGTAATTTGTGACGCGGAGCCTATCACTAGATTTATGAACTGGGACAACTTTAGCCAGTTTCCAATCACTGGGGACCTCACCTCTATGCAGACTAGCATTGAAAATAATAAAGAGGTATTTCACGCACCATTCCGCGTACCTGTAAAGAAACGTATTCGGAATGTCATCTGGACCAGATGATTCTTTATATTCATGTGAAGACGAGCGGAGAAAATGCCTGTTTCACTTATAGTAAGATCAGGTACATGAAGATTGCTTGATCTGAAATCAGGTGTCCGGTCATCACCTACCAGAAACACAGAAGAGACATAGTCATTAAACGTTGTAGATATTTTTTGGTTATCACTAACGTCCCCACTATTTATTGTCCGTTTGTTTACTGCGTCTGTTCTTTCTGTTAGATTAGCCCAGAAGTTTGTTGTTTTTTCTGTTAGGTGAGCCCAACAAGGATGCCCTGAGGTTATGCGTTCTGACAGCTGTCCCCAGTTTGGATTTTAGCAGTTTCGTCGGTTCTTAGCTGAGTGGGGAGCCAAGCTGGTGACGTCAAGGCCAAACTACACCTAAAGCAATGAAGAGGCGGCGAGTTCCATGAAAAGCATTCAACCTCCTCTGCAGCATAGCATTCAGGTGCCGCTGATCATTTATGAATGCAACAAAACAAAACTCTTGGCTTGTTTTTGCATAAGAAGTAGAAAAAAATGCATGTTTTCTGGTTTTCGTTAGAATAAAGTCATAGCCTTCATTCTAGGCTTCTTAGAAACTCATTCTATGTAAAGGTTTCACATTAAACACATTTCTAGTCCGTTTTTACACCAACAGATTTTGTCACATGTTGAGTATTGTTTAGTGCCTTTTATTTTTTATTTTCTGTATGGTACTTTCCAGATTTTTTTCCCTTGATAAAGCTCAGCGAAATAGCCACTTACGATCCCATACTGAGGAACTCTAAAGAGGGGCCGCCACCTGAATACCTAATACAAGTTCCTACTCTCGAGCAATGGGAGGCCGTGTTGGTCAGCTCAGACCTGGGCGCACAAACTCGGGCCATTGAATGGGCTTGTCAGGTCGCTGTCAGCTGTCGACTGATAGCCACCTAGCACGGATCACCTGAATTTTTTTTCTGACGAAATAAATGTTTTGCCATCCAATCAGCTAATATCAGTTCCGTTTTCTTACAGCGCGTTGGCACGTGTCACGAGAGCTGTGGCAGCAGCAGAAGAGGAAGACGCCAAAATGTCTTATTCTTTGCGACGTTCCAGCCAGCTGTAAGTACCATCGCGCACCAAAGCGCTCATTCACCGCAGTCAGTGCTGCAAACTTTCCTGTAACGTTGCTACGAACATTGTTTCGTTTCCCGGTTCGTCTTAATTACGTCGCGCCTGATGCATTCAAGATGTACAACCAACTAGCCACTGTTGCAGAGTTGCTTACAGCCTGTCGCCCGACTGGTTCGAAGCTCTCAGACTTCGCTCGTTCTCGCCAAAATCTGCGGCATTGTTGAATACAGAGCTGAGGTCAACTGAATTCAGAGGCTGAATTCTTTCCTAAGGCATGGTCGGTGCTAGAGCGATTCGCGATCGGCCGACCCTCGTACAGCGGCCGACTCGTGCGCTAGTGCACCGATAAAGTACAATCAATAGCCGGTCGCGAACCGACGCACAACGAGACCTCGAATTTTACCTTTGACTGGGTGATGCCGCCTTGTTTCTGAGAAGGCTGCACGGCGTCGTGCGAAGGTGTAATATATCCCACTCCGGTTCCATTCAGTTATTTTCTTGTCGCCCTCCGTATTGCCAAGTCGGGTCCCGCTACACCAGGGTCTACCAGCTAGCGCAAAGGGCTAAAACAATGAGATATAATCATAGAGTTTCTTACTATTAACTAGAGGGAAAGCTGGCGGCGCTGCACCTGAGCCACCATGGGTGCTCAAAGCGTCATGGGGCGATGAGCTACTTGATGCGGGACAGTAGGTTTTTTTTCAGGAACAGAGAGTGGCGTTGTCCCGTTCCGTCCACTGCGCAGGCGACTTTGGCGCAAACGTGGTGCGCAAAAGCCATAGTAGCAAAAACGCAACAGCACACGACGCCAATAAAAGGTGTTTGGTTTCCGAAGTGCCATTAAGAAACACCATGAAGTGTTGAATAGTCAAAATTTTTTTCAAGACATTTTTTTTTAAATGTGCCTGTTAAGCACGAAATGTCGGCTTTTGTTGCCTGCAGTACTTGGTCAATAGGAGAGCAAGCCATCGCTTATTTTGGGCAAGCTTTATATTTACATGCTTTTCTGCTCGATTGTTGACATTTATAGACAGGATATTGAATGTTAGAAGATTATTGATTATCGAACAACGTTTGTATCTTCATTATTTTTTGGCCAAATGTTGTGGTTCTGGAGTCGGTAGCTCTCCGCCCCATGATGCTTAGAGCGCCCATGGTGGCTCAGGTCTTCTCGAGGAATCTTTATGCAAACTCCCATAGGCCGGGCGGGGCGCCAGCTTTACCTCTAGTTAATAGTAAGAAACTCTATGGATAGAATCGATGAAAGCGAATCATTACAGTGGTTGTGCTGTGCTCTGCGTGCACCATTTAAGGTTCCGTTTTTCTTAATGCGAAAGCGTTATATGTTTCATTATCACAAAAGCCGCCGTCTATGGTACAAAATTCGGATGATGCAGTACGCCGATGTACGACATCACAACACAACATATGTAAGCGAACATGCATAGTCATGAATGATGAATCTTAACGTACTATAACCTATGAAAGTCATGACGCACAATAATAGTCATGACGTATGACTCATAATCATTCTACAGCTTAGCTTGACTCAGCACTTTAATTCTTCAACGTAGCATGACTCAGAGCTTTACAAGCACCGTAGTCATAGTCATGACGCATGACTTAGCACTTTAGTTCTGCAATGTACATGGCTCAGAGCTTTACAAATAACGTTATGTAAGGTGTATAGAGTTTGTAAAAAGTGTGCATAGTCATGACTCAGTCATTCTGCAACATAACATGACTCAGCACTTTAATGCTTTCCCATTCTCACACGTAAGCGGTCTTAAAAGTCTCTGTCCAATATTATTCGGGCTGGCGCACTCACCCACGATTGAAGTGTTGCTGAAATTAGCGCAGTGGGAGCAAATTCGCGTTCTCTACCGGTTGGTAGGCAGTACAGAAACAGCCAATACAAGTGGTCAGAGGTAACTAGGAGCAGTAGACTGCTGCTGTCTTCGTGGTGTGTGTGGCTCTGTACCTAAAGAATCGTCACTATCAGTATTATAAAATAATATAAATGGTTAACTTATTCCAGGTATCTTTCAAATTTGTATCAGGGTAGACCTGAACTGCCAAAAAAAATGGCCGTCACAGAAGAAAAGCAGGCCACTTGCAGTTTCTTAAAAAAATCAATTTAATGCCTTTGCACTTAATCAAGGTGCGAAGTAAGGTGCAAGCGTTCCTAAACTACAGCACCTGACACAGTAGTCAGTTTTCTCTGCAACATTTCTCGCTCCTTCCTTGCATTTCAGTGCACGTCGTGTCCGTGCCTTCATGAGTTCGGTCTGGTGCTGCACTGTACGAGAAAGGAGGTTTTGGAGAAACTGCACCAAGAGGCTGAAGGTAACCATTTATGTATAATCGGAACATGAACACGGAAGCCTCCATGTTTTGTATTTCCTAGTTCAGATGAAAGCCCATATTCTGGGAAAGAAGCGAGGTATTTTAGTTTCCGTAGCCTATGCAGTTGGTTAAAAATGTTCCTTAATCATCTACAGAAATTAAATCTACTTCAAAATAAGAATAATATGCTCTACGAAAGGTACGACTTGCGGGAAGCCCTTGTGCAGTCTGTCGTACACGGTGCGGAATGAGCTGATGAACGTCAAAGACCGATTACCAGATGAACATGTTCCAGGAGTTATAACAAGAGACCTTACCTGAACTGTAATCATGGCTAAATCGGTGAGACTGCAAAATTCTCGGGATGCATAAAGGATAGTCAACGGCACGTGAAAAACGACAAGCATGCCACAAGTTCGTTCGCGTGCCATGCACACCACAATGGCCACCAGACTGCCTGCGGCAACGCCTCTATTAGTGCGTAAGCACTAATCCGATGGGTACGAACCCCGAGCAAAATCGTCCCTTGTCTGTTCGCGTTGTCTGTTTACATTGTCTGTTCGAATAGCGTGAGCGCTTCGTCCCGTAGCACTGCCCACTCTCCCTCATCTTCTGCGTGGCACTAATCCGATTGTTCTGACCTGAGAAAAGTCGTCTTCAGTGTGTCTGCAGCTGACCAAGCTTGAGGGCTTCGTCCCCTCATTGTCGTCTTCTAGGTAGCAAAAATCTGTGCTTACGCACTGCATCTAATATAGACAATATTCTCTGTAGTTTTCTTATCCAACGAAATGAACCCAACGACGCGCCTCCTGCTCCAATACCAATTCATCCGGACCACGTACATAAACAAGACCGAAGGCCCCATTCCTAGCGTCTGCGTCCGATCATTGCGTCATATTCTTCGCATATAAATTCGCCACCGCTCCTGTCCTGCTCACTGTGAACAAGAAACCTGCTCTGGTTTCGTCTTTTCTTTTTCGACTCTGGTCAGTGAGCGCTTCCTCAGTTCATGGGAGCAAAAATATTTGTTAAACTAATTGAGCTCTATGTTAGCCTTCCATTCCCCCTTTACTCCGACGATGTGATTTCTGTGACGAGCATCCAAATCAAAATGCACAAGTGTCCTTGCATTTCGGCTCCATTAAAATGCGGCCACTATGAAACGATCGCGGCCACGATCTACTCCCAGAAGCAGAATGCCATATAGGCACGGTGCCTCCAAGACAGACTGAACACGAGACGATAAAATTTGGACAAAAACTTGCCGAGCTATGGCGTGATTGTAAAAACAGACCTCGGCGAAAGAAAAAACTCAAATAAAACACGGACAAGTGGGCTAAACAAAGCGTGTCGTCATAATTAATTTTCGGCGGTGTATCGTTTTACATTAAGTATAATGTGGTAGGTGTTTAACGTAGTTAAACCGAGTTGACGTGCGAAAGGATGTGTTTATTCTTCAATTGGAAGGGACACATCGGATCCACCTCAAATGTGTGACGCGATAGCTTTGCTGGATTGATGCCCATATATGCAGAATTGGTCGTGGCATATGACATAATGAACGGCTTTGTACACGTCGACAAACAACATTTAGTACAGTATGATTCATCGCCAATAAACCCGTCATAAGCATAGCAGACGTGTGGCAGAGGTGAGATTCTCGAAGGACTGCTTCAGACATTTATCATTTCAGTCCGCAGCACGACACTGGTATAGTATTCCAGAAAATGTTGCTATATCACCAAATCGCGAACAATTTTGGTCCCGTCTTGAAGAAATGTACAAAAATACCAGGTAATGATGCGGTTAATGCTTCTCTCTTGCCACCATATATACCCGGAGTTTCAGGGAAGAGTTTCAAAAATAAAAAAACGCCTTTTGGGCTATAAATATGGCTTTCGCGGCATAATATTACCAGTGCTGTCGGACAAAAGGAAAGTAGTGAATTCTCTTAGGCAGAAAGCTGGTTACCAAGTCGCTTCTGCGATTTCTTTTCTGCGCTGTTGCCAACCTTCCCACGGTTTCAGATGCCAACCTGGGCTTGCGGTAACACCAAAACTCCGCCGATATCCGGTGTCACGAAGTTTGTTCATTGGTCGGGAGAGGTCACGTCACCACCACCTGAGCACCAGGTTGTGAGCAACCTAGTTTCGAGACAGCACATAGATAGAAAATTTTGATAAAAATGTGAAACGAATGCCATATATGCAAATATTGCGCCGTCACAGCATAGCAGATGCCTGCTACTGCAGCTAGCAAGTGTGGCTGATCTGGCTAGTTGGTAATTCATGACAGGTAAAAACACAGTGCAACTTTAAGACAGGCTCGAAGCAAGGACAGACACCACGGCGCTTACTTTGACTAGTATTTTTTTTATTGCAGAAAGAAACGGTATACCGTACATACACGTGTATAAGCTGCAGTTTTTTTCATCAAACTTTTTCAGGTGTGGGTTTACACGAATCAGGCCTACTGCTACACATTAACACACTGTGGTTCCACTGGGGCTGCTGTGTGAGATAATTAAACAGCTGGCGACAGATAAGAACATCTTATTTCACCATTCATTGCTGCTTTCGCGCTAATCGCCGTCGGACGAGCTCAGCTCATCGGCACTAGCTGCCACCGCTTGCGGACGAGCTCGCCTCATTGGCGTGCTCCAAAAGCTGGTCGTCCTCGGTGCCGTCCATGGCGCTTCACAGCCCCGTGACTCTAAAACTCTTTGAGATGGTGTGCGCTGACAACGAAGGCCACGCGCGCAGAATCCCAGCGCACACTTGGGGGAGGGACGCTCGCTTCAGCCGCCTTGTCGGAGTTGTTCCGTGGTTGCCCGCGTAAGAAACGCACGTGGGCAGGGCATGTAAAGCGAAGGCAAGATAACCGCTGGCCCTTTAGTATAACGGAGTGGATTCCAAGAGAAGGCAAGCGCAGCAGGGGGCGGCAGATTTAAAAAGTTGTTGCGATACGGTGCAGCCGCGCGCAAAGGACAGGGTTAATTGGAGAGACATGGGAGAGGCCTTTGCCCTGCAGTGGGCGTAGTCAGGCTTACGATGATGATGATAATCAACATTGTGCACTATGCGCTTTAGAACGCCATAAAAGCCATGAAGTACGATAAAGTGCGCCCCACGTATGTACACTCTAAACAGAAAGGAGTAAAAAGGGAGTAAACTGTCCTCTAACGCACGCCCTTTCATAAAAGGGGGTGCGCTGGTGGATAGCTTGCTTCTTTTCTACTCCCATGTAGGCGTATTCGTGTTTAGAGTGTATACTGTTGAGGAAAACGACAAAAACAACAACGACAACCGTTTTCATCTACACGCTTGACTAAAAGAAACTGCTGCGGTGTTTCAGCTCAAGTACAGGCAGTTGGGCTCCTAAAGGCATACTTAGTTGCATAGAATCATAGGAACAGCAAATGGTACCGACGATGGGGGTACCACTGGAACTTCAGAATCAGGAGCAGCGCTCATAATTTCCAGAATGCTTTGCTTTATCACGTGACATTTAGAACCAGAGGGCGAACTGAGAATGCGGACACGGTCGTGAATACATTTCTGCTTTAAAAACTGCATTCTGTGCTCGAAACCTACTTTTTCCTGTCAGCTGCGTGCACCGATAGTGGCAGGCACCCACTGCTCCTTTAGGCGACTTGGTGATGCTGATGATTATGGATTTTTATGGCGCGAGGGCGTTTATGACCAAAGAGCGCCATGGCACAATGCGTGTTTCACTTCTCAAGGTTGGGTCAAAGACCCGACCTTGGGACCCCAACTTGGAGACAATGTTTTGTTGCTTTTACGTTGGTAATGTTTGGGAATGGCGCGTCTGGTCAAGGGGTACTGCGTCAGCAAACGGGCTAGCCAGAAAAGAGTAAAAAGGGAGTAAGCTGTTATCTCGCGCATCCCCTTTTGTAAAAAAAAGTGAGCTAGAGGACAGCCTAGTCGCTTTTTACTCCGTATTCGTGTTTAGAGTGTGGAAGATTTAAATGAGAAATGCGTGAGACGCCGAAAGTAAGCGCATTTCGTAGCAACCTGCGCTTCCGTGTATGTTACGACATGATACGGCGATGTTCATTCTCGCCCTTTTTCGTCCAGATTCGATTCTTCGTTTTGGCAGCTTGCTTAACTGGACTGGTCCACCTTGCCCGGCACCCGACCTCTCAGCTGTCCGGCGGAAGCCTGCGCGATGGCCGATTCATGCGCTCTCCCTGTTGTGCACAGTATGCCCCTGATGCATCTTCGGCTGACAACTCTTCTCTCGAGAACCTCGAAGGCGTCCCTCGTTATGCTTGGACGTCCGCCGCCTCGCTTACAGAAATATGCAGTAAGTCTTTGGTCCCAGTGAAGTACGTCGTCGCAGTCAGCTCTCTACCTGAGGCCGCTTACTACAGGAACATCATCCGCTCAGATATGTGGGCCTTTCGGAACGATTCGTCCAGCGTCAAGCTCATTTTCTTCACGGGCAGGCCCAGCAACGCTGTGTTGCTCGCGCGAGTGCTACGCGAGCGAGATTTGAACGCCGACCTGGTGTTGGCCGACCTCGAAGGCAAGCCTGAAAGCGCGTCACTGATGACCCTCATGCTGCTGCGGTGGACGGCCGAGTTCTGCCCGTCTGCTCCCTTCCTGGTGAAGATCACCGACGAAGGGCGCGTCAGTGGTCGCTTCCTGGAGGGCGCTTACAACCTCAACGTCGAGCTGTCGTCACAATTCGACTTGTTCGGTTCGTTCGTTTCTCTTCGCGGCGAGCCGTGCAGCGAACCCCCGCCGTACCACTCTACGAGGCGGTGCCCGGACCAGGGGGGGTTCCTCTCCGGATGCGCCTACATGTTAGCGCGTCGCGTCGTACGGCCGCTGCTGAGGGCGTCCGTAGCGCAACCTCCGGTCCTCCCCGAAGACGTGTACGTGACGGGAATCCTGGCGGAAACCATCGGAGCGAGGCGGGCCGAGATGACCAATTTCGAAGGCTGTTACTTCTCCTTTGTCAAGGCCATGCCATTTAAGCCGCAAAACATGCACTACTGGTTCAGGGATCGTTTCCTCATTATCTGGTGGAGACTTGTGCATTTCTGGAAGCGAGGCTGAGATCGACTGGAATCATGACGGCATGCTGCCATGCAAAGTAGCTGCAGACATAGAGACCGGCTCAGTATCACCGCTTGTTTCACGGATAGTTTGTGCTGAAAATGGCTGTCTTGTATTTTAAGCACTTCTTGTGTTCTAAATGTTCAATCGCGATGTCTACATGACTTTTGCCTTCGTTGTGGGGCTCTGCCACATTAGTTCAATCGCTGGAACAGAGCACCACAGTATGTTCAGATACATATCTCAAAAGCATACCTTACCTCAGTAATACGGACTCTGCTGTATTGTGGCCCATACCTGGTTGACCAGTGCTCTCGGGGGACTGATCCAGTTTTCGGTTACATGTTGTGCAATTCATTTTTTCTTCTGAACAGATGCTCTCAAATGTTTTCATCAGTGTGTGTAATTTTTTTACTGCATCATGATATCAAGCTGTGTCTTGTTCACCAATCAATTCATAAGAGTATTCCTTGGTGTGGTTTATTTTTGCAATGAATACTAAACATCAATGTTACGACACAATGAGGCTTAGCAGCTATCATAGCGTATGGGAGGCATATGTGCATTTATGAGAAAGAAAGCTTCACACAGAGACAATTTTTTTTCTGCGACCTTTCCGCGTTCCTGCATAAGCAATGTTAGTCATAAGTGTTCAATTGTTAAATTGCAAGAACTTTATGATTCGCATTGTCTGCGCGCACAGCCGGCCAGTTTCTTCAACTGTATCACGCAAGGAGCACCCCACAACAAATAGAAGCGGCAAGACTGGCAAGAATCAGTTAGCCTGCATAAAATGTATGCCGTTATACTGTTTCGTCGCTCCGTACTGTCACACGGCGCTGTACGTCCGTTTGTTCGATGCTCGCATGATGCTTTTATTTGGAGCGCTGTAGCTGCAGATACCCGATAGCTTGCTCCCAATTTTTTTCGTATTGCGAGGCTGGTGAGGTGGGATGTGATATTAAACAGTGGGGTTTGCTCGTTTTGAAGGTTATAAGTGGTGAATGGCCGAATATCTGGGGCGTTTAGCCAATGTGTACGGTCAGACGGGAAATTCTAGACGCGGCTGACCTGGCGGTGACCTTGCTAAGTTTCCCTAAGTTGTAGAGGGTTGCGATGTATGAGGCTTTGTCCAAGGCTGCTTTGATGTCGCCTGTCACGATAATACGCAGTTGAATAGTGCAAATTTAGCTGCGTTCAAGATGTGCAAATGTGCGCACATCACGACGGCTTGAGAATGATTGCGTCTGAATTTTGAAAAACTCGTGCCAAACTACCCAAGTGAAATGTGCGCATAAATGTGAGGCCGGCCGTTGTGTTAGACACCTTCAAGCAAGAACTGCTTGTAAAGTGCGTCAGCAAAGTTTATGCAATATGTAGACACCTATATTAAAGGAAATGTTACGCACGGGACGTGAAAACAAGTTTCTAGACCGCATGACCATCCACGTTGACGCCACGGAAGCTTTGTTCAAGCGCTGGAGTTAGGTGCAGCCAACCGGCTTCGTTGCACGCAGATGGCAGGTAAAAAACATTATTTAAAAGAAGCAAAGAATCACAACCAAACTAAAACCTACAATAAAACAGCGTGAGTCTTAGATAACAGCTTGGAGTGTTCATAAAGTTTAGTGTTTGAGAAAGTTGAGCACGTAGCGAATTCTGATAGTCAACAGTGCTGGAAATAATGAAAACTTGATAACAGTAAAGTGACACTGATAATCCCGATTTTTCTGCAAATAGTAAGGCTTTTTAAATACCTATTTTTTTTTATTCCTGTTGGCGAATCAAACAACTTAAGAGTTTTTGTCCTTGTGTCTTTAGGCGCGATCAGGGAAGCCGCGTTGATCTCTCAGAGTAGCACTTCTGGTTTTTATGTTTATAATTCAGATATTCAAGCCCATTCCGCATATTGTCCGTCCAGCCTTTCAGGAAAACTTGAAGGGGTTCGATGCAACACACTCGTCTTCCATAAAAAAAGGTTCGAACATTCATTTAATAAAATTTTGATAATTTTTAGTAATCATTGAATAAAATTTTTCGAAAACACAATATGTGAGGAGCTTTAATGGTGAATGCATCACATGAAATGTATTATGAAGGAAGCCTATAGTCACTGAAACCGAGGAGAGATTTGTATACTGCTTTGAACTGTAAAACATAAGAACTGCACATGCACCATTTATCTTATTCCCACTTTCAAGTTTCAGGGGCTATTCGCTTTTGAAATGACCTTCGGGAACCAGGACCGCCGGGGACCAGGTTCTTTGCGTGCTCTAGGAATTGCTCACTCAATATGGCCGACCAGCTGTCTTTCTTTAGATCAGTGTTTCTAAATAACACAGATCACTTCACGTGCTTGCCTAAAAAAGCCCGATGAAAGAATCCGCCTTAATCCACTTTCTTTTAGTATTTGTTTCTGCAGGGTGTTTCACCTAGGACTTAACACAATTTTTAAAAATAGCCTTTTTTGTTACACCAGTGTTCCATTCGGCATAGCATTGTCAGTCTTGTAGTACATCAGAATACAGCTAAGATGTGCTTGCTAACAGGAAGGCTATCTAATTTTGAATAATTAACCTTTAGCTGATATTGTTAAGATTCTTAGTTACTGAGAAGTCTGTAGCCACCGTAAGTAGTATCCATATCAGTTCCTATAGTTTCGTAAACGCGGTTACCCTCGGCGCTCTGGCCCAACAAATGTTGGCTATTTCGACGAGTTACGTACGTGCACTGGAGAGGTTGCTTTCCCTGAAAGCTTCTGATAATTTTGGCGCGATGTAGCCAGAATTTGTTTGACCACCGTGCAGAGGGTAACCGCGTTTTCGAAATTATACTAGTCCCTACGCCAAGCGCTGAAGCGTCTTTTTCCCCGCCTGCTGACGGAGATCCTCGGACAGCGGCCGTCGGCAGTGAAGGCTTACCGGGCACAGCTCCGTCTCTTGAGAGCGTCGGGCCTGCCTGACAGGCTATGCCTTTACCGGACGTTTGATACTTACTTGTCTTAGTTTTCCTCTTAATCCCTTTTCTCCTTCACCTTTATATCCTTTTCCCCCAGTGCAGGGTAGCAAACCGGTTTCTTCACCCGGTTAACCTCCCTGCCTTTCTTCTCCTCATCCTTCTGACAGATACTTGTAGTTGCTAATTTGGGTCAATGGGATGCCATTAAGGTATTATGAGCACTGAGTGGTTTGTTTAGTGATGCGTGCGATTCTGGTCAATTTACATTTGTTAACGTCTAGTTTCATAAGCCAGGTACTACATTAAATTGTGACATCGTTCGGATCATTTCGAACAGCACATGCATCAACTGGCTAAGTAGCTTCTCCGTACAAAACTCGTTCATCAGAGAAAGTCTTAATTTGGGAGTAATTGAGGAGGGAACATCATTAACATAGGTAAAGAAAAGAAGAGGCCCTGCTACCAATCCTTGTGGAACTGTGGAGGTTACGTGAAAGATGTGGGAGTCGTGATTAAGTAGCAGTATACGTACTGATCGAATTACTTGAGAAACACTAATTTCATTTTTTTTTGCTAGAGCTGTCAATATTTAGTTTACTTATAAAGTAACAGTTGACTTGACAAGCTGCCAAAGCCTTAGCAAAATCGATAAAAATACAATTAATAAGAGAAGATCGATCCAGGACAGAAAAAAAAAGATTTCTAAATGAAGTTGAGCTTCGTAGGAATCATGCAGTTTGCCTCCTTAATACGAGCCCCGTTAATATGGACGACTCGAATTATGGACAATTTTTCTGGGGACAAAATTTTCTCAGTGTAATTACGGCTCGTTAATATGGAAACTTGCTGTCCGGACAGTGGACAAGGTAGAAATACACCGAGCCCATTGGGACCCACGTATTTTGTCCTGTTAATATTGGCAGCGATGAGAACAAGATACCGAGTGCGTCTACCAGATTACCAGATGTTCCACCCCTTAAAATTTGAGTACAGAACACCAGCGACAGGCAGTGAAAATGTACAAGTGGCATATTATTTTGATTTTTGTGTTTGCGTGGTTTCATGCCTTACAGTGGCTCCACTGAAAACCACATTCATTCTGTAGCTGTCAGCCATCCGCCGCTGTGGCTCAGTGGTTAGAGCGCTCGGCTACTAATCCGGAGTCCCCAGGCTCGAACCCGACCACGGCGGCCGCGTTTCGATGGAGGCGAAACGTAAAGGCGCCTGTGTGCTGTGCGATGCCAGTGCACGTTAAAGATCCCCACGTGGTAGGCACCTGTTTCGGCCTATCTTCTTTCAGTCCCTCCTTTATCATTTCCTTTACGGCGTGGTTCAAGTGTCCGCCGTTATGTGAAAGAGAGAACTGCGCCATTCCCTTTCCCCAAAAAAGCAATTCTCAATTTCTTTCAGTCGAGTGAGTACAGTGTTTTGAGATGTGAACAGTCGTAGTAGGAGATACTTCCTCACAACAAGAGGCACTATCATGCACCTCATGGACCACTAAGCGCTTCAAGCGTGCTTTAACCTACACTGCATGTTTTTCAAGGTAATGGAGACAAGAATAATGCACCTGGAGCTGCTAAGAATGCCCGATTAACACTTCACTGCCCGACAATGTGCACAGTAGTAGTCTGTAATCATAAAACGCTTTTTCGAAATTTTTCTTTTCGTTTTTCTTCATGATTCATTATTACGGACGACTCGCTTTATGGACACTTTTGCTCGGGAACCAAAGTGTCCATATTAACGAGACACGGCTGCAATTTGTTCACGAAGTTTCCATGGAAGTGATGTTAAGCCTGGATTCCATTTACGCGAAAACTCACGCGAACGCGAAGGAGACGGCGGCAAGCGACGAGCGCGAAGCAAAATGCATGTGTCGCTTGCCGTGTCGCTCGGATCTGCACCCACAGAAAATTTCGCTCGTCGCCCGGATGTCCCCCACGCGACTGGCCAATCAGAGCCCCCCAAAGCCCTTTCCGGTTTGTCTACGGTTTCTCACGGGTACATCTCACGAAGCCAGCCCGTCGTCTTGGTCATCGCCACCGTCGACAAAATATTTCGTTTTGTAGCTGAGAGGCAGACCCGCATGATTTAAATAATTAAAACAATCTACTTGTTGGGTGCGGAGGGCTAACAGCATATGGAGCGGGCTACGCGAGAGGGCGTACTGCAGGGAGAGATGCGTGACGAGCCGCGGGTACCGGCGCTCGATCCACCGTGCCGCTGCGCTCCAACTGTGCAGAAACACTCGTGGCGCGCATTCTCAGTGGTATATTATAGTTTGCTCACTTACAATCAGGTTGCGGTGACAGTTTATGGGAGTGTTTTTACTAAGCCGGAGTGCACAGGCACCGAACGAAAGCACACCTCCCCCGTGAACCCGTGATGTGACTTCGTCTCCGCAAGCACGCCGTTGGTTATCTCCACTGCCGCTACACCGCTGCCGTAGAGGAAATATTCCTTTGGCCCTGACTATGAGGCACACTCACAAAATTTTAAGAGAGAGAACAGGTTACGGGCGTGTTTCTAAGCTCCAGTGCGCAAAGCACGGAGTCCGCTGCGCACGTCGCCTGCCGCCTTCGCTTGCATGGAGGTTGCCCCCAAGCGACGGAGCGAGCGTCGCCGTGCCGCCTTGTCGCGTCGCTCGCTCTTTTGCGCACATGGAGTCCAGTCTTTAAGGAAATAGGCCTGTAGTTATTAGGACTATAAACATCACCAGACTTGTGGACAGGAAACATCTTGCCGGTCCTCCGGTCATTAGCTAGGACTTTGGAAAAATTTCAGACAACGTTGGGGTTGAATATAAACATGTTCTTTTCAGGACCTGATAATTATTGTCGCCGACGCCTGCAGTTTATGCAAGATTTCCTTTTTGAAAAGGCTTTTCAAGCCCTTGATCACTGATAATAAATTGACAATAACTACAAGAGCAGCTTTATTAAGAGAGAGGGAGACAGCATGCATCATTCATGTAACACGAAGTTTCATATTAGAGGACAACATATCTCTCGCATGCTTAATCAGAGCTTGCTGAAAACTACGGAGAAGATCGAGAGGTAGAGTGAGTCAGTTCGCCCACGACACATGGTGGTTTCGGACTCACGAAGTTCCTATCGAATGCCACAGACTGGATAAGGTTGGTTCGATTTGTGTGGGTACTCCCGGAATGTATGAGCGTGGCCGATTAGCCCGCTCATGATGTGTTTCATGTGGCAGTGGCCAGTGATGACGGAGTCATTTTTAACTCCCCGCTTCCTGGCGGCAGAGAGAAGGATTGAATGCAAGCTGCATCGGTGACTTCTGCTTTGCGGTGATGTGGAAGAAAATCCAGGATTCAATAGGCATGCACAAGACACCGGAACTAACGACGGTGTTGAGGCAAAGCAGCGAAGCCACCCATGTTTTCGTTGCTGCAGGATATAAACACTCGAACGGCTAAAATGAAGACGGATCAGGTTAATTTAATCAACACAGTGAACGAAATCAAGAAAAGTCAGGAGGCAATTCAGAATCACTTATTTATCAGATACTGATGGAACGCGAACTGTGGTCGAAAGCAAAACTACTGCCAGTGAATCGCTTTAGCAGGAATGTCAGCGACTGCGGTGCTTTGCTGAGAACTTGGGTAGGGAAAACTTTAAATTCAGGGTTAGTGAAGTAGAGCTTGATGATAGGCAGCGCTGTGATAACCTTCGGTTTTATGGCCTACCTGACCTCAGTTCTGAATATTGGGCCGAGACTGAAGAAAAACTTCTTAATCTACTCTCATGTGCCTTAAATTTGCCGGCTTCGGAGCTGTCGATTGAAAGGGCACATATAGGCTTGGTGGTTTCTTCGAAAATAAATGCTAACCAGTCATTGCGAAGTTCTTGTCTTTTAAATAAAGACAAAGAATTTTCTTCTCAAGTTCCAAACTAAAAAATGATGGCCTCAGTGTAGGGGAAGATTATTCTCTTCTGATGCGTGAGACGAGGAAAAACTAGTTGCATTTGGAATCTCTCGAAAATCTAAATTCAAACTGCGCTCCAGTAAGTTTTACATGAACAATAGGTGTTACGGCTACAATTATTTTAGAGACAGCGTTTCTGGAGATCTTTGTGTCAACAGCCTTTCATCTAAAACTACCACAAATTAGCGATGCGTGAGCGGTGGTGGGCATCGATCTGCGGCCCGGAATTCATTGCCGTTTTTGTAAACTAACATTCGAAATGTTTTGCCTAAATGTGATGAACTTTGTGCGACTATCGATGCATGTGATGCTGACATCTTTTGCTTTACCAAAACGTGGCTTTCGGCGAAAGTTGACAGCTCTGAAATTTTTTTTGTAGCAAGAGCTTTCTGACTTATCGGTGTGACAGGGGTGAAAGAATCAAAGGCGGCGTTTTGATAGTTAGGGCTGACGCTCTTTTTTTCTTCTCCTGTTCATGTTGCTACCAGATTAGAACTTCTTTGGGTTCAACTGCGCACGTGCGCAGAAAAAAAATAAAAATGGGCGTTTGCTGTCGACGCGATTACCGTTGGCTATCCAAATGTTCCTTTTTTTTAAGTATGAGACTTGAAATTTCCATCTAGTTTGTGGTCTAACGTGTGTTCTTATGCAGACACCTTTTCTGCTGAATGTGGTGGATATTTGCGTACGCGTGATCATTTTAACCTGCCGCAACTTGTCACCCAGCCGACCCGTATTACATCTTCTTCCAACTTGCTAGACCTTGATCTTACAACTTCACGTTATCTTGTAGTCCCCATATCTTGTTTTCCAGGTTTGATTGAATCGTGTATGCTTAATTTTTCACTGAACGTCGTGGCACCGCACCAAAATAACATTTCCACATACATCCGTGACTACAGAAAAGCAAGCTTTGAGGCAATAAATCGTGAACTTGCGGCTTTTATCAACGAATACTTACCCTCGTTTCATCACTGTTCAGTTACAACTAACTGAAACCGTTTTAAGCTTACAATTGCGTCTTTGACCAAATCTTATGTGTCGCTAATAAAAATAATATTTAACAAACGTTCTTCCCCTGGTTTATTTCTTCACTAAAATACTGTCTAATAAGAAGAAACGCATGTTTTCCTCCGCCAAAATGTTCAATTCTCTGCCCCAGTGGATTGCATGCAACTCCGCTGCTTCTGCCTACAAAACAGCATTAAAAAAACATAAGGAATCATTTTTAGTCTTATTTTTCCTTCGATGTTAATAAATAACCACAAGCAATTGTGGAACGTTGTTAAGAAAACGTATTCGTCAAGTATTATTCTAAATCTTCTGGTGACCAATTAATTCCGACTGAAATGTGCGCGGATGTTGTTAACGATGTGTTTGCGGCTGCGGTTACTAACAATATAAATATCGCTTCTCGTTATTATTTACCCAGGAACTTCTTTATTACAGACCCTACTATTATAGATCCTGTTCGCGTAGAGGAAGTAATTTATCAGCTAAAAATGCCACCATCTTGTGGCGTGAATAAGATAAATTCTATACTTTAAAAAAATACGAAAGTCTATAGTGCTATTATCATTACTGTACGGTGGACTGGACGGTGGGCAAGGAGGTTCCCTTGCACAGGTATAGGTACAAATATTGTCCAAAACACTATCGACCCATTTCACTTGTTAGCATCCAGTGCAAGATCAAGGAACATGTCATCTACTCTCATCTTGCAAATTTCCTTTAGTCAAAATCCTTATTCAGTGATTGTCAACACGGCTTTGGGAAAACATTTTCTTGTGAGACTCAGCTTCTATGTTTTACACATGATCTGCATTTCATTCTTGACCGGCGTTCTGTAACAGACTGCATATTCCTCGATTTCTCTAAAGCCTTCCATATAAAATTTCTCACCTTATTATTTCTTTTCAAACTGAGCATTCTTAATCTCGACACTAACGTTATTTCATGGCTGCATTCCTTCCTGAGTAATATCTGTCAATTTGTGACTGGTGATAAAACTAACTTTCAATCCTCTCCAGTTGGTTCAGGCGTTCCAAAGGGTTCAGTTCTAGGGCACTTTTTCTCATTTATGTAAATGACTTACCCCATAATATTGCTTTTTCCGTGTGTCTTTTTGCTGACAATTGCGTTATTTACAGTGAGATTAACAGTGAGTGTGACGCTTCTCTTCTTCAACCTGATATTAACCAAGTTACGCATTGGTGTAAATTATGACATATGAAATTCAACACTAACAAGTGTGAACATATACGTGTTTTTCGATGTAACACCGCAACAGCTGCTTATGAACTTAATAATACCCCTCTGGAAACTGTGTCTTCGTACAAATACCTTGGTGTTGTGGGTTTCTCAGTAGGCACAGGCCACTACCCACCGCGGGTTCGAGCTTCGCGCGAGCCAAGGGCCCCGATCAGCCGTCACCACACGCACCCTGGGGCACCGCTGCGGCGGCGTTCAACCTCTGAAGAGAGGAGAGCGGCTCGCCGCAAGAAACAGGCCTCCAAGTTCACGAAGGAGACGTTTATTGACGCCGTCCTCCAGCGGTACATACACACACTCAACAGTCACCCCGTCCCGGGGCGCGCTCAGAGCAAGGCTCCGGTGCGCGCTCGGGGCAACAAGAGAAATGCGCGCCGCTAGCACGCCGCTGCAGGAGATTGTCCCCGCGGCAGTGCTGTGATCTCTCTCGTGTCGGCCGTTGGGCCGTTTGCGAGAGAGAGTGGGCAGTCAACGCAAGGTGCGCCTGTCAGAGGTCGTTGGACCCCTGGACAGGCTCGAGCCGCGGCGGATCGAGGACCCAAGCTGGCGAGCTCGAGTATGAACTGGTCCGAACGGCAGAGGCCGGCCCGGACGAACAGTAACGTACGCACCTTACGCTGTCTCCGAGGGGTCTCTCTCTCTCTGGGCCCCGCTCGGAAGGTCGCGCGACCACCCCAAACGGGTCCCGAATTCCCGCCAAAAGTCACCAATGGCAAAGGCCCTTGGGAAGCCGGGGGCGGAGCTGCGGCCGAATGACTGCGATTAACCACCAGCCGTCTCTCCGCCGCCCGAGGCGGGAGAAAGGGAAAGAGAGCGACGCGGGATGCCGCGCAGACGCCACGGCGGGAATCTAGCAGGCTTCCCACAGTGTGCGCGTAACCTCTAATCACTCTTGGAAACTGTATGTTGACATCAATGTTAACATTGCAAACAGCGTGTTTGGTTATCTTCGTCGAAATTTGTACCTTTCCAGTTCAGTGAAATTACTTTTTTTATAAAACGCTCGTTCGGTCTGAATTGGAATATGCTTCATCTGTCTGGGATCCTGGCCTTGAATCATAAGCAGCTGTGGTTGAATCTGTTCGAAACCCAGCGTTACGTTTTAAATTGTCAATTATCACCATAACCCTAGTGTCACTGCTATGTAAAGCATCTTATCATTGTCACTACTTTCACGCCGCAGACTAATTTCTCGCTTGCGCCTACTTAGTAAGATCTAGAATAACAATCCTGTCCTAAAGAGCCGGCTACTGATTCCTCCTACATATTTTTCAGGCCGCATTGATCATCGTCACAAAGTAGTTGTTCCTTCATGCTATAGTAAACATTGTTTTCATTCATTTGTCCTCAGCACTTCCGAGGGTGTGAGCCACCTTCCCAGTTATGTAGCCGACATTACTGACTTCATAACTTTTAACACTCGTATATAATCTCTCTTTTTAAAATCTGTCAGTATCATTCGTTCTCCGCTATCGTTTTATTTTTCGCCTTAATAGTGTTTGTTTTTTCCCTCTTAATCGCCACTGTTTTTTCTTTGTTCTCTTTTTTTTTGCCGCCTTACACCAGTTATTATTCTTCTTGCTGCACTGTATATTATCTAATGTATGTCCTCTCACTTCTCTCTGTAATGCCTTCGAGTACTGAAGGTATTGAAATTAATAGATTAATATATCGGTTGAGTCGTGGGACTCATGTGATGGCCTCGCGGTTATGGCTAAAAAATGCCTTTGTGTGTTTGATGGTCTTAACTGTCGGGTGACTGCACACGAGATGAAGCCCGTTCTGCCTCTTGTTATTCCCTGCAGTTCACCTGAAAATACGTCCGGAGTAAACTAGCATTTTAGGAAAGAAAATCTACAGCCATTTCAATGCATTCGGTTCTAAAGAACCGCTAGCCTTGAAATCACCGCTAAATACATATGGCATTCTAACTAAATTCAGAAAAATTACTGTATTTACATATTTCAAACCTTAGTTAGTTAACGGGGTGGTCAACATACAGAGTTCACTATTTTAAGCGCACTTGTATTATTCGGACCAGTTGACGGCTCTGAAGTGACCGGAAAAAAGAGCAATTCGGCAGGAAAAGTCACTGCGCGCTTCGCCTGCAACTGTTTTGCTCAGCGGTTGTCGAATTTGGTACAATGTGCCAGGTCTCAGTCTCATCCCTGTTAGGTGCTGTGGCATTCTACACCAATTTGACGGTCTATACCAAGATGTACCTGCGCCTTGAAGCTACATTCATCTACTCCATGTTTACAGTCTAATACCTGGCTCATGTTCTTTTTACCTCTTCTCTTCGTTTCAAAGGAGAAAAGTTTCTGCAAATACGTGAGCAAGCCACGCATAATCCACGAAGAATAGTCAGAGACGATGCCAACATATCCGTCGTAGCAGAATCCATACAAAATTGATAGACGCCTTCCCAGCTACTGCGGTCCCCGCGGCGGCTTTGAAAACCTCGGGAGGGAAAGAATTGACAGCAGCAGCCTTTTCTAAAATACTTCGTCTATGTCAAGATAGCTATCTTATTCTGCCCTGTTTTTCAGCGTAATGTAAATGACATCCCAGAACGCCTCCCTGCGGTGGCCAAGTAGCCTCGGCGACGCCAGCTGATCTGTGAGCGTGCGATATTCTTTGCGTATTCCGGGGTCGAGTGGTACTAGTGCCACTTGAATCTATTTAAAGATGAAAATCAGCCTCTTTGCAGAGTGAATATACGCCCCTACCTTCGACTCGTTTGACGTCTCGACTACTGATCCCTTTAGCGGTTCTTAACGGCAGCGAGTATTAGCGGCGCCATATATATATATATATATATATATATATATATATATATATATATATATATATATATATATATATATATATATATATATATATGTGTGTGTGTGTGTGTGTGTGTGTGTGTGTGTGTGTGTGTGTGTGTGTGTGTGTGTGTGTGTGTGGGTGGAGGCAATGTTTTAAAAAAAGAAAAATGGGATGATCAGATATCTGTTGCGACAGTTCTGCGAAAGCAGGTGGATTTATTCTCGATGATGACTGATTATTTCGCCTTACTCAATGCTTTCGCTCTAAGCCAAGGCTTCACACACGCGACAGAATATTTCTGAAGGATGAAGGTGGGTCGAAGGTGGCGTTGAGTGGGTGGACAGCCCCGTAGCTATAGCGGTGATAAGGTTGGTTGAAGGTGATGCTTCTGGAGGGAAGCTGGTTTTCTGTCTTTTTAACTGCTGCTTTGAATTCAATTTTAACTCGATAGTGTTAAAGGGCCCGTGTCCCAGAAAATTCAGCGTCGATGGCATCGTTGGCCGTGAGCGAAAAATTAACGAAATATTCCCAGAGAAGCAACCCAGGAGTTTGGTGGGCCACATAGATGACATGACCTTGCGTCATCACAACCTGCCCACCGGATTGTGACCATATTGCTCACCGTGGCAGGTGGCTGTTAAATTAATGATTGGTCGCTCGGGAAGAGCAACCTGGGTCGCACAAGGCCCACCGGTGGCAGCACCTGCCATCGCAGAGCAGTGGCTTATCGCTTAACCGCTCCACCAATGCGGCAGGAGTGATAGGAGGACTCCCAGGGATCTATGAATGTGAAGTAGAGAATGACCAGTTCTGCACATATCGGAATTAATCCATTACCCTATCACGTCATAGCCTTAAGGCGGAGCTAAGTGTGCCCTGCAATTTTTTTTTTTTTTGCGGTGGCTTTTTCGTCTCGCTGTTGCGTGGGGTTCTATTCGGTTGGGGCCTTGTGGAAGGTAGTAGTGGGTGGGCGGGTGGGTGAAACTTTTGGAGGGTGCAAGTGGAGGCTGCTCGCTCGTCTTGGAGACTTCATTCACTGTATGACTGTTTTCGCAGTAAAAGTGTTCGCGTCTACAGTTGCTTGGTTACGGGCAAAGGTAAAGCCTGTGACGCTTAAGTACATATTTACAGCTTCCAGTAGTTTGCAGCGCTACATCGATCAACCTAATAACGCTATAAACGAGCGCAAGTTTCTTTTTTTTTTCTGCCGGCGCTTTTTCCAATATGCTGACGTGAAAATCGGGCCTAGAGATGCACCTACCGCAGGAATGTTTCCTTCCACAGGAAATTTTGGTCCCCATAGTTAGTGTTTTAGGGGTTCTAACAAAGAGGGACCAAAATAAATACTAGCGACGTCGCCGAGCAGCTTCGGTCTGTTTTCTGTATCATTTGAAGGCAACCTGCAAAGGCCAGCCGGCGTCACTGCAGCGTAGTCACTGGAAGCTTTTGGAGCTTCTGTTTATGTTTATGTTATATTACGTTTATGTTTTATATCGGGTTTCTTTAATTTACATGGACATGTGAGGAGAAGTTGGGGCTTGACAAGGACGCTGGGCGCTCACTTTAGCTTTTGTTTGTTGCATTTTGTGTTAAGTATTATCACCTTTTGTTTGCCACGCGACACGAGCTAATTTGTGTGCTATATACGATCAAATTATTCCGTAAAGGTTGCGATCACGTGCGTCAGCTTCTGGAATGTTTTTTGAACTATTTTTAGTGCATTAGGCACACGATTTGGATAGCTCTAAATCATCTCTAAATAGATTGCGGCCGAGACAGGGAGTAATTCTAGTTCTGAGTAGTGCCGCGCGCGCGTATGTATGACACCACCTCCGAGCTTCATTCTCTTAGACACGAGGACACTGCATTGAATTTTAATTGCTTGTAAGAATACATTACGTGGCTCCTAGCGGCAATGATGGCGGTTCGACATCAAATGACGCACAAATTCCTGAGAACACCTCAATTAAGAAAGGAACTCGTCAGAGCATGAAGTTGGGCTAGTTGGTTTTTCATGACTAAGCGCGAATGACGGGACAATAACAAGGATGATGGCGCGAGCACCCGTGTCGTCACTCTCCTTATCGTCCCGTCAATTGCGCAAGTTCAGTCAAGAATGGAACGTTTTCTCTCGCCACTCGATTAAAAGCCATGATCTCTGGGCTGAGAGAAGGGCTCCGTGATCACGGTTTTGAAATGTACGGTGGTGTTTCCAGGTATCAGGGATCCGCGACGAAAAAAAAAACGGTCTCAGCAACCTCTGGTGGCGATAGCTGTGTCTATTTTTTTTGTTTACATGTTACAAAAGCTCCGTTCTCAGCGAAAGAAACTTATTTGCCATTAGAGCGCGGTTTTCTATTGACGAAGGTCAACTTCAATTTTCCCTTCGTGTTCCTTTAAGGGAACAAGTTCGTCGAACAAAAGGCATGTATTATCGGCTGCAAAAGTCTACGGGATGCCAGTATGTTGAAAAAAAATAATTCCAGCGCAGTCACTGAATTCATTTGTCTTAAATGTGGCAATGTATGGCGAGACGTGCATGCGCTATCCGTCGGTAGAAATACCAGGCGGATGGGTCGCGAGGCAAAGCAATAATTTTCTTCTCGAGAACATGTGTCCCGTAAACTTTTGCTGCCGATAGTACATTTTGCAGTGAATCTGCCTTCTTGCTTCCTTGAGGGACGTGACCGCTGTGTGCCATCTAGTGGAGGTACTGGTAAAGAAAAAGTGTGATTCCGCGTAAGCTCGTCACTCAAGCAGTGACGTTTGCAGCCGCCACATTGGTTCAAATGAAGCGTCCCCCTAGATTGTGAAAATAGTCAATAAATATTCTGTGAAAACAGACGCCCACCGATATTTTGCCGGAGTAGCAAAATGCTAATCTCCTTGTTGGTGGCAATATTGACGTTGCGAGTATTTGACCCTGACGCATATAAGAAGCGATTTCCTATCGGAAGCTCAATAATCAACTAGGGCGACGCAAGATTGCTGTATATAGTATGTAAACAACAGGTAGAGTTTGAAAGGACTTCGCTGCCATTTTTTTCACACTCTGTCGTTCGTTTTGGTACCCGAGAGGGGCATGCGCCAACATTTGCATAAGCGCGACAAAGGTCAGATCGTGTCAGCCACCCGACTGCGAAACAAAGCCAAGCCACCTCTTTTCTGTTCTCTTCCTCGATGAGATGGGGGATAGATAGCGCCATGAAATAATGAAGAAATGCAAAATGAGGTTAACCACTTAGAGTTACGGGTGACTCTAGGAAGGGGGGGGGGGTCTATTTGTGCCATGCATTTTTTTAACGGTTACGGCGAAAAAAACGCAGTTTGTTATGGTTTTATCACAACGAATTTCTCGCGCTGGTAGCCAAGTTTCCGCTAGTAGTGCAGCATTGTGAGCTGAACTGGCGTCATTGCGGATGATAAAGAAGTAGGCTTATTAAAGGGACAATGGAGACAAATAAGCAAAGTTAGGCTGGGGATTAGCTTAGCTAATCAGGATATACAAAGCAAAAGCTGTCGGCGTTCATTGTGTTCATTGGCGTTGATATTGATAACGTTATAGACTCCAATGATTTTGGGGAAAGGAAGGGCGCATAACTGGCTCCCTGGGACAGTGGACGCCTCAACCGCGCTTTGAGGTACGTGGCGGTGGTGAGAGAGAGAGGTGGGTTGCATGCATCAGCGCTGGCAACGTTGTGGCAGACACGCGGCACTACAGCAATAGGTCGCAGCGTTCATTGGGTGACCAGCCTCTCGCAATCAACCAATAATTTAACGGGGGCACTAAAGAACAGCACACGACAAAACAGCATGCGACAAAACAGCGCACAAAAAACAGCACAGCGACAAAACAGCACAAGGAAATAACGGCACAGCGACAAAACAGCACAGGCAAAAACAGCATGGCGACAAAATAGCACAAGAAAAAAACAGCACGCGTCAAAAAGCACGCCGGACAAAATAGCACATCGACAAATCAGCACAACGAAAAAACAGCACGATGACAGAAGAGCACATTTCTGCCCCATGGGTGAGTACCGGTAAGATACAGCTCCACTGCTGGAGGCCCAGAAATGCGGCATATACCCGAGATCTGGCTGATCTACATCGCTATACGCAGAATCACCGATTCTAGTTGAAACCTCAATCGTGCTTTGAGGTACGTGGCTGCAATGTCAACCTGCAAAAACTATGCTTTAGCACAATATTTTGTGCTTAGCAATGCTAAACTGCCAGCAATTGTTTTTATAAGGCCATACTTATATCCGGCACAAAAAAAGTTTTCGAAATACTGAGTGAAAATACTTCAAAACAGCAAAAAACAGTAAGCCAAAACTGGATATACACCAAATCATGACATCACAACAGGTCAACTTATGACGTTGCGGATACTGTTTTGAAACTTATCGTGGATGCGTTTATTGGATAAACTGGCGACTGTAACACCTTCGGTCATTATATGTCTGAAGTGGCCAAAAACAAACGCGAAATTTTGTCCTTCAGCACAATCAGAGCGAACATTATTGAGGCGTCAGTATTGAAAAAGCGAAATATTCACTTGCACCTCAGTATATCCCTGGCCGTGTAGGCCACTGGTTCAAGGTACGGGAGATCACCTGCAAGACTGATGTACGTCGAATGGCGTTTTTTCATAAGATAACCTGCGAATGGAACAAATTGCCTTCAAACACTGCTTGTATCATGTACAATGATGTTTTCTTTTCCATGTTTTCCACTTCTCAGTTTTCTAGTACTGTATGCATTTTCTTTTCTTTTTTGTTTTGTTTCATCGTTGTTGCTTGATGCGCTGTTGATTAGTTCTGTTGCTGACACTCGATCCTTATGTCATCTTTTTGTACATTATCCCCCACACTAATGCCTATTGACGAGCTAGGTAAATAAATATAGGTGCGGACCGTGACTTAACACACGCAAGGTTGCCCGTAATATTGTCCCGACTGAAGCAACGAAATGGGTAATTTTTAATTAATTTGTGCCGTAGCAAGGCACCGCCTGGCAGTGAAATTTGACACAACGGACCAGAAAACTGGGGAAAACGTAGCATGAAAGTTTCAGTAAAATTTGTGGAGGTAGAAAAAACGCCGGAGTTGTCCTTTAAAGCCGGAGTAATGCGGACACCGTCACTTAACTCGTGAAAAAGCATGCATGGCACTTCCTATAGGCTTCGCTACAAGTTTTAGATACAAATGACTATCTTCTAACAAACCCTAGTGTTCAAAGCAGATTGTTGGTTTTGTTGTCGTTGTCTCATTTGGTGTCGCAAAAAGACTAACAACGCCTAAGTTCTCATTCTAAAATTTATGCCCTCTTATGCGCGGGCTATCACAGAAACGTATCTGCGTGACGGTGTTCCTCCTGGTTCCGTGGCGGTGTGAGCGCATCGGCAACATGGCTAAGGTGCTGCGTTTGTGTTTTGCTCGAAAGTTAAGTCTTACCTACTCAGCCAGAAATGGAGTCAGTGTGGTGCAAACTTTTTGTCACCTACTCGGTTCCCACGTCGATTAGCTGCACGCCCATAACGGGTGCATAAACGTCTAAAAAGCAGCTAATCTTCCTCAGGTATAATTTTAAGTCTCCAGGCATGCATTGACCCTCGCTTTCATTTCGCATTGAGAAGCAGGCACTTATCGACAGTTGAAACGTATTTTTGTTCTCTGGCTTCAAGAAATTGGTTCATACAGCTACAAGGGAAGACAGCGGGACCAAATGTAAAGTCAAATAAATGGCGTTTTCGCTTATCAAAAAGGGCAAGTTATGTGTAACATACAACGCACTGTGTGATGAAGAGCTCGCGTATTTATAAACTTTTCAAGCTTCTGGAATTAGTATTTACGGCATACAATCTTTGACGAAGGGATTTGAATGAGAAGTAGTTGAACAAACTTTACTTAAGGAGAGGTAGAGGGTTCTTTTAATTTCTTTATTTCGAAGGCACCTGTCACTATCACATTGCTAATTTCTGTCGTGCCGATCATGTGTCTATCATCGGTCGCTCGGACGCTGTCGAGATGTTTCATGCACTCAGTAAAAATATAGGCACTAAAATGGAGTATTTTCGGAGCACCAACTATTTTCCCATCGATATGCCCGCTGAATGCGTAGATAAAAAAAATCGTGATATAACGCGGAAAGGGTTATAAAAGCGCAGGCTAGCATCTCTGGCACATGGAATGTTTTTCGTTCAAACCCCATAAATGAAAACTGGAATGCCATATTTGCTTCAGATACAATATATGCGGCATATGAATAAATCAGTGTCATCTTCAAGCACGTTTATCACGATCATCTTAAGGAAAGATCCATAAAAAGAACAGCAAAAGTCGTAAGCCATTAATAACTAACTCAAAATGATGAAAGAAACTTAACTCTTTCACGTTTCTCAAGACTATGTACTGGGTAATTTACCAAAATTCAAGTGATATCGTACCAGAGTAACTGCGTTTTCAAGGAGCGAGGAAACAAAATACTTGCACAAACATTTTTACATGTATACTTCCGTAAGGCAGATGCTCAAACGGGGAAAAAACTTAATAAACTGCTTAGCTGCACACCATTCACTTCAAGCGTAAGCGAACTTATCGTTGAGGGCCGACCATTATAGGAATCAGACGTTGGTGAAACGTTTAATAAATTCTTCTGGGTCGCTGTAAACAATGCCCTATGCTCTCAGCCGCGCACGCATGGTATTAGAGAACATAATACCGCTATATTTACTTAACATACTGATGAGCAAGAAGTTAGCATTTTTTCTTTACTTAATAATTTCGCGTGATGCTGATGGAGTTCAAATTGCGCCCTCAAATATAACGTTTTAGATGTTATAGATCCCATGCTTAATTTTATCTATAACTTTGCCATCAAAAGGATGGTTCCCCAAATTGATGCAAGTAACAAACGACAATGTGGTTTTTAAAAACGGAGATAAGAATTGTTTATCAAATTATATACTGCGATCTGTTTCGCCGATTTCTCATATTGTTTAGCAAAGTAATTTGCAAAAGACTACACATATTCTGCAGCCAAAAAAATCCATATTCTATGTTCATATTCTGCAGCAAACCGAAAAATATTACACTAGTAACTTCCAGCGAACGCCGCATGAAAACAAGTTCATGCTATGATTTCTTTCGTTTCAGGGCCAGCTGCTTCTTTTAAATGTAGAAAGGATACTTATAAGCTTTCTTTAGAGACAGAACTGAACGAGGAACGCCGAAGCACGGCAGCGTCTAATCACATAGAATAGAATGGTAGAACTGTCGAAGTTAACCAATAAGTATGAGGTAAACGACATCATCAACATCAGACTACTAGGCCCACTGCAGGGAAAAGGCCTCTGACATATCTCTTCAATTAACCCTGTCCTTTGCCAGCTGCGGCCAGCATATCCCCGCAAACTTCATAATTTCATCCGCTCAGGTATAATACGGAGTACGATGCGGAGAGGAACGAGCATGATAAGCATGGTCGAAAATCGAAAAATCACAGACATTACCAAGATGAAAAGATAGTTAAAGTAACAAGGAGTTCTACAAAGATCTACACAGATGTACAGTATGACGGTGGAAGCAGTTAGGAGAAATTAGGCATCCTGCCAGTTACGAAAGAAGTAAAGAAACCCTAACACGCAAAGCAAAAGGGAAAAGCGGCTGGTGAGGATCAAGTAACTCCAGATGTGTTGAAAGACGGTGCAGAGATCGGCTGGAAACACTTGTTACCCGTACACGCAATGCCTCACGACCTTGAGCGTGCCACAACCTTGGAAGAACACTATTAAATTAATTCATAAAAACGGGGACATAAATGACCTAAAATATTACCGGCCGAGATCCTTAATGACCTTTGCTAACAGGATTGATAATAGGATTAACAACCTTAAGGTTGCTAATAGAATTAGCAACCTTAAACTTCATTTAACCAAAATACCAGGCTGGCTTTCGTGAAGGCCACTTGACGGCAGGTCATATTTTCATCGTAAATCATGTGATTGAAAAATATACGGAATATTGTCACGTAGTGCTGACGGTATAACATTAGTCAGGAAGACAATGAATGGCTTCCAAAAGAAATTCATTAATAGGCTAACATGGGCCCACAAACAACTGAAAGAATTGGCGACGGTGATACCAACAAGTGCTCGGTGGTCGTCGGACGGAATCATCGCCGCACTCGGCAGCGTTCACTTTAAAGCTGCCGAAGAACTTTCCAGATCAGGCACTTATTCCAGATAAGTCAGGTCGCATCTGTTGTCGCAACAAGATGATAAAGCAGCGTGCCGGAGGCTTTGACCATAAACGAAAAAATTACTAAGCTTCGCGCCAATATAACCGACGTTCGTATATAAACTATATATATATATATATATATATATATATATATATATATATATATATATATATATATATATATATATATATATATATATATATATATATATATATATATATATTCAACACACTGGCGACTCCAAAGCGGTTATTTCAGGAGTGGGTTGGAAGAGGTGATTAATTTGTACAATTCTATTTGTGCCTCTTATGCTAGAGCCACTACCGAAACATGGAGGTAGATACACAATAAAATGGTAATATACAATCATCATCAACAATGCATAAAAGAAAGAGCGGCTTTCTGGACAAGCGCTGCAAATTTTTCAAACGTCGCCTGCGCAGTAATGCATGATTCTAGTGCATTCCATTCGCTTACAGTCTGCGGAAAATAAGAATGCCAAAATCAGTTGTTAGGGCAGGAGAATTTCTGTAGCTTGTTTGGGTGAATACGTCTCGTCTATCTTGTGTGTTTCCTGCTTATAAAATTCGAAGAATTTAGCCTGAACGAGTTGTGAAGTAGTAGGTAAAAAAATATTAAGCGTTGCAGCTTTTCTCGACTGTTCGACGTGTGAAGACGTAGGAAAAATATATAACATATCACTAAGTCGAAACGTCAACAGTCGTGCAAGCACTGAATAACCAGGGTGTAAGAGGCGAATGGACACTACAG
This sequence comes from Amblyomma americanum, assembly GCF_052857255.1. Taxonomy (NCBI): domain Eukaryota; kingdom Metazoa; phylum Arthropoda; class Arachnida; order Ixodida; family Ixodidae; genus Amblyomma; species Amblyomma americanum. The sequence goes on along the minus strand of NC_135502.1, from coordinate 128,482,977 downwards.
TGCTTGTGGTGTCCATTCTTTGTTGTGTCCCGTTGTTTTATTGCGCTGTTCAAATATGAATCAGTACCAACTCGCCAAGTTCGCAGCTTTATGTACGTAAGGGTACTGGAAAATATTTATAGCGATTGCACAATCACAATTATAAAGTGACAAAATCCTAACCAGGTAGGGTGTGAAGAAGGGAGACGCGATCTCTGCAGAACAATTCACCGCATTTACACAGGTGGAAAGCAGAGTATTATCAAGTAGAATGGATGTTAAATGTTACTGAAGAGTGCGTCACCAATCTCCAGTTTACTAATGACATTGCCGTGTAAATCACTCAGAGGTCGAACAGCAAAGCATGATCGAAAACTGCGACAAACCAAGTAGAATGGAGGGGCTAAAATTTAATATCAGAAAATATGAATATTCAGTAGCCTGTGAAGGCCACAACGTTTTACGATAGGCAATGAGGCATTTCAAGTTGTCAAAGAATGCATCTACTTTGCACATTTAGCAAAATATAACCTGGACCACAAGAGGGAGATGTCTAGGAGAATAAGAATGTGATGGAGTGCATTTGGCAAACACTCACAGATGATGAATAGCAGTTTATCAATATCACTCAAGAGGAATGTGTATAACAGCTGCATCTAACTGGTGCTCACCTATGGGGCAGGAACATGGATGTTAACGAAAAGAGCTGAACATATATTGTTAACATTGTGAACATATATTTGATAACATTTCTTAAGAGTCTGTAACATCATATAAATACCTTGGCGTTCACATCACTGATAACCTAAGCTGGTCTCTTCACATCGAACACGTAATCAACAATGCTAATCGCGTGCTATGTTACTTACGTCGCAATTTTTTCAACGTTCCTTCTTCTTTGAAACTTTTGCTATATAAACACTAATTCGCTCCAAACTAGAGTATGCAACATCAGTGTGGGATCCTACTTATGACATTCATATTACTGCTCTTGAGATGGTTCAGAATAACTGTGTGCGTTGCATTCTCACCAATTACAACCGCACTGCAAGCATAACTACAATGAAATCGAGACTTTCTCTTCCATTGCTGTCGGATCGTCGCAAAGTGTCTCGTATCGCTTTGTTTCACAAATTGTACCATCACCCCATACGGCGGGGTCGCCTTATCTCACAGCCATTTTATGTATCCCATCGTACTGATCATACTCATAAACTCGATTTTAAATCTTGTAATACCAAATATTTTTCTCATTCATTCTTGCCGCGTACCTCACGCGACTGGAATCACCTTCCCGCAGATATTGCCGACCTTAATAATTACGAGACCTAGCATTGTATACTCAGGTGTTATTTAAATTTGTCTCTCTGCTGTAATTTTTCTAATTTTATTCTTGGTTTTTCCACTCACCCTCTGTAGTGCCTCTGGCCCTGAGGGGTACAATAAATAAATATATTGAGGAGAGCTCAGTGACTTATGGAAAAGAAAATTATAGGTGCAACATTAAGAGACAGGAAGCAACGGGAAAAAACAGGGAACAAATGCAAATTACTGATATCTTAGTCGAAATCAAGAAGAAGAAATGGGCATGGGTAGGCCATGTAATGCGAAGGCAAGATGCTGTATGGTCCCTTCAGGCAAGGGAGTGGATTCGAAGAGAGGGAAAGCGTAGGAGAGGGTGTCAGAGGATCAGGTGGGCGAATGAGATAAGGAAGTTTGCTGGGATAAGGTTGCCGTAGTTGGCCTTAGGACAGGTCCAATTGGAAGAGCACTGGGAGACCTTTGTCCAGCAGTGGACGTAGTTAAGATTATGATGACGATGACTATGTGGAAATTCAAATCTTTCAGATGGTCACAAGCAGGAAACCTCAGGTTAGTTGGTGAGCATGCATTCGCGTAGAGAAGTGTCCGCCACCTTCAGTACGGGTTCCAACCCGTTTAGACAAGTAACAACTCGTGGCGTGCAAGAGCACTATTAGAAATTAGGAAGAGGAGAGGGAATTGGGTGACTTGCAGAAACCCCTGACCCACACTAGCGGCAGTCGATGGTCACCCTGCTGCCACGCGCCAACACCGAAGATAAAATAGAAAGACAGCGGCGTGTGCTACCTCAGCTCATAACGCGCGGCGTCTTACGAAAACGGGCACCTTCGAGGGGCGTCACGGGGCCGAAATAGAAGCGGCGAAACTCTCCGCAGAATACATCAGGTTTCTCCTGCACGCCGAGATCTAGCCGAGATTGCCGCCGCCGCCGCCACTGCTCCCAGCTGTCGGTCGCATAATCTTGTTCATGATCTCGGTTGCTTTATGCTTTTTTTTCTTCGAAGAGCGAGGAACCTTGGGCGACGGTCCAGTGTTCGCAGAGGCGATGTGCTTCTTCTTCCCCTCTCTTAGCTCATCTCGTATTCGGCGTCTGTCGCATTGACGCTGCCGTCGTCGCGGCGTGCTCCGCGCTCTGATACTGTTCGGCGCTCCGGAGCGCATAATCGGTTTCGATGGGCGCACCCGTAACCGGTATTGCTTCCCCGGATACTTCTCTCTACCCCCGGCGCTAACAGGTGCACCACTTGAATCATAACGTATGGCGCTTTTGTATTCTTGCCTTGCCTCTTATTTGTGTCACCTCCTTCACTCATTCCTAAAACTTTATCGCCCACCTAGTCTTCTGGAAGTAGGTGCTACCATTCACGCAGCTTCTCCTCGGCTCTCACTAAGAGTGTTGTTTTGTTCTCAAGAATGCCAAGGAATCGGGAAGGGCACTTGCGGTGTTCCATCTAAGCTCATTACGGTTTCACGCTCCGATCGGTGTCGCTTTTTTTAAAGAGGCAGCACAGCGGCGTCGTTTCCGATATCAGCGGGATGGCTCGCGGGCACGACTGCCCTTTGCGCGTCGCTCGCTCCTCCACCGCCTGCTGTGACATCGCTCACGCAGCGTGCCTTTCGAGCAGGCTCTTCTTCCTGAAGCGGCCGTGCCATGAAGCAATCAAGGAGCAACCTTTCCCGATTCACGGAGGAGCACGCTTTGGGAAACCTTGATCCAGAAAACTGGCTCGTCGCAGCCGCGGTGCTCTTTCGCCACGCTCTGGGTGGCCTTTCAACGCGTACACTCCAGGGCGATACTGGGTGAGAATACATTCCCGTGCTCAGTAGTCCCATGTAATAAGAGCTCTTTCTCGGCTCTAATCAAGCCCTCATTTTCAACAGTTTGTTTCAGTAAAAAGAGTGGGGCTCAAATTGAAACCGCGGTAAAGGTTGCGGAACCTTCATACACCTTTGCCAGTGATAGTTGGCGGATTCTGAAAATTTAGGCTTTCATCGCTTCAGAGTGCCGCAAAGAGACGCCGCAGTCAATTCATTGCGAACGCGATTTCGGTGCTTAATAAGATCTCTGTATGCAAATACTTAATTCGTATTGTGTCCGCGGCTGCTAATTGTCCACCCTGCCCGTTTTTTTCACGTTATCTTCCCGAATATTATTATCATGTATGCTCATAATAATGACCGTTGTCGTGATTATATCTTCGTTTGGTGGGCATGTTATTTAGCATTAGCACCTTAACCCATGGCAACATTTTGTCCTTGAGCATCGTGGCAGGGCATCAGAAGTCACGGCTATGAGCTTCCCAATACATTTCTCCCGTCTACGCCACCACTCGCAAAAGCATTCTTAGCTGAATATTATGTGCAAGTTTATAGACCAAGGGCCAGACGCCCGGATACTTAAATGGGCAACCATTAGACAAAGCTCTTCCAGAATTTACCACAACTAACAAACTAGCGCCCTTGTTTTATGCTTCGAGTGTTCGTAATGCGCCTTTCCACTGTGTAAGAGTTGCATATAAAGTACGCTGTTTTCCCCGCAGAGAGTGAATAGGACCTCGGAAACACAAGCATCTGGCTACTGTTGCATCTTCGCTGATGCCTCGCTCCGCTATTCCGGTCAGACAGTGTGTGCAAACGCATGCCAATACATTTCAAGGAAAACAAACGCCTCAGGGAGAGCTCAGTTTCAGTATTTAAAACTGGTACGAAGGAACATTGCAGTTTTCTTTTACTGCGATTGCTCCATGAAGGTCTTTTTGTTTGTTCTTTCGTTTATTTCCTCAAATGCGCCAAGTTTGGGGTATTAATGAGGGATGGGCATGACAACTGTAGGATGGCGGCCTCAATGGAATTCTTGAAATGGATGAGATTGGTATGGTGCGCGGCATCCGACGGTAGATCATTGCAGTCCCGAGACGACGAAAAATGACCGCAGGGGAGCGGTGGTCTCTACAGGCGGCGTGTAGGTGGCCTTGCGATGACTTACGCGGCTGGAAAAGCAATGAGCTGGTGATATCACTGATGCTCGGAAAGCATAACGATAAAACTTATAAAAGAGGCATAATCGAGAAATTTTCCGTCGCGTTTCAAGGTTGGGCAGATTGGTTCTTGATAGCAAAACAGCTACAGGGTCCGGTCAGAAAATATGATTCTGTAGCACTAAAGAGAATTTAGGCTAGCGAGGTCTCCATACTGACGCACATTGGTTAATGAAGCTAGTAATTTTTTTAATGGATTAGAAAATCGCATATTACGGGGAGGAAACTGAAAGTGCATACGGTCTCATTATCGATGATCATAATAAGATATAATGATGGCGTTAGAATGGGCGTTAGATTAGTGCCCCATTGTTACACAAAGAAACGGGTGATAGTTCAGAGCGGAATGGAACATACGTAAGTAGACGGAATGCATGGCAGCCTGTGATGGAGAGGAATCAAATATTTTTCGCTGATATTAACGGACATTAAACTGTGTTTGTACCGATTTCGATTTCTATAAGACCTTTGTGTTTGATGTGGACGTTAGTGCTGTCAGTGAAGAAGAGCCAATTGCGCAGTGGTCAGCAAATAATCGGATGGTAAAGGAAGTACTGTCAAGAAGATCATTAATACGGACCAAAAGGACCAAAGGTTCAGGAACCGTGTCTTGAGCACCTGAACTACCCGCAGATAAGAGGAATATTGGATAGCATGAATTGCTCCCTGTTCGGCAAAAAGTAGCAACATACCCAAAAAATCTTGACAAAAGCATTTTTGAGCGGGAAAGAGTTAATGAGCGCAGTTTTTTCATATATTGTAAGATTTCACTATAACAATAAGTATATCTGCAGATCTCCCGTTGAAAGGCTTGAATTTTTTTGCTGTTAACGCTCTTGCTATCGTCAAAAGCGTTCCCCATTGCTTTCCTGTGGCAGTCTTAACTGCTCGATGCGAGCGATGGTAAAAGAAGCAAAAAAAGCCATAAAAGCAAGATTTTGCTACATATCGGAAGAATCGACTATTAGCTTCAATATTTTCATACCAGTCTCTTACAGCTTTCCAGTATATACAAAATTTTTGTCCAATAAAGTTGGACATGTTAATTCTATTAGTAAAGGGGAGGGGGCTTAAGTCCGAGAGATTTAGCAGTAGCCTTTAAGCGAAACATTATCAAACGCTTTTCAATGTCTACGAAAACAGCGTCACCAGGAATGTAAAGATCAACATTTGAACTTACGTGGTCTAGAAACAATGTAGGTTACTGGGGTTGGCTTTACCGGAAATTCGTTTTAAAAAGTATTGTGTATTACAATAAAAAAATTACAATGGATAGATGGATGGATGGATGGATGGATGGATGGATGGATGGATGGATGGATGGATGGATGGATGGATGGATGGATGGATGGATGGATGGATGGATGGACGGACGAACGGACGGACGGACGGACGGATGGATGGATGGATGGATGGATGGATGGATGGATGGATGGATGGATGGATGGATGGATGGATGGATGGACGGACGGACGGACGGACGGACGGACGGACGGACGGAAGCAAGCCTCCGTCTGCAACTGTTGGCAGGCGGCAAAGTGGGGAGAGGGAAGACGAAGAGAGGGGGGATGGGTGGTACATTAGAGAGAGGGGAATGCCCTTTTCCTCATTTAGGAGAGAGGAGGGAGGGGGAAGACGACGAGGGAGGAGGCGAAAGGTAGCGGTTGGGAGAGACATTCAATAATTGTCTCAGCCTCACTCATTCGCTACACAAAAAGAACACATAAACATATACATGAGAACCCAAAGGGAATGCGTCTAATGGGACGCATTTCTGCCGCATCAATCGCATTGATCGTTTATACTTTTTCTCTTCATACTTTTGTGACAAAACTTTCAAAATTAAAGACACTATCCAGAAATTCACCATTTTCGAGCGGGCACTGCAAATAAGCGTCTTCTGTAACTGTGCGCATATAGTTCATTCAGGTCGTTTTGGTCCCTGTAAGCTCTTAAAGAAGACCATGGGTACGTAGAGTTGCTCTATTACTTCTTCCCATCGGGGAACAAAGTACTGCTACCAATAAGACCACTGTGAAACCTTCCTTGGAATGTGTTATGGTGGGTAAATATTTTAGTTCATATTAGTTTCCAATCCTCTCTACTCGCCAGGGATATTTATTTTAGTCTTCAGCTTTGCACCCTGTGTTACCTACTTGTTTGCGGGTAGATCACCATGGATAGTACAGCAAGTCCACTACCCCTGAACGTTCCTAGTAATAAACTGACCTTGCCATCGATGAAAGGTCAATTGAGGAGGGCCTTGAGAAAATGAAAGCGCTTATAATCAGGTAGAGAAGGGGGTGAAAACAGGCGAAAAGTGGTTCGTGGGGCTCAAAGGGGGTTCGTTGGTTGAAATTTAGTTTCTGAAATTTAACGTCCCAAAGCCATTGCAGGCTATGACGGACGCCAACATGAAAGTAGAAGAGGAGGCCAGAATCGGTGAAAGAAAAAAGGGTTCGTGAGGTGCAACAGACTCCAGGATGAAGCAACATATGCAAATGCTGCGCAGGTGAAACACACTATTGAAAAAACAGAAGCAGAGAGAAATTTCTCGAATACTCTCAGCAGGAAGTGATATCGTATGACCACCTCATAACAATAAAGAAATCCTCAGATACATTCCCGGGACTTTTTCGCCTAGTTTCCTACTATTTATTGTCAAAAACGAATTCCATTGGTTTTCTATGGCAGTCTTAACTACTCAGTGTGAGCACAGCACAAACTTTGAAGTAAGATTTTGCTCCGCATTGGAAGATTAAACCATTCCCATCGATATGTTATAACAGTGCCTACCTTAAAATTATCCACAACTGCCTCAGAATTACAGTGAAGACCACGAACGTCGGGCTTGGGATCATTGTGGCTGTCACTTTCAATCTGTGTTTCCTCTCCTATATCGGCTTGATTGAATTTTCTTGATTAGTCCGTATTATAACACCTCTCTTCTTTATCTATTGCAGCCTCTCTATCTTTACCTGTTGCAGCCTTTGGGTAATCCGCATCTTATACCGTGTTTTTCATTTCACGCAAGAGCTGTGTCTTCGTCTACTTGTATCTTGCTTTTGGACTCCACAGTAGGGTTTAAAGAGTTTGACCATTTGTACGACATAAAGAGATACAAAATGAAATGAAATGAAAAAATTTCCACAAGGCTATCTGCGACTGTGGTGCGAACGGCTCTTCGCACTGCATTACGCTGACTCCCTTCACGGACTTTTTCCTTGGGGTACGCCTGCCATTCAGCCGCTTGCTGCCGAGAAGCTATGTAATTACCGGTCTGCTGTACGGAGTCGCGGACGTGAGAGGACGCTGATGTGCAAGGGGGCTAGAGAGACCGGATAATATGCTCTAGCTTGCCACCTCCCTTTACTAGAAGATAAAGAAATTAGGAGCCAAAGGGAAAATCAGGTGGGTTAATGAAGATTGAAATTAGGCATAAGCATTTTTACACACGCTACGCAGCTCCTCATCTGAAGCCGCGAATTCAGTCTTGCATCCTGTGGAAGGCACACAAGACCATTGTGGCCTGACATGCACAGCCTGAATAAGGCAGAAGTCTCTTAAAATTGTGCTTTTTTTTCAACTTGATTGGTTATGGTTGTACGGCAGGTGAAAAGGCCGGTGTCGCGCACTATATACGGTATGTGTGCTGGACAGGCGCGCAGTGTATGCTACTGGCCATCCCTGGTGAATGCCTGTACGCGGTAGAGATCCCTAGCGTGGCCCATGAGGTGCACACAGCGACAAGAAACGCGACGACAAGAGGGAATCTACCGTGTAAACCTATCGGAATGAACAAAGCATGTCTTTTTGCATGCGTCTAGGTTTGTGTTCGAGCATGTGTACGCAGTAGAGGGCGAGTGGATTCAGCTTTCACTTTCTTCTCCTGAAGTATGCAGCTAGAAAGAGCAGCCCAGCTGTCATCCACAATTTCACTCTGAATCTGTCGGCCACTCCGGGATGCGAGCGGAGCAGTAACTAAGGTTGCAGACTGGGCATGTTGGTGATTCATAATGGAAATGTACAGCGCAAATACAGACAAGGACACAAGAAAGAATGACATGGAACACACGAGCGCTGACTTGCAACAGGTTTATTTCGAAATTCGGACCAGTATTTATAGCAAAACCAGGCAATCATCACGCATGCGCAGTAGGAGTCAAATGTTGTCTCAAATATAACAGCTCTTTGTTAGTTAGAGCAATAGATGACTTGGCCACGCAGGACTCACCCAACCGGTCTATCAATTCAGCCTCTACTATCTCTCGAGTTAGTTGGCAACGGTGCTTGGCAATCACAGAACAATCTTTGTACACAGGCCGACACACAAAATCTTCATCAGAATCGCTGTCATCATTACCGTTCTTACATTTTCTGCAGTGAGCGTCCAGGAACCCTCCTCGCCGTTCAGACACATTATTGCAGTGTTCTCGGAGGCGGTCATTCAAACATCTACCGCTTTGCCCTACATAACTCTTTCCACATTTCAAAGGAATGCTGCAGACGATGGACTGCGTACATTCAACGAACTTAGTTCGGTGCTTCTTTTTGCAGTTCTGATTTTTTGAATCAGTGGGCCTGGACAGTGTGCACAATTTTTGTAGCTTATCGGGTGCAGAGAAAAGAACTTTAACGTTCCCCCGTTCACCAGCAGTAACGTGTTTCCCGGAAATCGATTATGACTACCAAGGCTTCGCTCGCGTACTAGTCATGCAGCTGTGTGTTGCACCGATAAGTTCTGATTGAACCGTTTGAAAGCGTTGCGACGACCACTTTACCAGTTGCTAATAAAACCAGTCTCGTCCTGCAACCTGCTAGCTGTCCTGGTCAGCCTAGCTGGTAAAATGAAATAATGCCTAGGATAAGTTTTATTCTCAGGCCCGATCCCCGCAACTTTTGTCAAACTGTAGTTTCTGAAAGAAGTGTGTAGCCTTCCTTTGTACACGCATGGCAGCGCTCAGGTGACCGCTAATATGTAAGCATTATTTATTGAAACCTGCTCAACTTGGTGTGCACCCATGGACGTATTCGAGTAATAACGTTCCCGCTTAAAAACATCGATTAATTAAGCATCCGCTTGTCATCCACTAGCTATCTTGTTTGGCCCATTTGGAGAAATCGACTGACCCAGTCAGCCGGTAGTACTGGGTTCGAGCGTTGCACCAGGACGCACTTCTCAACTGCGAAGTTTGTCAGGACGCAGTGTAGCCTTCCTAAGTATCCGTTAGTCTGTGCTCAGGTGGAAGCTAATGAGCAATTTCTCATTTGAATGAAGCTTGCTCCAGCTTTGGGATGCTCCTAAACGCACGAAAATGTTATTTGGATATGTCCGACATGAAAGTACATGACACCTGTTTATCACGTGTATGCGCACCCTACTGTAGTTGTCACGCTGAACTCAAAAGGGTGTTTCATTCGGCAGGCCCACCTTGCTAGCTTTGTCAGTTTTTTTTTATTGCAAGAGTGTGAGCCTTACTGCAACCTCATATATGCGTGCAAGGTTTTCATCATCATCATAACCAGCTGCGTACACTGCAGCAAAAAAACCTCTCACACTGCATAACCTCCTATTAACCTTTTCCTGTGCCAGCTGCTTTCCCATACCCGCGTAAATTTCCCGAAATCATACGCCCACCTGACTCTCTGCCACCCACTTGTACACTTAATTGCCTTCTCTTGAAATCCACTCCGTTACACAAAGTGATCATAGGTTATGCGCTTTCCCCATCGCATGTCCTGACCACGCGCATTCCTTCCTCTTAATTAAAATATCGTTAACTCACTTTTTTTCCTACCTCACTCTGCTCTTTTCCGGGCTCTTAACCTCGGCGGGATTTTCTTCCTTTCTGTAGCTCGCTGCGTTGTTCGGAATTTCATTTCGAGTCTTTCGCTAGACCTCTAATTACCCACAGATGAGTACCACCATGATGAAACTATTACATGCTTTTGCTGTGAGAGATAAAAGCTATTATTCATGAACTTAAAACTGTCGTTTGAAGACTGTAAACCGATGCAAATGATAACTATCCGCGTCTCCTTCATAGAAACAAGAGATTTTTAGAGACCCCGAGGAAATAGCGGGCCCCAACCATACGGACGCGTGGAACGGGGACATTTAGAATAAGAGTTTTCTCGACGCATTGGCGCCAGACTTGGCTTCATTGACTGCAGCCTCATTACGGGCAAAAAGAGAGATGGTGAGAAATAAAAATCAACTCATAATCATATTGTTGGTTTACATATCGGGTTAGTTTTCGGCAGCACTGAAGTCGCATATAATAACTGAAACAAACTCAACATACAAGGAACGTTTCTGATCTTTTTTTTTCTGGATCTTTAGCCACGTCGAGCGCCATCTTGGACGAAACGCGCAATGGTAACTCTCCCAAATGTAATTATTTTCTGTTCTGTCCGTGTCCGCATAATAAAAATTACTGGGCAAATAAAAAAAACTGTTAACAAAACGCTAACTCTTTGTGACCGCTTTCTGGACCAAAATCATTAACCTATTTAAGTCTCCCGCGCTTTCTTAAGTGAGGCGACGCGTACTCGCTAAGTGTAGAAGGGGTGTAAATACGGAAGCAATAAGAAAAAATGGCCAATTTGGTCGCTAAAATTTTGTTGTGCGAACATGTTCAGAGAACTTCGTGCGCGTTTTGTTTGCAGTGAAAGTAATAGAGAGCGTAGTGGGAAAGAACGAATTGGTGATGAAGGGAGAGGCCCCGCTTCTACCGGCGCCTCAATGTTGCCGAACGTACAGCGGTGTTGGGTCGCGCGCTATTTCGGCAAAACAGCGTTCTCCTCTAACGTTAACCCAAGGCTCAAGGCGTACCTTGTGTGCTGCGCATGCGCATTTTGACGCCCCAAACTTCTTGGGGGACTTCAAGGCTTGGGGCCCCTTATTTTAAAACTCCCTGCTTGTGCGAGCCGTGAACATATGCGCACCAAGGCCGATACGGAGCTCGTTAACCACATTTATGTCGCGCTTACAACGCTTTTATGCAGTTTGAAACGCACGAAGCATCTCCAATTCAAAAGTAAAGGGTTCAAGACAAATTATTTAACTTCAAACGCGCATCGCCGTCTCACAATAAAACGGTGCTAATGGATGATTACAGTGTGATTACAGAAACAATTGTAAGAAAGATAGAGCGAAGCTGGGCGACCCCCGTATTCGTGCTTTGGGTTTAATCTAGTGGCACTAAAATTTTCCATTTAAAGAACTGTCCGGCACGTTTAGCTGCAATAAAGCTTATCTTCCTCGTTAGAATCCACCATTATCATCCGCAGCAACCGGATTACGTTTACTGCATTACAAAGCCCTCTTCTAAGCTCTGCAAATAACCCTGTCTCACGCCAGCCTCGTCGCTGCTAGCATATTCGAGCATTATTCTTAAGCAACCAACAAGCACGCGCTAAAACACAATCTTCAGAAGACGTTCAGGTATGCAAAGCCAGCGAAGGCGCTGTCCGAAGTGAACGACGTCCCCGCTGGGAGCGTTGCTCACCTGGAGGTCTGCCCGGCATTACGAGATCAATTCAAGGGACAGTTTAAATGTACAGAGTCAAGACATCCTCCAACGTCTCGGTACCTCTGATTTTACGTGCTATCCATATGCCGGATCAGGATTGTTATTCAAAGTGTGACGCGCCTCATGACTCAAGAACATGCCGCCTCGTCCTTGAGTGACCCGCGCAGGTCGCCACGTTGGCCAGTGGATGCTTGCATCTCGATCGCACGCGCGATTCCAAAACTCACTTGGCTTGGCTCGCTCCGTGCATGTTGGCCCGGTTCGCGAGGCCCGTTACGTCCGCATACCCCAGAGTTCGTTTTGTGCGCCTTTCGCTCTTTTTGGATAAAATAAGCTTCGCTGCCCGACAACGAGATTGTCCGCCTTTGATTTCAATGAGGAAAGAAAAGATTACAATTCAAAACTGCTCCCGCAGAGGTTTTGTGACTAGCGCCGCCTGGTTTTTCCTCTCTCTCTCTCTCAGGAGGGAAGCGATACGGAGACCAGCCAAGGAAATTTGTCAAGCGGAGATTACTTCTTGAAATAACTGTTTCCGTCTCTTCTTTTTGTACTCCTACACACGCAAGGAAGAAAAAGTCTTTTTTCTAATGCTTTCGATGTGGTCTGGGGCAGCGCTAGTTAACTTTCCGTGCCGTGGTGTGGTCATCTGCAGGCGTGTCTCTTACACGATACAGCCAGCCCTGCAGAGGCCCCCAACGAGGCTGCACTCACGCCGCCCTGCACACGCACTTTGGAGGAATGCGCGAACCTTGGATGGGAAGCCAAGGCTGCCCCGAGCGCGGCGCCAGCCGGAGTCGTGCACCGCGGCTGCCCCCGGAAGAAGGCCGTGCGAAGGCCGCGGCTCAGGCGGACGGCGCGTCCAAAGGAGTCGCCACGCCCCGCCCTCGGCGCACTTCCGGGAAGAGGCGCACGAGTCGCCGATGAAGAAAGAGCCCGACGGGGTCGCAGTTGCGATCGGGGCTCCGGAGAACAGAGTCTGGGCGCTGACAGGGTTGCCAGACACTTTCCAGATTCAAGCTATGAGCAGGTCACTGAGACCATCCCCTGCAGCAACTAGGGTGACCGTACAGAGAAAGAGGAGGGCTGCGAATTACACAGGGCACGATCACGGAATGGCGACGCGGGCAGGTGCTAACAACTGGGAATTTATACAAAGACGCGTAATATATAGCAATTAAGAAAAACGCTCAGCGTTCGCAGGAGTGGGGGAATGGAGGAACTCGGGCAACGTGGTTAGTTCAAGGGAAGTGACGAGAGCGTGAAGAAGGAAGTGGGAGTTTTTGTTTTTCGCATTGCCATGGCGCATTGTAGCGACGTCGTGTGTGACGTCGTTGCGTCCTCCCCAATCAGCGTGGCGGGTTGTCTGTGCTTGCGGTGCGAGCGCCAACGACAACAACGCCGTAAAACCAGGATAAGAGCTACAAAGAGCTAGCGCTGTAAAATAATAATAATAATAATAATTGGTTTTGGGGGGAAAGGAAATGGCGCAGTATCTGTCTCATATATCGTTGGACACCTGAACCGCGCCGTAAGGGAAGGAATAAAGGAGGGAGTGAAAGAAGAAAGGAAGAAGAGGTGCCGTAGTGGAGGGCTCCGGAATAATTTCGACCACCTGGGGATCTTTATCGTGCACTGACATCGCACAGCACGCGGGCGCCTTAGCGTTTTTCCTCCATAAAAACGCAGCCGCCGCGGCCGGGTTCGAGCCCGGGATCTCCGGATCAGTAATCGAGCGCCCTAACCACTGAGTCACCGCGGCGGGGCGCGCTGTAAAATGCCGGCGCAGACAATGTACAAGCAAAGCAAACTGACATGGCGCTGAGAAACGGCAGGCACTTATCCAGGCATGCTTTCTTTTTTTCCCCCTGTAATGCAACCGAAAGTTTCTTGCGACACACGTGTCCTGAGACTTGGGGCGAGGTATACCTCGACAATTTCTCTCCAAAATTGATTGCAGTGTTTGAACACATTCGTTACACTTTGGCTAGCAGTCGAGTTTTCTTCTAACAAAATCTGTCACTTGGCCTTTTGGACGGGCTAATCGGTCCAGCGAGATTTTACAGCTTACATTCACAGGCGTATGCAAGTACGAGTGATTTAAACTGAAACACTTACTGTCCACGTATTAAATTTATTTTTACGTGATAATTCATTTTTAGAAGGATTGCTGGGATGATACTTCGACTGGAATATCATGAATAATAAAAATGTTTCCTACCCATACATACGTCAGTTTCTAGTGTCGTGTTGTGTTTTCTATCTCTTGCCCCTCATAAACGTGCACTCCAACGTCAGTGGACTTTATGGAGATTCCTACTTATACTTGCCAGTGTGAAAAAAATAATGGGCCATAAAAAACATAAACAAACACATTGTACGCAATGTCTGTTAAGCATTTGGCTCAAGAATAATGCAATTGATTGCAGTATAATGCCTCTCAGCATGCCATGCTTGGAAACTGAAACACCCATGTGCATCGTAACCTCGGCACCACGTTCACTTTCAGGCGATGTCCGAGCTCCATCCTGATATATGTGCATGTAAGCAGTCATCGATAAAAGTTTTTTTTATTTTGTCATTACTTGAGCTCGTCTTTTTTGTCAGCTGCATTTAAGCCCCCGTTTCCAGCCTTAAAGGAGTAAATAAAGCACGAGCATCAAAGTTTGGTGATGCGTTTTCGTCACAGCAATGACGCACAAGACATAATTACACGTGGGTGACCACATAATATTTCCCTATGGCCTCACACAACGCCCGTGGCCCCAAAGTTCAGTATAGGTCACAAGAGTCGTAAAAATACTACGACTTAATCACTGCTTCCTCATTCGTTTACGTTATGACTCTTCAGTCAGGCTGGCTTAAGCCTTGTAGGGACTTAAAAGAATCAAGTATTGATTAGGTCGCAAGCTAGAAGTTTGATGCCAACATATTGTCGAGAGCGAACGCTTTTCGCTCCGAATGTGTGGCCTCACTCTGAGAAAGCTGTTTGACGAAAATTGGAGAGGCCACTTAAGCTCCGCCTTAAGGGCATGACGCGACATTTGTTGGCTAAATATTGTTCACTCTCTCTGAGCATTACAGTTGGTTAGGGGCCTTCGACCATGTCTTTCGCATAACCCGTAAGATCGACACAAAAATGGAGCAAACGCCAACTGCTGCTACTTAAAGGCATAGCGATTTCTCAAACTCTAGGGGCGCCAAAAGAATTTTGGTTTAGGCTTTTGACTTTGAACACATCAGCTACCACAATGTAAGGTTAACATCTTTTTCTTTTACTCATTCATTATTTGGGCATTAAAGGGATAATATGCCTGGCAGTGCACGACTCACTGGCTTTGTAGCCTCAGTACACGCCCGTAGACGCTAAAACGCCAGCTGCCACTGTTAAATTCGTTATACGAGTCCTACAAAATCTGTCGTCGGCACTGCCGCTACCTTCTGGCAGGTTTTCCCATTCCTCTCGGCATTGGCGGCGTGTTTCAGAAAAGTACAGAGGTGCACAGCGTCTGCGCACTTTACAGAGCTCCCTGCACCCTGCACCGTTGGCGGACTGCCAAATAATGCATTAGGCTTGTGCGAACACGCGCGATTAACCATGCAGCACTGGCGGGTCACCAGTAATAGTTATGAGCTTACCCGCGCTAGAAGGTTTAAGAAGAATAGGCGCTTCAAGAGGCGGCGCGGTAGCGTTAAGAAAACTGTAGATACTGTATTGCATAAATTTTCGTTCCGTTGTCTTCTTTCGTCAGCATTCATTCTTTATTGCCATGTTTTTCGCATTCCTGTTCTGTCTGCGCTCCTCAATTCCAGTTTCTGGTCGCTCCCAACGGCCATTTTATATGCAAATGATCGATCTCCGCCGCGCTGCACATCTGCGATGTGCAGAGTTCTATGCAATCCATAGATTTGGTCACTATTAACTAGAGGAAAAGCTGACGACCCGCCTATGGGAGTTCGCATGGAGCTTCCTCGAGACCACCTCAGCCACCATGGGTGCTCTAAGCATCATGGGGCGGAGAGCTACCCACTGCAGAACCAAAAACTTTTGGCCAAAAAATAATGAAAACACAAACGTTGTTCGATAATCAAGAATGTCTTAGCATTCAATGTCTTGTCTATAAATTGCAACAAACGAGCAGAAAAGCATGTAAATGTGAAGTTTGCCCAAAATATGTGGTGGCTTGCTCTCCTATTGGCCAAGTATTGCAGACCATAAAAGCCAATATTTCGTGCTTAACAGGCGCACTTTTAAAAGAAAATATGTTTTAGGAAAAAAATTGTCGTCTAAACATTTTAAGAGGTTTTTTAATAGCATTGCAAAAAACAGAAACCATTTATTTGCGTCGTGTGCTTTTGCGTTCTCGCTACTATAGCTTTGCGCACTTCGTTTGCGCCAAATCGTCTGCGCCGTGGACGGAACGGGACACCTCAGTAACGCCACTCTGTGTTCATGAAAAAAAACCGATGGTCCCGCACCAAGTAGCTCATCGCCCCATTTAGTGTTCCTGTAAGCATATATAGGAACACTAGCGCCATGATGCTTTGAGCGCCCATGGTGGCTGAGGTGCAGCGGCGCCGGCTTTCCCTCTAGTTAATGGTAAGAAATTCTATGATGGCATCCTTAAACAGAGCCGAAGTAGAAGGCTATCGACCATGCATATTGCTTTGGATGCCTTCAAATCCCTTTTGTTTGTAGAAGTTCTCCCGATGAGCAGCTAGCAGTCAATTATTAAAATGAAAGCTTTACTAGGCTATGTTGACAAGGTCGTGTCCGCCGCAGTTGTGGGAACTCGGAAGATGTAGCGTCAAACGAGTGGTTATAGTCGAGTGAGGATGATATGAGGGTGCTGGGCGAACAAAAATTTTCGAGATGAGATAATAGTTGATTAATTAGAGCCAGAAATGTACAAAATGTGTACGTGGCCAGAGCAAAAGTGGCGCCAAATTTGAACACCCGAAATGAAAACAGATCAAACGAAGGAGAATGCACAGTTAATGGAAATTCAATTAATTATTAATAAGAGTGGTAAGCGTGAATCAATGTTAAATTAGGGACGAATAATAGTGTTAATGAATTAAGGTAAATTAAGGGTGAATTTATGGTGTAACGGTGTGGCATGCCAAACAGGAAATGAGTACACGGCCCCATCCGCTTCGACGTGTGGCTTTTAAGCCATTGGCGGTTTGCTGAAGGGACTTGACGATCACGTGAGACACACGGCGCACCAAAAAGAAAAACAACTTGAAATGAATATACGGCCCTTTCCGCTCTGGCGCGCCGCTTGCACGCCAGTCGCTCTTTCGATGTGGCCGCGCGCTGATGCCTAACTGCACGTTGTGTGGGCGTCATGTTTAAGCCGTCTGTGCAATCGCATAGTGCAGCCTCAACGTCCACAGCGCATGTAAAGAGAGGCGAGGAGGCGTCAATGCTTTCGCATTACTCCAATGCGGGTAACCGCAGTGATCGCGAATTTTTTTTTTTTTCGCCTGCGCGGCTTCTTGATTCTGTAGCCTGTCATTACCAACAAATAATATTATACTGTTAAATTAAGCTACAAGATTGGACGGAATACATCATCAACATCAGCTGCGCCATCACCTCCATGATAGTCAAAACCATAACGATCACCATCAACACCCACACCTACTACAGACATAAAAAATGCTCCTGTAACACAATGTATTAATATTGTGTTTTCGAACGGGTAAAACAGCAGTTCGAATCCCCTTTTTGCTGATACTTTCTCTTGTCTTTTTTTCCACAATAAAGCGCTAGGACCAATAAAATTGATTATTATTTACCTTTAGGGCTGGTCTCCTTTAGGTTCCAATCTTATATGCTTTTCAGACGAAATCGCCGTTTGAACAGCTCACTCGAAATCAATTTTTCAGTACCCCCCCCCCCCCCCCCCCTCAATCGAAGAGCGTCCCCATGGGCCATGCCTTTTATGCAGACGATGTCACCATCCTAATCGCCAAACGCTCCGACGGCTACAAATTCTCTAAGCAGCAGCCAACGTGGTCCAAGCGTGCCATCCAGGGAAACCTCAGATGTTCGGTCACAAAGTCAGAGTTCCTCAAGTTCTGAGACGTTAGCGCCCGGACAAACAAACCCCTTTCGAAGGCAGACATCAAAGTCCTCCTATAAGCTATGCCCATCCCACAAATACAGAGGACACGTACCTTCGGCTTATATTTCCAAACGGGTGGCAGCGCGTCCCAAACGATATGCAGGCTAATCCAAACTAAGACTCACATTATGTGAATGCTATGCCGGCCCACACCGGCACCCCCCGCCCCGTTATCCTCATCCGAGATTAGTCGACAGCAGTGCAAATTGGTCTCCCAATGACTTGGTGTGTTTGAATTACGTGGCCTGACGCCACCACGTTATTCCATTGTTTTTATCTTTTTTTTGTACCTCCTTAGTGCACCTAGTGTGCGGCTGTCCCCGAAGCTGAAAAGCAGCAACAAAAAGCAAGAAGTTGCTTAGCCACAATTTCCTTAACTTTGGTCTTTAACCCTCACTTCACTGTTTAGCTTGAGACAAGAGTTCAGGGGACACCTGAAGCGAAAGCGGTACACTCCAGAAAATAAGTTTGCTCTCACTTTCACTTGCTTTTTCAGTCACGCGTCTTAGAGCAATGATCACTGCTCCACACATTCTTGGGCCAGCGAAGTTTTGCTAACCGATGCTCTCACGGGATCAACAACGAAAAGCAATCTGCAGGTCTGCGTGCCTTGCAACCTGACTTTATAATCCGATCACAACAACGTAGCCGTTCAATTTTTTGTTCGCCTGCCATGCGCAAAAAGAAGCTCCTGAAAAAGTATTTAAGAGCAAGGAACTCCGCCACCTGTATTTTCCGACTACAACTGGTTTTTTTTTTCGCAGATTAATGATCACCGGTCTTTTTCGACAGCTATAATACACCCGTATCGTGAATATTGGAAACTGAGTAAACTGTCATCGTGGTGGCTGCCCGAGCACAGCTAAACACGATTCCATCTTTGAACCCTCTCCGGTCTGATTCCCCCGACACACGGCCATCTCCAACTCCCTTGAATTAAATGAATGCGAGGCTATCAAGTGGGTTCCATTTCAAAGAATGGTAGTTCGCTGTCACATTGTTAGTAAGGAGATATTCATATATATCACCAGCGACCCGTCAGGAACTGGTTTTTTGAAGTGAACAGCGGCAAAAAAATGCCTTTATGTAGGAGAAGGATACATTCTCGCAGTTTCCGCGAGATAAAAAAATTACGACTTAAGTGACGAAGGAGAAAAAGACGTTATTTAAAAATCCACTTTCGTATTAAAGAAAAGAACAGCACAGCTGACTGTTGACTGCGTTGGGATGTTCACGAAGACAACCCAGTTAGTGCCTGTGATACTGTCTGTGAATATAAGCAACGAGTTTTGGCCGAAGAGAGGACGTGCAAGATCGCGATCGCCCTACCAATTTCAGCAGTTTAGTCGAGTAATTTTTCTGCACCCACGCACCTGTCATCCGTCGTCGCCAACGCGTTTCTGCGAATCACTTTCGTCGCGGGTCTGAACGGCTCTCACCTTCCCTGCGCACAGCGGTCGCCTGCCCGAGGCAACGTGCGCTTAGGCGGGTGCACGCTCACTGCACAAAATGCATCTTCGGAGGACCCCTTGCTTTCACGTCAAAGTCCGGCTAGCACAGTGCCGCACGCACTGCCGACCCCAACTGCGGAGGCGATACGCCGCGGGCATGTTTAACGCGCACTTGGCGCACGTTAACAGAGTTAACCAGGCAACGGGCTTTGTTTCTTAGCCGTGTAGCGGAGCGCTTATGACACTCCTTTACCTCTAAATACGTGTAAGGCAAGAACTCTTGCACTTACCTTTCGAGACCTTTTGGCATATGGGGGTGCCGTAAAAGCTCCTCTCGTTTGAAAATGGTCTACAGACTTCTTATAGACTCTATTGCCATCCTAAAGATATTTGGGTTTGTCAATTCATAGTCTGCAGACTGCCTATAGAAATGTCTATAAAATGTACGGCCGCAAATCTAGATTGTCTGCAGCCTAGTCTACAGGCAATAGAAATCCTATAGACTCTATGGGATTTGTATTTCATGCGGACTAGGCTACAGTATTGGTCTATGGAAAATCGATATACTTTATAAACAACAGTCTGTAGACTGTCCGAAGAAATTTTTGTAAGGGGACGAGCATGTTTTGTTGCCTGGTTACTTCTGGTAAACACGGTACATTTTCGCGCACCAAAAAGCAATGCTGTAAACGACACAAGATTAAAACCGGTAGTGCTAATAAAAAACAGACACATCTCTATGTAGCAAATATCTGCAAGAAAAAAGCCGATAGTTTCGTAAAGCTGCGGACGCACGGGGCCACAACAAAGATGGCTGCCGGATCGTTGTGATGTGCGCTTGGGTCAATATCTCTGAGAAGACACTAAAATTTGCGTTTGAAGGAAAAAAAAAGTTTTGTTTTTACTGTCGCCTATGTGCAAGTTTCAAGTTTATAGCAAACTATCTAGTATCTATTAAAAGCTCATGCTTGCTGCCAGCAGCCCTAATCCTCAAAAGAGATCGGCGAACACCCTTTGCTAAGAACTCATTTGAACCCTCAAACTTCAAGGGCTGACATATGACATCGCGCACACCTCGTTCAACATTAGAGCACCCTTAGCTTAAGGGTAAGGGAATTCGGCGTGACCGTGTGACAGTGTGACAAGAAGCTTGAAAAATTCTCGACATCCAGTTTATTTCGCAAAATGTCTGAAAGGCTTTGTTTATAGTTTCAATTACAGAAAGTATCCTGGAACTCAATAATTGCTTCTATACAGTGCCACGCTTTTCGTGACAAAACACCCCCTAGAATCCAAGCGAAACTCATTGAAAAAGAGTTCTTTAAATTCATGCGCTCCCACAAGCGATAAATGTGACAGCGCTCATAAGTTACAAAATTTGTACTTTGGTTCGCAATTCGAAAAACTCTTCATTATAAAATACAGACAGCCGCGACCCCAATAAGCCAAAACTTTTTTTTTTTGCTAGTTACAAATAGGAGGAGGATGAACATTTATTCTAACCAAGGAGATTATTGATGTCGTTCGTGTGGGTGGTTTCCTGATTCCAGGACTCCACTGGCTACGGCTGCTCGACGAACTTGCTGGACGAACGCTTCTTGTCTGGCCAGGCCGTCGCCGGACAGCTGTAGCTCCCACCGGCCGAATGACGCGCTAGGCGTCTTTAAGTGTTGCACCTGCAACCCCACGAGATGTGGGAGAGCGTGGGACGTGTGTCGGGGCACCAGGGGCAGATTATTGGGGCATCCATTTTGTGCGAGCAGGTCAGTTTAAGCACAATGGGCCCAGTCGCAATTGCGAGGGAGACAAAGAGAGACGTTATTGAAGATGAAATCCCTATATGGGCTCTTCCGTGCACAGCCGAGGCCAGCCACGCCTTCCATTTGGGAAGCGGGGGATCTTTCAACCCATCAATGAAAATTGGTTTCAAGGAAAGGCAAGAAGACACAGGCAGATAACAGATCTGGCGCCTACCGCAGGCACCTACCCAGCGCGTGCCTCACAAGGAGGCTTTTTTGTCTCTTGGCACAGATTTAAGCTCTGCCGCGGTTACGCGGCAGAGCTGTTTTTGACTTGGCAATGCCCACTTGTCCTTTCTAACACGCATCATGCTCCCAAAGAAGAAAAGATAGAGACGCACTGACCGAAAATTTCTTAACAGCGTAAGAAATATGCTAGTATAGTGTTCGTGTCACTCAATAGCCCGACGTACTCGCGCGCTTCGAGGTCACGCTTCATCCTTGTTCCGTTAGGAAGAATCGAAGTGACTCTATCCACGGCTTCAAGAATGCAAATGAAAATAGATAGGGCAGAAGTTATGGATTTCAACAAAACAACGTGAAACGACGCAATAAAAGCGGCGAATAGCAGGGGAAAAAGAGGGGTGAAAAACGAAGAGCGGGATGTCGCATCCTCCGTGGGCCAAAAGGCCGACGCTCGGAGCAGGGCGGCGAGCAGGGTGGCGATCGGGAGGCGCTTTCTGTGCGTCCTTGGTCTCCTTTGCTTAACCGACTCGTGCGGCGGGTTATCCCGGCTGCGCAGCTTCTGCTCAGGGAGGATGGTCCGTCGACAGCCAGCGGGCAGCGCTGCACCGAAGGCCGATGCCTGCGTGCACTCCGGCTTGCGTCGCTCGCAGAGGTGAGCGCCGCCGCGATATTCAAGGCAGTAAATTGGCTCGCCGCTGGTGTCGCTGCATTTGCCCTCGGGGAGATTGTTTGATCAGGCAGCATCAAAACACGGCCGGCTCCACTTTTAAGGCCAAGTGAGGGCGCATAACATTTATTCTCAGTCAAAATAGATTATATGACCGGCTGCGTTGATTTTTGTGCGGCACTAAAATATGCACGTATTCGTGGGAAATTTTGGGTTTAAACGGAGAGCGTATTTTTTTCGAGCCACTCGATTGGAATTGGTGACATCAAGATGGAGATGGAGTTTGTTATCTCCGCTTCGAGGGTGATGGCAGTGTAACCCAGCCTCGGAGATCCACGATCATTTCCGGTTTCACCCTCACCGCAGCTTGCTTGCGAAAATGATCGGTGGTGGCGACACCTGCGTATCATTTTTACAGCGAGAGCTGTTATCGTGAGCCCTCTGGGAGCGGAGCTTCGGTGTGGGCCAACGACACGGGTGGTTACCACGGTAACAGCAGATAGAGCTGAGCTCCTGAGGACAACCTCCAAGGGCGGCCGCCCCCCAGTCTTCCCGGAGGGTGACCGCGCGAGGGTTAACCTCCCGGAGGGCTGCGCGACAGCGAGAGTGCAGAAGGCGCCAACGTGAGGCAACGTGAGCCAAGAGCGCGTGACGTCAGGACTGAGGAACAGCAGGTGCGAAGCGCTCAGCAGGTGGAATGACGTCAGAGCACGCAGTAGCTGCATACACCTTGGCGTAGACTACAAGCTGGGAACTTCATAAACCCGGTGTGGGCATCACACGTATTTAGGGAAAAGGAAATAGAGGAAAAATGCAAAAAATGTGAGAATAGGGGGACCCTAGATCACATCATTTGGGAATGTACACACTCCCCAGGGATTAAAGAAGGAATAAATAGCAAGGAAGCCTGGGAAACCCTTCTGCAAAGCGCGGACCCCGCCGTGCAGAAAAAAGTCATTCACCTGGCACTGGAGGCCGCAAGAGACCAAGAACTCTATGCCTGCCTTTAGATGCGAGGCTCCCGGCCCCCACCCCTAGGCCTGCGTGCCGGAGATGGGGAGTAGGGGAGCCTCTTCTCTGGTGGAAATAAAGGTTTTTGGAATGGAATGGAATGGAGCTGCATTGCTTTGGTCAATTCGCAGCAGGGAGAAAAGCTCTCATCCGCCGTCGCGCCCAACAACGTGAAGAACATCGTTGACGCAGACAAGAACCAGCCGTGCGCCGTACACATTGCCTAACGGGAAGCAGATCGAAGTCGGGTTCTGACCGAGCATCGCCGGAAGATGGAGGCTGCGTATGAACGCGAACGGTGTAACAAACATCTAGAGGAGTTGACCTTGGCCGTAGCGATGCTTTCGAGGACCCACTTCAGCGACATGGACAGCACAGGGCGCAGTTCTCGCTGAATAATGCACCAAGCAACTAAACTTAGCATTGCTGAATGTTTTGACCGCTTCTACCTTACAAAAGCACCGTATTCAGAGAATGTAGCCTCTCTGTGATTAAAACGCGGTAAAATATTCATGCAGGCCGACTTCAATTTGTGCACAGTGTCCCTTGAAAAATCCATCACCAATTGAAAGCCAACTCACCCCCATATTCAAACTCTGACAAGCGTTCGAAACTCAAAGACGCAGTCACTAAAAAGCAGCGGTCACTAAGCGACCGCTGCTGAAACGAAGCTGCAATAAAAAAGAAGAGCGACGATTTCAGCAGCTTTAGTCGACCTTTGTGATATTTTGCGCTAGGAGGAAAATTAATAAGCAAAGTGATAAACTGCACTTCACAGGCAAATATTTATGAATAATCAACAAATGCATGTTCAAACTTTGTTCACTCTCTCGCGACTGTACGTACACAGCGTCTTTTCTAACAATATTTGCGTACGCAGACGACGAGCAGGCAACGGCGACGAGCGAAAGAACACATTTAACGCGCTCTCCTAGTTGTCTGAGGACCTTCCACAGTGCTGCAAGGAAGATAAGAAATGCAGAATAAGTCACAGGTTTGTGAGGATACCTTTTGAGGATCATACCTTTTACTGTGTCCTATCATTTTCTGTTTGTAGTCATCTTTGCTTGAAAACCAAAGTTCAAAGCTCTTCGCTTGCGTACAATGAAATGCTCATTCTATATAGCTCAGCCTGCAGAATTCAGTGAAGAGTATTTACTGCTTACCGCAATATAATGCACATGAATTGTTGTAGCATTCTTTATTCAGGTGCTTGATACGTCTATATTTGCGTTTAATATTAATTGCGCTGTCATGAGATATTGTTAAGTAGTCGTATTGTAAATCCTCTGTATTCGTTTATTCCCGTATATGTATGGTGTTATTGTTTAGAGCTTCACTTTACAAAGCGAATTTTTCAGCTGTAAACGTTCTCGCGGTGGCCTACTTGTTTGCTCGTGAATTATTGAAACCTCTCATAGTTTAATTTTACGACGCTAACGAATTCTTGACGAAGCATGCGTGTAATTAGGGAACTTCAGCGGCGTTTCTAAATCCGGCCCGACCTCCGGCCTGCTGCAGGCACTGTGGCAGAGTGGTTGTTTAGGCGTGTTGGTGAGACATTCCAAAAACGTGAAGCGCATAAACAGACGAGGACGAAGAAAAAAAATTGTGGCTCCAATCCAAGCTGTGAAAGTGGTTGCACAGCGAAGTTGTAAAACGACAGCCAATTACCCATTGAGCCGTCTCTTAAATATTCACACACGTGGCTCTACAAAGAGTGAAGCCAGAGAGAAATGAAATGTGTACTTCAGCTTTATGCCTAATTTCAAAGGACATATGCAGCTTGCATTCAATTTTTAGCCTGGTGTTTTTTTCTTTCTTACGACAACGGCACGAAACGCAACCGTAATCTTCACCGGAAACACACGCGGGGAGAAGGAACATGCTTGGCATTGTTTTGCAGGGCGCCGTTATACATTTATACATTACGCTGTTTGCACTTCACACGAGGGGCGTCGAATGACGTAAACCCCTTTCGAAGCAGCTGCAGACCTATGTTTACCGGAACGTCATAAGTGTACCTTGTAATTGTTGGCGCCGCGCATTAGAAATATTCCTTCCCTTACTTCGCGGTTTAAGTGTCCACCGAGATATGTGGGACATGCGTCATTTACTTTCCTTAAATTGTCCCAACGGGCAACGCGTCGCGCCGAACGCATGACGGCGTTCCGTGGGACCCCTTGCAACGCTGCAACACACTCTCGTGTCCGGCTCTTAAAGACGAAGCTTAAACCTTCTGCTCTTTTTAAAATCTTATTTCAGTAGATATTTCTTTATTTTTTATTTCTTGTTTTAATTTTATTAATTATCCTTTTTTACAATACTTTTTATGGCCAGTATGATATATGCTTTCTATGCTGTTGGGTACTTTTCCACTCGGAGTAGCATTCTATTTTTAGCCTTTCGTTTTTTGCTGACGACGCCGACGACACGAATATTTGCTTGGACGGTAGAGGTATATAGAGTTTCGCTGTAAAAGGACGCGACACACACGAGCGCTATTGTGAACCGCGAAGCGCAATAAAAGCGAGTCGTCACAGAACATCGCGCAGGCGCAGCCGGTGAACCAGTCAATGGCGATGCAGCTGTAGGTATTGCAGTTCCTTTGATGATAAAGCGATCGCCGTCTTGAACACAGTCATCCCCTAACCTATCTATCAATTCTTCCTCGATGACTTCGCGGGTTAGCATCTGCTTCTCCTGAAAGTGGTGCTTTCTCTGTAAAATGGTACGTACCTCAAGTTCGCACAGGGATCTGCACTTTGGCTAAAACTCGGTACATCACTGGTGTCATCACTAGGATCATAAATGGCTTCGCGCTTCCTACAGTTGACATCAAGGAACCCTCCGTACTTTTCCCCCACATTTCTACAATGTTTACGGAGGCGGACATTCACACTACGGTCATTCGTCAACAAAGTGAACATGTGACTGCTACCACCGGCAAGTTACTCTGAGCACATGTCCTAAGTGTTCCACGCCGGTCGGTGTGGTTTATCTTCGCTGCCTTTTGTGGACTTGCTGGACTGAGAACGCTGGGCTGAAGAACACGATTGCTGAAAGTTCGACCTACGGCTGCAAGGAAAGAACACCTGTCCTTGTGGTTAACAGACAACGCTAAAAGCTGGGGCCTTCTCAGGTTTCTCGAAGATGATAGGCTCCACGACCTACTTTAGCTTTTGGACAGCCTCTTCTTGCGCCAGTCCTTGTGTTTCTCCCGTGTACGTGGTTCGTCTAATGTTTTGCGCACATCGATCATCTGTATTATCTTCTTATGTGCCGCATAGCATGTCTGCGAATTTATATATATATATATATATATATATATATATATATAATATGTGTGTGCGTGTGTGTGTGCGTGTGCGTCTGCGTGTGTGCGTGTGCGTGTGCGCGCGCGCGCGTGTGTGTGTGTGTGTGTGTGTGTGTGTGTGTGTGTGTGCGTGCGTGCGTGCGCGCGCGCGTGTGTGTGTGTGTGTGTGTGTGTGTGTGTGTGTGTGTGTGTGTGTGTGTGTGTGTGTGTGTGTGTGTGTGTGTGTGTGTGTGTGTGTGTGTGTGTGTGTGTGTGTGTGTGTGTGTGTGTGTGTGTGTGTGTGTGTGTGTGTGTGTGTGTGTGTGTGTACACATATTGTCTTCTATAAAGAGGTTTGCTCAATGCGCAGTATTCCTGCTGCGCGAAAGGGACGAGGACAAAGAACAAACACTCGCGACATGCACTGTGTGATCGAATTCAAAAAGTCGGTTCAAAAATGTATTGACCCGACCGGAAAGTGCTATTTTCGCCCAATATGCCGTTTTTTTTCTTTATCGCACCTCTTAGGCGCCTGTTCCTGTGTTTCGCGTCGTAGTCGGCCTGACCGGTTGTCCAAGTAGCAGAGTGAATTAAATTCCACCTGGAAGGTGACTGCCACAAGGAGATCCCGGAGGGCGGCTGACAATATAATATACCGCCTGCGACTACGCATTGGCGTAGTAGACGTAGTCGGCGTAACACGTCACCTGACAGGTCACAGGTCACTCTGTCACCTAACAGGTGACAGACGGCCGGTAGTAGAAGAGCAAAACGCCACCTGCCACGGCGAAAGCGGTGGAATGGAAAACCGAAAGGTGGCTGCCAAGGGAAGGTCCCAGAGGGTGGCCAGCAGAGTAACACGCCACCTGCCAGCGGTGGCAGGTGGAGTGTACGCTGCTAGCCGCCCTCCGGGATATTACCGGGGCAGCAAGTGACGTATGAATAGCTGCGCTTATTACCGACAATCGTAATCGTCTACCATTTTTTTTAAGTTTTCATCCGTCTACTTGTCTGGCAGTCGTGACAGGAACATGACTCAGGATTTTGGTCTGCGCCAGTTGGTTCGTTGTTACAAAACATTAATCCAGCGGGATGACGCGTCCTGTGTTGTGTGCTTTCTCGTGTCCTTGTTCGGCGCGCTGGGTTAATCTTTTATAACGGAACATAACAGCACGCATAGTTAGAGTTCCAGCGCAACCAATTCTTTAGCATTATACGGAGTTGATTGTTGTCTCTCACGTTTAACAACCGAACTTTTTTATCGCGTTTTGGAGCAGAACCACTTTAATGGCTATGATAAGGAGTTGAAAACTTCATGACTTTATGTGGGCATATATGGCTTCATAATGAAGCTCCATGGGCCGCATTCTATATGCTGTTCATTTTCTGTTGTCCGTTTTGCATTTATTCGGCCCTCTGTCAGTGGTGACTAAGATATACCCACGGCTTTCTAGCGTCTGTAAGCGACCCGGCCATTTGATAGTTGTCGACCGGACCTTGGCAGCCAGTGTTCATGTTCCGTAGCCTGCTTTTCACGCAGCACTGCGATGCACCTCACCATTGGCGGCATTTCGCGTTCAATTTAAGCCAATGGTGAGGTCTAGTCGCAAACGATTCAATGGCCGGGCCACTCACAGACGCTTGAAAGCCGCGGGTATATCTGAGTCACCACTGACAGAAGACCAAATAGACGCGATATGGACGACGGATAATGAGTAGCTTATAGAATACGGCCCCAGATTATTATATATCTAGACTTTCCTGGTTATCTTATCTGCGTTCTCTTTGAATAAAGGCTTTAATATGCCTATTTTGGTAATTCTTTTGACTCGTAACAATTTATTACAGCTCAATTACTAAAAAACAGACATTTCTTTTTAGCGTTCGATTGTCTACCGAAGAAATTACGCACAGAATTTATTATAACACACAAATGCCGATACGCTTGCAATTTTCTAGGTTCTACTACGGCCAGATTGCACTGCCAGCGAATGCGCTTGCGATTGGCGACCGATTACCGTGCTTTCCCTCAGCTTTACTTTTCAAGGGAGCTCACATAGAAAGGAACTATTCGGCGGCGCGGGGCTTCTGTTCTGCGCTTGCGCAAATTGCGAGAATATTTGCGAGGACGGGTAAGGTCACATATAAAAGCCCCCATTTCCGTTGTGTGTCCCTCCCAGAATTTTAATGTGCGTGTTGGTGGAGGATTGCTGCATTGTGACGGGTTCGTGTTATGCGTCCCGGTGATATTGAGGCACGAGTACGTTTAATTTCTTCCCTTTTCAACTTTTTCCCATAACATATGCTGAACGAGCAAGTTGGAAAGACCCAGTATGTATCTTTGCATTACTAGATTGTTTTGTGAGGAAAAGAAATAGCACAGGAAGTCTCATTTCTCGGCAGATACCCCACCCATGCCTTAAAGGAATATAGATACATTACTATTGGGTGCATGTTTTCTTCCTTGTAATGATGCGTAAGGCATTATTATACATGGATTACCACGTGTTCTTCTCCTACGAGTGCTGAAAAACTTATAATACAATTTCTTTCTAGTGCTGTTTCGGTTGCGGTTTCAACAGCCGACCGATGACTGTGACGTCAACGTGTGCTTACAGGTTACGTGAGGCATGAGAAAAACTGCGATATAATCACTGCTTATGCATTTGTTGTCATTCCAGCTCTTGAGGAAGGCTGGCTTCAGCGCTGTAGTGCACAAAAACGATGAAGCAGCGATTATATCGCACTTTTTCCATGCCTCACGTGTCACTAAAGCACTCTTTGACGCCACACCCATCGCTCGGCTGGTGAAACCGAAACCAAGACAGTATGGCAGAAAATTTCGATTATAAATTATTTGTGGTCGTAGACGGTTTCCACATGGTGATTCATGCATAGTAGTTGCTTCCGCATCATCGTAGGGAAGAAAACATGCCACAAAAATTAGGTGTCTATACTGTCTAAGGCGGGAGTGAAAGATGGAAGAGAGAAAAATGTATCATATAGTGGGGGTATCCGGATTAATTTCGACCACCTGGGGGTCATTAACGTGCACTGGCAACGCGCAGCATACGGGCGCCTCTTTGCGCTTCGAATTCATCGAAACGCAGCAGCCACAGCTGCGATTTGATCCTGCGCCCTCGGACTCAGCAGCCGAGCGCTTTAACCACTGAGCATCGGGGAGCATTTCGTCATCGAAACAGTTGCAAATGTTCTTAGATTTTCAGAATAGAAGATTCATAGGTAGATCAAAAGACAGATTACAAAGGTGAATAACTGAGGCATATTTTATCAAGCAAACGGGCCCTGCTTGCGTGAGCAAGCCGTCCCTGTCACTGTCAGACGGTGAGCTTAGCTTTTTGTCGACCACGTTTCAGTCTCCGCTTCCCTTTGTTTTCTGGCACGGGCTTCTTATCCCGGAGTCGCTCCTCAATCAATCTGCTTGTGTATTTACCTCATGTGGTTAAACAGTGGCGTTCTGCGCAAAATAAACTCAGTTCGAAGTGGACGCTACTCTTGTTTTGTATGCGTTGTCCTCTTTTCTCGCACCTGTTCGCATTTATGCAAAATGTGTCTCAGGACCACTGTGTAAAGCGAGGTTAAGCGACAGCTGTCTTCAGTGGTGAACATAATACCGTTTATTCGTTATCATTTGTCTTGTTCTCTTCTAGAACGCGCTTGTCGTCACTATGCTGCAACTTATGACGTCATTCAGCGTGGCGTGTTGCCATCACTGACCTCTGTTAGGTGGCTGGATGGCTCATTCCCACATTCTGAAGCGAGCACGCGTGAAGCCACCGGAAGTTGGATGGTCTTTCCCGGAAGTCAGCCAACTGCTGTTATATAAATAAGAAATCCGATTGCGATAAACGTATCGTTTGGAGAACCATGTCATCTCAGGGAAACCGACAAAACCGCCACATAGATTTCACTCTGCCCCTGTAAAGGGCTGCTTACATACTATGCGCTACTTTTTGCTTTCCGAGTGTAAAAGAGCACTAGCGGAATGATGATGAGGTTCATGTCATCTTCAACCTAAATTTCCGCGTTGCAATGGAAAGGCGATCGACGGATGACGTCCGGAAACTCGTCCCTAGAACGGCCGCTCGACTGAGTATGCAGCGGTAGTCCCGAGTTGCAGGCAGCCGATGTCTGGTCGCGTCGATCGTGGGTTAATGTGTTCACTGATTTAAAACAGCATTTACCTACCAAACGTTTTCCTGACCTAACTCAATAGCACATTCTTGTTTATATAAAGTCATCCGCAAGAATTGCGCACAAAATAATTTAATTTCCAGGTTAGTATAGCACATTTAGAGATGCACAGCGCGATATAAACGGCCCACGAGATAGTGGAATGGATGGCAAGCGCTGTTCTGAGTTGACGGCACCAAGCATCAGGAAAAAAATCCCAATCAAGCATACTACTTTATTGGTACAATGCGAAACAGCTAGTATTTGTTACACTCAGTCGGAAAAGGAGCAACATATGCCTTTGGCAGGTGCACATGTAAACCAGAACACAGTCAGAACCGCATCAGGTAGTAGCCGCGTTCTCGATCCAGTTTGGTCGAAACACCGCTCGATAAAGTCAGTTCAAAGTGAGCTGCCTGGAGAAGGTTTCCACTTATCCTTTCATAAATTTATTCCTTGTTTGTGGTATAACTTGGGCTTACAGCGTGAGCAGGTGCATCATAATAAAGCTAAGCATTGGCGGCGCTGCAGGATGGTGAATTAAACATAAGCGAGGTCACATACATTGCGCAGAACTTCGAATACTTGACAAAACTTCATGCTGTCCAGGCATGTTGGTTGTTGGCACCTGCCGCCTGGCTTTCGTGTTTTTTTTTGTGTGTGTCAGCCAGAGAGAGAGAGAAGTAACTTTAATTTGCACCAGTCAAAAATGGCGGGGGAGAAGGCTTTAGCCTAAACCCCCATTCATTCCCCTAACCATCGGCCGGAATCCGTTGGGACTCCGCGGCCGTCAGGGCGAGACCGATGACTTTGCTTTGTTGTTCTGCTTCGTGGTTGAGCAGTAAGGTCTCCCAGGATTGTACATTTCTATTCGGGTCGTTATAGAAAGGGCACGTCCAGACCATGTGGACAAGATCTGCTAGGCCATTGCAGTGCGTACATCCAGGTTTAAAGACTTCTGGAAGCCATTTACTGTACAGTTGAGGGTTTAGAAACACCTCGGTTAACAATTTCCTCCACATGAATTCCTCTTTCCTACTGAGCTCTTTATCTGCGGCTGAATAGGTCTTACGATCGAGCTTAAAATGAGAAATTATTGCATGAAATGTAATGAGTTCTTCTGTTCTTCGCGTGGAGGCGGCGTGAATACCTTGGCACCGCCAAGGTAGATCAGGCAATACCTTGGGCACCAGTATTCAGGTGGAAAGTTGGGCGATTTGGAGCGCATTCATGGTGAAGGTAACGCGAAAGACGAGGAAGAAAGGAAGAAGCAAGAAAGACATTGACGCAAGCGCTCGTGTCGATGCCTTGCTTCTACCTTTCGTCCTCGTCTTTAGCGTTACCTTCACCATGAACCTTGGGAGCATCCCCTGGTCCTCGCTTTGTCGTTCCACTCAAGATACACGCTTCTTTTCTAATTGGTGTTTGAATTAAAGTTACATTTGGGCTTCATTTTTTGAAGCGAAAAGCTTCACTACGCCAGCTTTTCGAGCCGTCAGCGGGGTCGCAAGTTTGATCTTGAATGTAGCTAGAGGTCAGACCAAGAGCATAACTGGTGGTAATCTGGTTCGACACATGACGTCAGCTACAGCAGCGACACCAGCGGCTGCTACACCAACTATCTTGACTTTGACCTTTGACCTTGACCTTAACCTTTGACCTTCGGTCAAGCGGGAAAGCGTCTGCCGGCATCGCATGCGCAGGTCATGAAAGTGGGTGCTCTATAAAACGCCTGTGGACTTTGATGCGTTCATCCTAACGCTAGGTGTGTTCGAGGCGACGCCTGCCGTGGAGACCGCCAGTCGCTCGACCGCAAACGTAGCCAGGGAGATGCAGCTTTTCGCTTTCGACCAGGGCTAAGCGGAGCTAAACCACCGGCATTCTTTTTTACCTCCTGTTCATTTATTTTTATTGGTCTATGCCTACCATAGCCATGCTTATCAGGTATTCCTTCAAGTTTTAGTCTATTAATTCAGCGAAAGAACGTTAGTACTTCCATTTCGGAAAATATTGTCCGGCGTCGGTGTTTGCGACCATTTGAAGCCTCGCAGCCAAAGCGGCCGGACACGCAGATGGAATGTGGCTCTTGCCAAATAGGTCACGTGACCTTAAGACGTCATGACAATTTGGCCAACCTGGCAGGGGGCAGTTAAATGAATAATTGGTCGCGAGAGGTTGCTCGGGAAGGGCAGCCTCGGTCTCACAAGCCCCACCGGTGGCTATATGCTTGAAACGGCCACCTGTCGGGCCAGTGGCGCATCGCTTAACCACTGCACCACTGCACTAGGAGCGGTATGAGGACTCCCAGCGGTCTTTGAATGCACAGTAGAGAGTGACCAACTCTGCATATATGGGCATTAACTCATTGACGCTATCGCGTCATACCCTTAAGGCGGAGCTTAAGCATCCCCTCCAGTTTGTTTGTTTTGTTTTTGTTTTTTTGGGGGGGAGGGGGAGCTTTTGTCTATGAAAGGGACTCCAGTATGAAGCAGTGAAGCCTTGTTGATTCATATTCTTACACGGGTCTTTCGTAGCGCATCGGGGCGACGCAGAGCAGAGTAGGCAATGGTCCGTGTGCGTTGCATGCAGCGACGTCCTATCGTCTGCTAATGTCCTCCTCTTGCGGTGAGAAGTGCCCTTCCTGAAACATTTTTCCCGAAGATCTCGTGCAGCTGACGGCGCAACAGGAAGTAACTATCGTGGAATAAAAAATCAGAACGACCAAAATATGAAATGTGAAGTGGATGAAGCGAAACTGAAACAAAGAACAATTGCTGATGTGCCATTCAGCGCATGATTAAAGGCTGGCTTCCGGGACAAGGCCGTACATCCGATGACTCACCCTCGGGCTCCCGCGCCGTCTCCCAGTGGAGATCAGTGGTTGCAATAGTGCGTTGAAGCGGAGTCAAGCGTGGCGCCTCTGTATGTTGACCAATCAGCGTGTCGTGGTGTATCTGCCTCGTTCTTCCTCCCATTGCCTCCCCGCACAATTTCGTGCTTTCCACAGCGAACGCCGCAGAACCGTGAACGTGCCTTTCAGTTGTGCCCGCTGCGGTGGCTCAATGGTTAGGACGCTCGGCTACTGATCCGGAGTTCCCGGGCCCGAACCCAACCGCGGCGGGAGCGCTTCGATGGAGGCAGTACACAAAAAGGCGCCCGTGTTCTGTGCGATGTTACCGCACGCTAAATCCCGACGAGATGTGTGGCAGATACTGCGCCATTTCCATTCCCCAAAAACCAATTCTCATTTTTTTTTCTTTTTTTTCACAGCTGTCATTGTGAAAGAAAAGAAGAATCACGCCGATGGAGGTCGCGGCTCGGCTTCCACGTCACTTGGATATACGTTTGACCTTACGTTGTCCAACCAAGCGGCTTAAAGAGTCATTATATTGATAAAATAACAGCGCTATCAGAAGTCTACAAGGTTACTACATTGCTGAAGGCCTTCTCTCGTTTGCTGTTGCGTTAAAGCGCTGTGCTATTGGCAGCTGAGAAAGCGTTTTAGATGCCCTCTTTTTACTTGCCGCATGCAGTGCACCAAGAAATTCTGATGGCGTCTCTGATGACGTCGATGACGATGAAGGCGAGATGGGCAGGTGAGCGGCTTTCGCGTCGATACAGAGGCGATGGAAGGCAGCATTAGGCGTTTGTGGCAGTGGCGTTTGTCTAATGGAAAGTTCTCCAGAAGCTCACCTTTCGAACAAATAGATTGCAAATTCTGTACCGTTCGCGCTCCTCAATAGCGAAAGGCATCGACAAGAAAACAAACACAGATGACTATAATACATAAACATATAAAAATTACCTCAAACAGCCTTCAGTCCTATGCACCACACGTATCCTCCGGTGCAACAAGAGTGAAAAAGCGAGCTTAGTATCGGCTAGGACCTATCCGCCAGGGAATCAATTTTCCTTTCTTGGCGGAAAAAGAAATCGCCAGATTAGAGGAGGCGGCGGCGGTGGCGTTGCTTTTACCGGCTAACAAGGGCGAGCAGCTGAGAAAAAAGCCGCGGGCCCCCCTGTGGTGACCTCGAATTGCTACGAGGACGTGAGGTATGCCGTGTCCTGGGTGGCTCGTGGCCTCAGCCTGAAACGCGCCAGCGTGTTGCGCCCGGCGGTGCGGCCGACTCCTGGCTTGTAAGAGACCGGTATCGAGTCTTTACCTCGTGCGTGGGGCTGCCTGCGCGGTCTTTACTGCCTGGAAAAGAACTAAAGACGGAAAAGACAAAAACAAGCGACAGCTTGGAGGATTTTAAATTACACGCGCTCGTTGACTCGGACAACAGCAACAAGAGCGCATGTTGCTATTGGCTGCTTTCGAGGGATCGAGTGTCTGTTTTGTCGACCGGACATTTGGAACGAGTTTGCTGTGAGAAAGGATGACTGCTCCAAGGCGCTCGTTTGGTTTTCCGCCGCATCCGTTCACGCGTCCCGTCATTACTTAAAACGGCCAAATGGCGCACCGCTGGAACCGTGCAGTGTGATCAAATTGCTACAACCACAGACCGCACGGGTCAAACAAAGGTTGCGAATGAAATGTGGTTTTTTGAACAGTGGGTCCCAGTGACGTCTCTTGCGTAACGACTTTTAGGCGCCGTATACGATGGAAGTGCCTTGCATCAGACTAAGGGAATCTATCATTACATCCTAGGACGGAAAAGTCTAAGCTGCCGTAGTGTTTACCTTCAACGAAAAAAGCCAAACGAAGACCTCAGGCAGCTATCCAGGACATATAAGGGATTACTGAAGTTAGATATCTGGCCGAAAGAATGCTGGAATGTAGCATGCTATATAAATTGGCCGCTCGATCAGTTTAGGACTTAAGTTCATTTTTTTATGACCTATTTTATCACTCACCATTAAATATAGAGACAACGCGTAGAAAAACAGCTATTCTTCGTAGTAATCCTGGGTTTGAGGATAACAGAGAAGGAAACTGCCTCACTCGGGCAGAAGTCGACTCCAGTCCACTTGTTGAGCGAAGTGCAAAAACGTCGACGAAGAGAGTAGAGGACGAGTCACGCCCTCCCTTCTGGAACTGGAGTCGATTCACATTAATGTGAACGCGGCTTCTGACATGGTGTCCTACTCTCTAGGAAACTGAATAAAAAAAAGTTGGCTCACACCCCTGTCGGTAGCGCATCTGTGGCAACACTCGAAGGTGGACGGTTCGCATCCGTTTGCACAGAATCGCCTAGCTTAATCTTGGATGACTTCGGGTGAAAGCATTTCTTGTCCAAAATGACGACTCTAATATACCTTGCCGCATTTTCCGAACTATCCTTGCTGTAAGCACGTTTGCTTGGCAAGATTTTAATTATGCTGCAAAAAAAAAATTGTTTTCCCAGGCTCCCTCTCATGGCCATATTTTTCAGGTAGGCCAGGCACACTGCATTGTGAACACGAGTTGATGCACCGTTCTTGAAGGACAGCAAATTCCTTGCTGATCACGCAGGTCCTAGAACTCTGGGACATGCCCGAGCAGTGACAGCCACTAAGCTGCCGTCAAGACGACTTCAGCGGCACAATTCGACCACAACCGTATTGATCACTCGATCTCGAATCTTTGTCCAGGCATGTCGGCACTGGTTGCTTTTGTGCTAAAATCGTGGGCTTGATTTTCAGCTGCAGCGTATTCGATGACCTTATGCCATGTGACGTGCAAAAAGCCTTGACGCCCGGGCGCAAGTGGGATATGAGTGTATGACGTATGCCGCCTAGCCCGTGTACTATATGGTGGCATCGGCGTATGGTACGGTGTCTGTGGATAGCGGTGGGCTTTGGTGTACTGCCTGCACCTCTGTGTGCCTGTTATTCACACCATTGGCTTTGTGGCGAGGAACAGGGGTGCATAGCGGATGTTAGGTACAGGGGTTGGGGACGACTGGGAGATACGGCGAAGGATGCAAGGCGCGTGCCTTCTTTAAAATCAAGCGACCGTGCACACTGCCGAAAACCTCTCGAGCCTGCCTGTCTCTCTGGAGGTGGAGTAATGCGCAAAAGGGAAAGAAGATACTTTTGCCACAGAGCCTCTGAGCAGATGTTTGGAGACGATGTTTTGAAGGTGCTTTTTGAGTGATTTAGTGCTGATGAGACTTTGCTGTTTTGCTGCTCTGTGAGTTAGAAGCACGGGAGAGAACAAAATACGCAAGAGAAAAAAAAGTTTTTGATAAGCACTAGTGCATGTTGTAATTGACTGGCTTGTTTTTCTTACAGCCCTGTTTGACGTTTGAAAACCCGCCGAACGAGGTAGGTGATCGAACGACACCTGTTGATGGCCGAGTTAACATTGAAATGGTGAGACCTTTCGCTTGAAATGATTTGGACAACCACCGGACCTACCGATTGTCCTCTTCTCGCACTGCAGGCAAGCCAACCCGAACATCTCGTGCGGCACTGCCTGTGTTTTGCCGGACAGAGAAACTACCACATACAACAACACGTACACTCGTACGGTGACTCAGTGCTTTCCAGTAGGGACCACGACTAACCACTTACGAGCCTGTGGAGTTCCGCCGTACAGTGTAAGCTCCACTTATCGACATGAGACAATTAATGCTCGGATCTAGAAAGATGCTCAAGGAAAAGATCTCATGAAACCCCACTTCTTTTTCCCATTCCCCATACTGTGGCTACGGGCACTAATTTTATAAATATTAATTAATTAATTCGTTTGTACCCTTTGTTGAAGAATGGCCGATCTCTAGGTTGAACATGGCACATTCAAATCCAAGTGAACAGCCGGTCAAAAGCAAAAATTCGCCCCGTAATGGTCGCATTTACGGCTGTACACATGTTTGGAACACGTTTTTGAGACACGAACGAAACCTCCGGTGTAACGACGGCCACACAGCATGAGTGGAGACGAAGCGAACGAAGGAGAGACTGTCGCTAAAAGAAATTAATGTGATTATGTGCACTGATCGGGCTAGATACATATTTCTGCGCTTATATTATGGGCCAGCCGCATTTTATTGGAGCGCAATTTGTCGCGAGAAACGCTATGTTCATCCCAAATTGAGAAAGATGAGCGCCCTTGCCGCCAGTAAGAATAATTGTCAAGGCTGCACAGTTTTCAGTGGAAGGCGTGCGGCTACGCTCGAGTCGGTGGTAACTGATATTGTCGTCTCGTGAGAAACGAAAAAAGGTGGCCGCAGAGCACCCGCTTGTGTAAGAACACGTTGAATCCCTACCCGGCGACTTCGATATCGCCACGAAATCTGGAGTGCTTGCGCACGCACCCAAGTTTTCTCGTGTGTCCACTTCCATCAAGCGTGCCCCTCGCGGCGTCGTCTTAGTGGCTTGACTAGAATTCTCAGTTATGTCTCCACACGCGTGGCGCATTCCCAAGAAATGCTCTGACGTGGTATCGGCGCCAAGCGGCACTTCTCGGTTCACAGGGCACGCCGACACTGGTGATTAATGCGCCACTTCATTTCTGCAAGCAGCGTGTCCGAAGCCGGCAGATTCGCCGTTAAATTCGGCCTGCCGCTTTAATTTGAGCCGCACTCAGCCGAGGGCGACCTCGGCTTAGCGAGAGCACTTGCGGTGCCGCCGCGGCCTTGAAAGGGGTGTGTCCCGTCGGGCGCTTGCGGAATATTTTTACACATTGATCGTCAAACCTGGAGGCATGGCGCGTTTAATTTTAACCTGAGCGTCTCATAAAATCTGTGATTGTTCGCCGAAAAGGTCACGATGAAGGAATAGGACTCGACGCAGACACCCGCCAAACCAAACATGCACGTCGCGAGCGAATTTACCGAAGATAGGCGAACTTGAATCAAGGTAACATCCCCGATCGTCTCCAACAAAAGTTAAAAACACATCCTCCGATTTGCCTTTTCCTTTTTAGTGAGGCTCGGCCGGAAGGTTACCAGCACGGCGTGCAGTGAAGGGAAAGAAAAGCTGGCGACCCTTAAAGTGGTTTTCAACCCAGCAGATTAAGCGACAAGACGGGTATTCGGGCGATTCTCCGCCGTTTAACGATGACGTTTTTGAACTTAACGCTGAATCGACGTTCTCTACGTTTAAAGGGCGAATAAAAACATTTAGTCACTCACGCGGTGTGTACTTTCGTCGACGTCCCCATCTTTTTGCACTCCTTTTGTTTACCATCTGAGAATAGGCCCCGTCCCAGGTATTTGCTGTTCTCCGACCAGATGTCAGGACAGGTTTCTTGGCTTCACAACTGCCTCAGCATCTCCAGGCTGAGGCGAGTTTCAGCGCGTTCTCCTCCCTTCTCTCCGCATCTTTCTCTGAGAAACAACTCTCTAAATGTGGGCTATACGATTATGCAAAGCGCTGCCTTCAAACCACAGCGGCTGCTGCTGAAGAAATTTCTTTTTTTATGCAGTTATTACTAGAGCAACTAAAAAATTTATAATGGTACCCATTAGTATCCGACCATAAAGAACGAAAGCAAGTACAAAAAGTAGTATTGCAAGAATCATTCCTGAACAGGGTCTGTTTATTAAAAGACAAATCATGGTCAGAACGTCGGCGGCTGAGAGCTGCATATGTTGGTTATATTGCAATGAAAAAATTGCAGAACACATTAATGCGCCGTAATCGTATATAGGGGGCGCGAGATGCGTCACTATAGACAGACGCGCGTGACAGTAAAAGAGTGAAACGCCTGCCGCGCCGCGGATTCTTGCGCTAGAAGTAACAACATCCGTTCGCTGTGGAGATCCACACGGCGGCGCCGGAATCAGATCCTCTACATTCGAGGCCACATTATGGATTCATTCAATCATTCATTTGTGCAGAAATACTCCCAAATGCCTTGAGGTGAGTACATTATGTAAAGGGTGCTGGAAAAATACAACAGTTTTTAGAAAAGCCTTAAACATCTTTAATCCTTAAACATACCAGGAATACGACTATAGGGTTAAAAATATGAATGCCGCTGAAAAGTTTACCCAGCGAGCTGAGCATTGCAAGTAATAATAAATGTGGTGCAAAAAAAAGAAGACAAAAAGATACTACAAACAGGAGTAAGGTTTGAAAAAATTAAAGGCAGTATAAAACGGCTTGTTCATTCCTGTACAGCTACGTAAAGCAAAAAAACAGTGCAGAACAGCTCAGTGTAGCAAGAATGTTAAGATGCGAAACAGGATGAATAATAGGAGAAAAATGATGGTCGATTTGCGCAGTTAGGCCAAATGCGAATTAGATGCGCTAGCAATTCGGTTTTCACTTCGGCTGCAATGTGGCTCCAGTGTCACGGAATACAGTTGTCCAAATATCGATAATGCGCTAACGCCCATGTTTTCGGTATTAGTCATTTTAGTGCTGGAGCACTACTCAAAACGTCCCAGCCCGAGCAAGAATCTGGTCATCTTGTTTTGCGCTCTAAACTAACCCGAGCTTACCCGAGTAAGTTCGGGTAAGTTCGGAGGAGCGTCGCGCCAGCTGTGGCCAATGGGACGAGGGTGTCGCGTCTCCTAGGTGACGTAACCTTGTGGCGCCATCACAACGCTCTCTGGCAGGTGGCAGTTAAATTAATGATTGGTCGCGAGAGGTTGCTCGGGAAGGGGAACATGGGTCGCACAACCTCCACTGGTGGCTGTGACAGAAGCAGATTGGTTTAGCGGCTAGTATACCAAACGACTGTGAACAAATGAGGAATCTGCAGCCGGAAGATAGTGCACGGTGGGCTTCTCAGCTTGTTCATTTCAGCTATCATTTTCAAGCAAACATGCAAAAATGGGGCAGCAAGCACACGCAATGTACTTTCGCCGTTTAATGGCGAAATTTGCGCCCTCAAAGAAGTCCAATTGTGGATCGCAACCGTTGCACGTTAAAGTGTCTGCACCATTATTCAGTCCACTAAGCAGCAGGCAGAGCTCATTGGCTCTGCGTTAAGGCTACAAAGGGGACTACCCGCCAAAAAATTTCCGCCATCTGGACATGCCTGCATGAGCACTTTCACGGATGCCGACCGATTCCTTGCTGAACGGTGGAGCAACGGCTGGACACGATACGGTCATTCAAAGGTGCAAGCAGCGAGCACTTTCAACCCAGCCCCCTTTGGCCGAGCCAACTCTGTCCATCACAAGCTTTGCTGAGCCTTCCAGGCTAGTGTGAGCAGCACTGCAGTGCGTTTGGCACAGGGTTCACGTCGTGGATGCCTTTGCGCGACCGTCCATCAACGATGCGCCGCATGGTGCGAGAAAGACGCTCGGACAGAGAGCCTGCCTGACTCCGCGCTGCGCAGTCCAGCCGACGATGATTTACGACGTCCGAGTCAATAACCCCTCGCGCCGCACAAAGCCACCCTCGCGGCGCAGCCTGGCTCTGCGGAATATCTCGTGGCACAACGGCGGCGGCTCTGCGGGATTCGCGCCATGGAATTCCCGAATTGATGCGGCCGGATGCGGCCGGAGCCGCGAAGCGTTCCGCGCAGCGTGTTTCTGAGCACAATGATTCCGAAAAGCAGCCGTGAAAAATGCGAGGGAAACCATCGTCACCTCAAGTAGCGCCGCCGAAGCACTCGGCGCGAGCGGAGTAAAGCATGTGTGTAAAGACCTCCCCTATGACCTCGCTTGGAAAGCGTCTTCCAAGTGATAGGCACAAACCTGCTGGAAAGTAATAGGTTCTCTGAGTGCCGTTAGCAGCTGCGTATTATTGATGCTGCGTTGAAATTGCGTTCGTTATTCCTGCTTCGGTGTTGGCGCCATGATCGCTTGGCTTCATCTGATACTTTACAGCGCGATGAAAACTTTCGTCTGCGTCAGTGTTTCTACACAATATGAAAGTTTGTGCAGGATAGCGGCCTCTGGCTTTACATGAAAGTATCATAATGACGCTTTTCAATACAAAACGATTCTTAGCATCCGGATGCAATGGGATGAATGACTTGTACGTTGACGAATACGCGTATCGAAAATAACGGGCGGGATGCACAAACAAACACGCAGGCACGTAAGCATAATTACGACTAAATTAAAGAAAACAAAAGCGGCAGGTAAGAAAAGTGAACAAAAAATAGGGCGGATCATGATGACATCATTCATATTCGCCTGCTGAGAAGCGTGTAAGGTATGCACTGGAAATGATTCAGTTGTGTTTTTGTTTTATCAATCATACCCTACGTAATGGCCACAAGGGCCGTCAATGTATCCGAAATAAAGAAATGAACAAATATTAAAAAACTTTTTGATGTCGCTAACCGGCAGCGCGGACGTGTCTACCTTTTTGGCAACATGAAAAAGGCTCAGAGGTTGGTGCTGTTGTGGGGGGGATACACCCGTAGCCGTCTCTTCCTCGCCCTGACAGACGGGAAGGAGTCTGGGATTCTTTTATGCTTGTTTGAACTCTTCCTTATCAGCGGTGCTATACATGCTGCGCAAGCAAGACACATGGTTAACAGCGCGCCGTTGTGTGCGTTTCTGTCGTTTCATC
Organism: Amblyomma americanum; assembly: GCF_052857255.1. Classification (NCBI taxonomy): domain Eukaryota; kingdom Metazoa; phylum Arthropoda; class Arachnida; order Ixodida; family Ixodidae; genus Amblyomma; species Amblyomma americanum. The sequence goes on along the minus strand of NC_135502.1, from coordinate 128,440,962 downwards.
TGGTTCTTGGTATTACTCCTTTTGGAGGCTCTGCCTTCGAAGCGTGAAAACGCGGCCGAAAATATGCGGCTGCCATCAGAGAATCAAGAAGTGAATAATTCTCAAAGCTGTTTGCACGAACCAACATTATTTGACTGCATCGCACCCTCGGTAATTAGAGTACAGAATGCAGTATACAGAGGACCCGGGCAATCACATGCAATTTCAACAAAAATAAAGTTTTGAGAATAAGCTGTCTGATTCAGTGACATCATTCTGAACTTCCACAACGCTGTGACATGGTAGTGAGCGAAAGTACTTTCAGAGCAGGGGCGGATTTAGGGAGGGAAGCGGATGCACCTCCCCCCCCCCCCCCCAAACAAAAAAAAAACACATCGTCCGAAAGTGACCCATAAATCCACCCCTGGTACTGAGTGGAATGTGAACGCATACAACGGAAGACTTTGTACGTTTTCGTCCCTTTTATCAACCAGTTTATGATCAGCCAACGCCAGTTGTGACAACCAGTTAGGTGACATAAGATGACAAGCAGTGGCCGGTGCTCCTTCGTACGAAGGAGGAAGGACAGCTCTGGGAATCTGTTCCGTTTGTTCGTTCTTTCAAGCTCTGTGCTACGAACGGAACATGCGAAAACCGCTCTCCTATGAGCAAGAGCTGGTACGCTTGCAATACATTTGTACGGAGTTAGCTACATGAAGTGGACCAGGAGCCCGAGCAACTTTCTCACCTCAAGGGAATGAAAATGGAGCCGAGCTGTTTGAAGACAGCGGAATTTGTGTTGTCATGTTTCAAAATGTGGTAGAAAAAACCTTTGATCACAAAGTCGCACGGGGTCCAAAAAGCTCCTTGGGCCGCCGTTCCGAAAACAGGTGTAATCTTTTCAAACGCTTTGTTTCAAGCTTTTTTTATAATTATAATTGGTTTTTGGGGAAAGGAAATGGCGCAGTATCTGTCTCATATATCGTTGGACACCTGAACCGCGCTGTAAGGGAAGGGATAAAGAGGGAGTGAAAGAAGAGGGGAAGAAAGAGGTGCCGTAGTGGAGGGCTCCGGAATAATTTCGACCACCTGGGGATCTTTAACGTGCACTGACATCGCACAGCACACGGGCGCCTTAGCGTTTGTCCTCCATAAAAACGCAGCCGCCGCGGTCGGGTTCGAGCCCGGGAACTCCGGATCAGTAGTCGAGCGCCCTAACCACTGAGCCACCGCGGCGGGGCCTTGTTTCAAGCTTCAAAGATGGCGTGCAGTAACCACTCAGCTGTAATCACGTGCACAGAAAGCGACTGCACGAATTCGGGCTCGGCACGCCAGCACGAGCAAGAGAGTGACACGTGTTTGGTCTGAACCTTCGGCTGAATTTTTTTTCCATCACATCGAATCCTCGATCCTAAACCAGAGCAGTGGGAGAGTAAGTTGACCAGCTCTGACCCAAACCGGCAGGTCAGGCTGGTTGAAAGAACCCGGTGGTCGGCAAGAACAAGAACCAACGCGCTCTTGAACTGAGGACGCCACCCACATTCCCTCATTGTATAAATGAAGTTCCTCCTCCTCATTTTCTGGTTCCTTGCGATGCTGAAAACAGCCCTGATCAAGCGCTTTATATGTCCCTAACGAGTGAAAACTTAAAAAACTACTCCTACGCAGTATATAAGTGAGCAGAAGACGGAAAGACTCCTAGCTGCTTCGAATCACAGCCAACACTTTTGTGTGACATTCCGTGTGTGCTACGAGGATCCACGTTCGACGGCGCGGCGTAGGCGGAGACCCGTGACAGCGGCATCATCAATTACCCAGCCATGCTCTTTGAGTGACGACCAGAACAACCGGACCCGCCGCCGCCCCGGGGAAACAGGCTTTATCCTCCCCAATTTCCGGGCACATTCCAGGACAAGGGAGCTGTCAGCGGGCCAGAGCGCGCCGTACCACAGCCGACGCTATGCGCTACCGCGAAGACAACATTCTTTCCCTCCCCCCCCCCCCCCCCCTTTGTAGTGGGCTATCGCCGGGAAGGCACCCACAGCTTCCCAGAAGGGCCGTGACGGACACCTGTCATGGCGGACAGGCAGTACTCGCCAAGAATGTGGAAAGACAGGCGCTAGTGAATTAGCTCCGAAGAGAGAGCCTGTGTATACTCTCACTTGAGAGAGAGTGGTGGCGTTTTTGTTGTTTATTTAGTTTGTATTGTTAACAGACTCTGGGTTCGAGGCTAAGCCCAACCCAAGGGGTGGTCCCCATCTCGCATGTTATTTTGGATTGGAGAATTGATGCTTTGGGCGGGCCACTGGAAATGACCGCCCTTAGTCCTTTGTTAATCAAGTGCTTAAAAGCACATGTAAACGGATGCAGTCCAGTCTGAGCTGGGGCTCCATGCTTAGCATGTAATGTGATGCTACTTAGGCACTAACCTGCCCGGTCGATGAGTAAAGTAGTGCAAAGTTTGTTCTGTTGTAAAATTATGCTCTGCTGTCATCATCTACAAGCTCGCCTCCTGTTCATCTTCCAAGCCGAACGACACTAGAGGAAGGGTTTGTGAACCATCCTCGAAGAAACGGACGACTATTGAAATTCTACTGCATACACGCTCAGGACGACATCGTTAGCGAAGAGGGCCTTCAGCGCCGAAGCCCGACGGCGTGCAGCTTCTGCCAGCAACCGCTCGAGCCCAACTCCGGAGCCACTCCATCGCCCCCATGAAGTCGTCGGCACGTAAGCTCGGACGCCCCAGCCTCTGATGTATAACCTTAATCATGTGTAATTATTGAATATACCTGTTTGTTTAAACTGAGCCATACGGTGTCTCTTTGCCTCCCCGTCCCGTGTGGACCTGCGCATTATGGGGGTCATCACACTGGTGTCAGAAGTGGGGTCTCAAAAGCAAATGTCCTCTGAATGCTGTGACATTCATGACTTCAAAATTGTAATCAAAAGGGAATCACGGGACTGATTGTGGGACTTTTACCCCCATTTGAGAGGCTTGAGGCACTGGAGGGCTTGAAAAAAAAAATGACTGTATCTGAGGGAGCTCCCACTCCACAGCCGTCGCTCGGAGCAAGCATGCTGGCATTAGGAAGCGTCATTCCGACGTTTACGGGAGATAAGACAGGGGTTCCAATCTGCGATTTCTTTTCCATGCTAGAAGAGATTGGGAAAATGGGGGGATGGTCCGATGCTCAAATGCTGGGAATGGCGAGGTGTAAGATGGCAGGAGCTGCTCATGATTTTGCATGGCGAGACGAAAAAGTAAAATCCACAAAATCATTTGCGGAATTTAAGAAGCTCGCGTTTGAGCATTTTGACACTGAACCACGTCACGTGCGAGTACAGAGGTTCCGTGACGCCGGACAGATGGTAGGGGAGGACGTGCGAACGTTTGCGTCGCGGCTTCAGCGCTTAGCGCGCGATACGTTAAGCAGGGAGGAGGAAGGAGACCAGCTAAGGAAGAAATACGCGGAGGATATACTTAAAGAGGAAATGACCGCTTTGTTCGTGGCTGGTCTGCAAGACCCCGTGCGCCGGTTCGTGCTCTCGCGCAAGCCGAGCAATTTCGACCAAGCCGTGGAGGCCGCATTGGATGAGGAACAAAATGAGGCGTTAACGACAGCCGCAGCGAGAGTACGCGTCATAGAGAGAGCGGTGCCCAACCCTGAGGTTGCTCTCTTGACAGAGCGGTTAGATCGCTTAGAACAGCTGCTATCTCAGCAGGTAGAATGCCAGGTTGAAGCGCGCGCTCAACAGCGCCCATTCGCTGGAAACCGGAGGCCGCCACAAAGCTACAGGCGCGGTATGCGAGATTTTGAAGAAATCGTATGCTTCGCTTGCCAGGGTCGCGGACACATCGCCAGGTTCTGCCAAAACGTGCGCCGTGGGGAGCCACAAAGAGAAGCAGGCGAGACACGCCCTAAGCAAGCCTACAGCGGGGCTCCAGATACCGAGTCAAAAAACTAGTTAGTCCTCCCCAGCCTGAGGAGCGTGGGGAGGGAGCAGTAGATGATGAGGTGGTGGTAGTTTGTGTGGCCGACGAGGCATGCCCTGTTGTGCGTTGCAAGTTAAATGGTTGTTGTATGGAATTGTTGATAGATACGGGGTCAAAGGTGACATTGCTTAAGGAGAGCAGTTTTAACACGCTTCGAAGGAAGGGGGACCGCGAGGTGTTGGAAGCGTCTGGTGGTATGGCAACCAAATTTGTAGGCATAACGGGGGATCCTCTTGGCATAAGTGGACTCTACCGGTTACACTTCTCTCTCGGCGGAATTGCATTGGAGCACCCCTGCTACGTATGCCCGGACACGGTGTCTCTGCCAAACGGAGTGTCAGGTATATTAGGGCAGGATTTTTTGAGAAAAGGGAAGGTAGTAGTCTCATTCTCTGAGGAAGAGGTTAATGCGGGCGGCTCAAAAGTTCCGTTTTTGAACAGGAGAGGGGCTGAGATTCGCATTACCGATCTTGACACCCGTCAAACAGTGGGATCATTGGAGAAGGTATATTCGCGGGTTGCCGTCCGGCTGGTCGAGGAGGCGGTCGTCCTTCCTTGGTCGGAGCACATTTTGTACGCGTTTGTGCCTTCAGATGTAGAGAGCGGCGCCGTGGGAGTGCTTGAGCCGGTCGACTCTCTCAGCAATGGCCTGAAGGCAGCCGCGTGCCTCGTGACAGTTAATGACGCCCACAGAGTGCCCCTACGTGTGGTTAACTGTAGCCAGCAGCCACTGAGCCTTCCCAAGAACAAAACATTGGCTTTCTTCACCTCTGCGATAGAGCAACGTGAGCCCACCGATACGGTACTCGCAACTGTAGAGCATGCTAGTCCTTCGGCTGCTCCAAAGGTGTCGTTCGATCTTTCTCACGTAAAATCCAGGGAGAGGGAGGCTCTGGCTGGTTTGCTGAACGACTACTCGGAGGTATTCGCCGCGTCCAACCTGGATTTGGGCTGCTGTGGCGTTATAAAGCACAGGATAGAAACCGGCACTTCATCGCCCGTTTACCAGCGTGCGTACAGGATTCCTTACTCCCAACGTGAGGAGATGGAGCGGCAGGTGCAGGACCTGATTGATCGCGGCATTGTCGAACACTCAAAGTCACCCTGGGGAGCACCAGCACTATTGGTGGAAAAGCCAGATGGCTCGCATCGATTGGTAGTGGACTACCGCAAACTAAATGCCGTAACTCGCATCGATCCATACCCCATCCCCAATATACAGGAGACGCTTTCTCAGCTGGGCTCTGCCAGGTACTTCACGGTAGTGGACATGGCGGCGGGATTCTGGCAGATAGCAATGGATCCGGCAGATGCCGAGAAAACGGCATTCAACACGCCCTCAGGGCACTATGAATGGAAAAGAATGCCGATGGGTCTGGCCAACAGCCCTGCTGTCTGGCAGAGAACCGCTGATGTTATCCTGGCAGGTCTTCTGGGGAGGCTGTGCTTCGTGTATATGGATGACATTATCATATACAGTGACAGTTTTGATAACCATTTGCGCGATATTGAGCAGGTTTTGGTGCGACTAAGAGCAGCGGGTCTCAAGCTGAAGCCCTCTAAGTGTCAATTCCTCAAAAACGAGGTGAAATACCTCGGGCACGTTGTTTCAGCTGACGGCGTGCGACCGGACCCTGAGAAACTAAGGTGTGTCTCGGATTTTCCATCCCCGACTAGCGTCCGCCAGGTCCGGCAGTTTCTCGGCCTGATCGGTTACTACCGAAGGCACATAGAGGAGTTCGCCAAGCTCGCTAAACCGCTCACCGCCTTAACAGCCAAAAATGTCGCCTTTCGCTGGGACGAAAACGCGGAGAATGCTTTTGGGGCCCTGAAAAGGAAGCTAATGAGTGCACCGCTGTTGCGCCACCCGGATTTTAGTTTGCCCTTCGTTATGGCCACAGATGCGTCAAAGTTCGCAGTTGGTGCCGTGCTATCTCAGGTTATCGAGGGCAAAGAACATCCCGTTGCTTTTGCTAGCCGACAGCTGAGCCCCACAGAGCAAAAGTACGGAGCTACGGAAAGGGAGTGCCTCGCCGTTGTCTGGGCAGTAAAGCACTTCAGATGCTATTTTTACGGCCGCAAATTCAAGCTAGTCACAGACTGCCATCCTCTGAAATGGGTGATGAGTGTCAGGGACCCTAGCTCGCGACTCGCTAGATGGAATCTACACCTGCAGGAATACTGCTTTGAAGTTGAGCACAAGTCAGGAAAGACACATATGAATGCTGATGCACTCAGCCGCACAGCTGCCGTGGCAGCTATAGATGAGTTTGTCCCCGTAGTCGACCCCGCCGAATTACGCACAGAGCAGTGCAAAGATCCTGACCTGAAGCGAATAATCGAAAGCTTAGAGGGCGCACCGTCTCACCCCGAACAGCTAGGTTATTTCATTGGCAAAGACGGCACCCTGTGTCGGCGCACGAGGCCAACCAGGAAAGGGAGACCAGAGAAAACCGCTTGGGAGAGAGTCGTCATACCTCGGTCGTGGACAGAAAGGGTTCTTCGCGCGTTTCACGATGCGCCATGCGCCGGTCATTTTGGCGTAGCCAAGACACGCAGGCGTGTGGAGCGTTTGTACTTTTGGAGTGGCATGCGACAGGATGTTAGAGACTACTGTGCGAAGTGTCATTCCTGTCTCGAAAGAAAAACACCCAAGGGACGAAGACCAGCTCCAATTCAGCCGTTCCCTGAGGTTTCGGCTCCCTTCGAGCGGACAGGTATGGACATAATGGGCCCATTGCCCACGACCACTTCCGGAAACAAGTACATTTTAGTATTTGTCGACCACCTTTCAAAATACGCGGAAGCGGTAGCACTCCCAGATCAGAAGGCAGACACGGTTGCAAGAGCATTTGTCGAACAGATCGTGCTCCGACATGGACCCCCGAGGCAACTCTTGACAGATCGGGGAACGAACTTCGTGTCGCAGCTAATGAGGAGAGTTTGCGAGCTGCTTAAGATCGCTAAGAAGCAGACAACACCGTACCATCCGGCTTGCAACGGCGCGGTGGAGCGACTGAACCAAACCGTGGCCGGGTTCCTGTCGCATTTTGTTTCGCGCGACCAGCGGGACTGGGACTTGTGGCTCCCGTATGCAATGTTTGCCTACAATTCCGCAGCACACGAGAGCACGGGCGAATCGCCATTCTTTCTTCTCTACGGCCGAGACCCGGACCAGCCTAGTGAAGTGCCAGAGGGCCCCCGTCGTGTCCCATACGCTTCACTGGACGACTATAAGGTTGAGCTAGAATCGCGCTTGCAAGTGGCGAGGGACATCGCAAAGGAGGCCTTAAAGAAAGCGGCGAAGCGCAGGAAGGAGGTGCACGATCGCAGTGCTAGAGACGCGCCGTTTAATGTGGGGGACAGCGTGTACATTGAAAACTGCCAAAGGCAGATTGGGCTAGCTCGTAAGTTCCAGACGAAGTGGAGAGGACCGTGCGAGGTTGTCGAGAAGCTTTCTCCGGTAAACTTCAGAGTCCGAGACGTGAACCGGCGCTTGATAAGGATACACGCAAATCGCCTCAAGTCGGCACCGGTTCAGTATTCACGAAATGAGGAAAGGGAAAGCGCGGATTTTGATGGGGACAGAAGTGAAGCGGAGCGCGCAGATAGTTCGCAAGAAACGCCCTCTCCTGCATCTGTTCGGCAGGCGCCAGAGGTGACGGCCAGAATGCCACCGGATTTACTTCATGCATTGCTAGAAGAAGAAGCGCGCGAGGTTGCCGCGCAGATAACGCCAGGAGAGGCTCCTGCCACGAGCCCTCGCGAGTCCCAAAGCAGACAAAGGGGCACAGACTTACTTAGTATGACTCATGAAGGCCGATATCCGCTGCGAAATCGGAAAGCTAAGTCGGACTAATGGCGTAAACAGAGCGGAGTTTTGAACTGGTTAGAATTGTGTAATGCCACAGCTCATAACATTGCTATGTGCTTATGTGTTAAGTTATCGGAGTTGGTAGTTAAACCTTTCTGTCATTAAGTAACACCTTCACAGGAGAGCATGCAGAGCGCATGCAGAACCTGCCCTACTTCCTTTCGTTATCTATATTTTTGTCTGTGCCGTGATCGTGCTAGAAGTGGGAGCTCCTTTGTAACTGTGGTAAATTTATTTCGTCCAGTTTGGACTAGAAAGGAGAGGCTTGGGTGCTGAGTTTCATGTTTATCTGTAAAAGAAGATCAGTGCTGCCCCTGGAGACGCCAGTATTGACAGCGGAGGCATATGGTGTTGTGCAGTGGTGTTGAGTGCAGCGAAAAGTGTTTTGTCGGACGCACTGTGCGAGGCGATTCAGAAAGACAAGGGGAGCTGCGTGGACTCAAATGTTCGGAGAACATTCTTCTGGAGGGTGAGCGAGTGTGACATTCCGTGTGTGCTACGAGGATCCACGTTCGACGGCGCGGCGTAGACGGAGACCCGTGACAGCGGCATCATCAATTACCCAGCCATGCTCTTTGAGTGACGACCAGAACAACCGGACCCGCCGCCACCCCGGGGAAACAGGCTTTATCCTCCCCAATTTCCGGGCACATTCCAGGACAAGGGAGCTGTCAGCGGGCCAGAGCGCGCCGTACCACAGCCGACGCTATGCGCTACCGCGAAGACAACATTCTTTCCCTCCCCCCCCCCCCCTTTGTAGTGGGCTATCGCCGGGAAGGCACCCACAGCTTCCCAGAAGGGCCGTGACGGACACCTGTCATAGCGGACAGGCAGTACTCGCCAAGAATGTGGAAAGACAGGCGCTAGTGAATTAGCTCCGAAGAGAGAGCCTGTGTATACTCTCACTTGAGAGAGAGTGGTGGCGTTTTTGTTGTTTATTTAGTTTGTATTGTTAACAGACTCTGGGTTCGAGGCTAAGCCCAACCCAAGGGGTGGTCCCCATCTCGCATGTTATTTTGGATTGGAGAATTGATGCTTTGGGCGGGCCACTGGAAATGACCGCCCTTAGTCCTTTGTTAATCAAGTGCTTAAAAGCACATGTAAACGGATGCAGTCCAGTCTGAGCTGGGGCTCCATGCTTAGCATGTAATGTGATGCTACTTAGGCACTAACCTGCCCGGTCGATGAGTAAAGTAGTGCAAAGTTTGTTCTGTTGTAAAATTATGCTCTGCTGTCATCATCTACAAGCTCGCCTCCTGTTCATCTTCCAAGCCGAACGACACTAGAGGAAGGGTTTGTGAACCATCCTCGAAGAAACGGACGACTATTGAAATTCTACTGCATACACGCTCAGGACGACATCGTTAGCGAAGAGGGCCTTCAGCGCCGAAGCCCGACGGCGTGCAGCTTCTGCCAGCAACCGCTCGAGCCCAACTCCGGAGCCACTCCATCGCCCCCATGAAGTCGTCGGCACGTAAGCTCGGACGCCCCAGCCTCTGATGTATAACCTTAATCATGTGTAATTATTGAATATATCTGTTTGTTTAAACTGAGCCATACGGTGTCTCTTAGCCTCTCCGTCCCGTGTGGACCTGCGCATTATGGGGGTCATCACATTTGTCTCTCTGCTTTGCAGTGGAACCGGAACTCTTATCACGTTATTTTTTAATATACGCTCTTGCCTTATGACATAATAAGTGAGTTGGCGTGGGAGAGGCGCAGCGAGTACGCTCGGAGCTTTCCTACGGCTCCTTCAACAGCCGCCCTGCTCGCTCTTTGGCTACGACGTGCAGCCGCATAGCCCAAGTTCGCGGGTTCGACTCCCGTCTTCGAGGGTCAAATTTTTATGGATTTTGATGGACGCAGAGCGCAAAAACAAAAACGACAACAGTCTGTCATAGACATTTCTTATGTCTCGGACCCGTCGCGGTACGTCAGGAGCTTTGGTGTTCGAATGCTGATCCTAAGGTCTCTGGCTCGATCCAGGCCTCGGCAGCCGTATTTTGATGGAGGAGAAATACACAAAAGCCCGTGTACTGTGCGACGCCAGTGCACGTTAAGGAAAGCCAGTTAGTCAAAATTAATCCAGATCCCTGCACAGCGGCATCCCTCATAGCCCGAGTCGATTCAGAGATGATGTAACCAGCAACGAAAAGGGCAACACAAGAAGCAGAAGTGCGCACGACAGCGCTGCGCTAACCAATCGGCAATGTTTTACGCGACAGCGCATATACGGTCGAAAAGCCGTGTGCGTAGGCGGCACCGCGTGTCGGAAATAATCGGGGGCTGCGTAAAAAAGAAAAATTGTATCATGGTAATTTGTGGTTTTACTGTTTGATGATTGATTGGTGTGAGATAGGCGATGACCAGTTAATGAAATCATTGTAATTATTGATTAATTGATTAATTAAAGAAATGAAGATTTAAAAAAAGAGTGTTCAAAGGTGTCAAAAGGCTCAGAACGAAAAAGCCAATGCTTGACGACGGTAATTAAGAAAATTTAGAGTGTGCAATTCATCACTTAATTATTTTAAACAATTAAAAATGAAAATTGCGTCCAAAGGTGTTTCCAGCGGGCAAGGCGTCGCGCAGAACGGGCGATGGCGCTCCGTGGACCCCCTGGCAGCTGTGCAACACACAGTCGCGTTCCACTCTTAAAGGCGAAGCTTAAGCGTCCTCCAATTGTTGTTATTCCAGCGCTGTGCTGTTTACTTCTTCTTGCGTTCCAGTTTTCGCTGCTGCATGGTTACGCTATGTTTGATCCGCATCAACTAGCCCGCCCTGTTACTCTGTCGCTGAGTCACTTCAAGATGTTTAAACCCTACAATCCCCAATCCACAAGTTTACAGGTGACAGGTGGGTGACATTCTGTTGCAAAAAGGAATGGAATAGAATTATATAACGACACCAACATGGTTTAGGTCTCAGATCCTAGCCTATGCAGCCATCGCTCTCTAGATATGCTTCGCGCTGAAGCAAACGGAATTTGAAGTATTCAAAAGCATCGCATTAACGAAGCGGAAACATTTGCTTTGCGTCAGCGGCCATTTTAATGGTGCTCAGGGAAGATCCCGGGGAGTTGTTGCGTGCGAGCAAATTTTTCAGTACGAGGCGGAGCAAAATGTATTGCCCTGTCGAAGGACCGCAAGTTAATTGGAAAGTGATTGCATTTTAATGAGCCGGGAATTCTCGAGCGCCTACTTGCCTTCCGGGTGGGTTTGCCCTTTCCCAGCCGCCGCGGTTTCTCCATCGAATGCGGAATGCATGCTCGCTCCCGTGCGAGCTTGGGAGACAGGACTCGCATTCGCATGCCTTCATTTCTCTTTAGGTTTAGGCTCGCACATGTGGGAAGGAAGACATGTGCAAGGCATAAAAAAAAACCAAATTAGACGCATCAAACGCTCTGGCGGTGTTTTCAAAGAGCTGCAGAGAACCGTGATCGCGGCGGTCGCGAGCGGGCGGTCGTTAGCCGTACGATCGAGTTAGGCCTTTTCTTCCTCTGAGGCGGCGCGGACACTCAGTGAACCCGGAAAAGCTCGATTAGTTCGAACGCGCCGCGGAGGTGGCGGTGATCGGAAGAGGTCGCGCGCTTTGTTTTCCCACCGACCGCGCTTGTTTTCGACAGCGTGCTCGAGAGCAGTGATCGAGAAATGGCCGAGTGTCGCAATCCAGCTGGCGCAACATGGAGAGATAGGAAAGCGCGGTTCCCTGGCTGCAACTGGCCGCATCGTTTCTTGCTGTCGTCGCTGATGTTTGCTTGGCATGAATGGCGAAGAATGCTGCACAATGCGATGCGCAGATCTATCTTTAGCTTCAAGTGCATTTGCCGTGCGTGTGTCTTAATTCACTACCTTCCATAGGCGGTCTCTTACGCAACGTTGAGAGGAGTCTGAAGATGCATCTGGAATTCGCGAGGCTACTGGGAAAAGAAAATACATTTAGGTAACTTCGAGTTGAGTACAGTGTTTACTGCTTTTCCTTGCAGATGTTTCACAAGGGAAGAGGAACATCGATTTATTTTTATGCTTCGATCCATGTTAAAAGAACAAAATTGGAGTAATAAACAGTGGCGGCATTCGGCATCTATACTTACAAGAGCAAGGATATAAAGCATAGCGTGTCTTCTGCTTCTCCCGCCTTCATAGCAGGGAACTAGTTTTAGATGTCCATAGCATAACGCTCGAAATGTAGCATAAACGAAACATGGTTGTCATTGCTGCCTGTTCTTGACGCTTGTGCATATAATAGCATGGGCTGTGTAACAGTACAATATTTGGCACTATATTATATTTCAAATGCAGTTGTGGTCCTCGGCGGCAGCGCCAGCTAGAAAGACGGCTGCTGCTTCTACCACTTATCGTGCACGCTTTGGGGTAGTCAGGAGGAGATTGCTATCTACCCTTTTGTTATAAGCTTGTGCACACTGACGCTCAATACGTGCCTCAGAGAGCACTACACTTCATGACGCCTCCTCCCACAGCTCGCCTGTGCAGGGACGCTCGATCCGGCTTCGTGAATGAGTCCGCATGCTTTGCAAACTTCCGGCCTTCCTCTTGAATGTCAGTGAGGGATCCTGTTCGGACCTCTGTTTTCTGATAAAACTGTAAAAAGAGCGGTAAATGCGCTTTGGCATTGTTGCGAATTAAGCATCAGAAATAGATAATAATAATAATAATAATAATAATAATAATAATAATAATAATAATAATAATAATAATAATAATAATAATAATAATAATAATAATAATAATAATAATAATAATAATAATAATAATTGGTTTTTGGGGAAAGGAAATGGCGCAGTATCTGTCTCATATGTCCAACGATATATGAGACAGATACTGCGCCATTTCCTTTCCCCAAAAACCAATTATTATTATTATTATTATTATTATTATTATTATTATTATTATCATCTATCCCTGGTGTCTGATTCTATCAAATAATCGACGAGACATTATCTGACTGTTGCTGTTTGTTGTGGAAAGCTATAACAAGGACCCTTGCTTGTCGATGAGTTACACCTTACTTATTTTATGCGTTCAAGGTGTTAAAAATGCACACCCGCCGAGATGCCTCAGCGGCAATGGCGTTCGGCCTATAAGGTCAAGGAATCGAATCCCGGACGCTGCGGCCGCATGTCAACGGCGGCGAAACCCAAAAGACGGCCGTGTGCTGTGCGACGTCAGCACTCGTTAGAGCACCCCGGTTGAGCAAAAATAATCTCGAGCCCTCCACTGCGGCGTCCTTCATGGTCCATGCGCAGCTATAAGGCGTTAAACCACCTCACATACCATAACACACCCTTTAAAAATGCACGTACTTTAAATGTCACTTCGTATTCGCCACTGCGCAACTGTACAGAAAGACAAGGCGACGGTCACAGTGCGTCAAAGTATTAAGAGGGCCGCAGTCGTGCAAAGATGCTTTCCGATGCCGAAAAAGAGACGATGCTTCTGAAATAGCGAAAACAGCGCGCGAAAGTCCAGAGAGCGACGAGAAGAAACATAGACACAGCGCTTGTGTGTATGTTTCTTTCCGCTGTTCCGTTTTTAGCGTGCTGTTTTCACTATAATTATATACGTGCCAACTGTGCGGGCTCCTTTCCGTAATGCATCTGAAATATTGAGACGTTACAGAAGCCAGTAAGGACAAAACAGTTATGAGGCGAGCCTAAACAGGAAGCTGTATGTTTTAATGAATGTAAACTGGGGTGTGTAGGTGGTTTAGCTGTAGACAGCCGTCATACCGGAATGAATAACACTCTTAGACTGAAAAGAGAGTGAATTGCTCCTGTGTACCAAACAATAAGAGGAAAATAAAAAAACATCGACTTCGCAATTAAGGCGGCGAGAAAACGTTTTTCACTTAAAAGGTGCACATACAGAAAGTTCCTAATAATGAAACACGTTTGCGGCTCCGTTGTGGCGCCCGAGATATGACTGAAGCCCCGAGAGAACGCTGTCGGTCAAAGAACCCACACAGATAGTGTAACCTAAAGGTTCCTCACACTCTAAGAGACAATCATTGCACTTACTGCCGAAGCATCGGCCGTTTTATTTATTTGCTACATGCGACCCCACTGCCACCTTTGCCACGGTACCTAGGTACGTTCTTTACCACTCCTGCCGTGGTTGGTAACGTGTGCTGGAAGCGTTGCTTTGTGATTTTTCTCCATTGCGAGAGACGCTTCCTGGGTGTTCTTTTCCGGTCGCAGCTACGCTGGCCCGAGGAGGACGCACGATGGAGCAGCGGTCAGCGTGCTGAATGCGGGTCTCCACTAATAGCCCGCGGGGAATCGAGCGCTGAGTTCGACCCAGACGAATGCCCCGACAAATGCGTTTCCGAAAACAATTGCTCCAGTGTTCGGGGCGCATCCAACGACCCTCCGCAGGGTGATGACATTGCTCCGCTGCCGAGGTTGCCCCTTGTGGCCTCCGCCAATACGGCGCTCACGCTCGGCGTTTGCTCCGCAAAACCTCGTTTCAGGCAGCAGGGGTGTACATAATGTACGGAGCTGTGTGCTGAAGTGTCGTTAGGTGAGCAACGCCTGTGCGCTTATGGCAGTCGGCGTGGCACTCTTCCCGCCATGCATTTCGCGCAAGGCCAAAGAGCAGGCAAAGAAACAAAAAAGCACGGCGAGTCGCTACGAACGTGAAGTGCACTTTTTTCTGTGTGCTTAACTGCTCCCACGACAACGCTGGGTCATGGGTTTCACGGTCACAGGGTACTGGATTGCGGCTGCTTCGACCCCCTCTGCGCATGCGCTGCTTCGACCCCCGAGAACAATTTGAGCGAGGTGAGTGTGCACCCGCTGACGATTAGCTTCACCTCGAGGCTTGTTCCTGCCTTTGCGGAGCGGTGATGCAAAGTTAGCAGACTGCTTGAGTAGCGCAGAAAAAATGGGATTTTGCTAGCTGCACTAAAAACTAGCAGCTTTTTACTATGTCACACCGAACGGTCGAGCCACAGCTGTTCTTGCTTCTACTGTGATTTGGCCGTTTCTTACCTCTTGGCTTGACTTCGTGCATGCAGCGGCTATGTGTGTATTTTGACTCGGATTACGTGAAATTTGGATACTGCCATCGTACCAAGCTAATTAAAATTAGCCTAGACATTGATTTTGGTACAAATCGATTAAGGTAAAATTTGGAGGTTAGAGCAAATTTTGAGATTGGCCCGGGTTGAATGTGGAGATTAACCATCTTACTCAGCACATTTAAATTATCCTGGATATTGATTTTGGTTCACATCGATGAAGGTCAAATTTCGGGGGTGGGTTGGACCAAATTCTGGAGGTCGGATGGGCAATATTTTGGAAATGACCCGGGAGTAGTTTGGAGATCATCGCATTGTCCATAGTCAAAGTATGCTTCGGCATCGGACTTATGGCCGTTGTTATCAAATGGATAACTCCGAAGGCCACTTCAATGTCATATACGCACAGCGGACTGAAACTCGAGTTTTGCATTGAGTGGAGCTATCGCTCTAAAATTGTGTTAAGCAACCATGTGTTAGTCACCGTATGGAGACGTAATGCTAGACAAAGCATAAATGCAGTGTAAACGTAACGTTTTATTGGTGAGGGTAGCACATTCGTTAGGAAGGGCTAGAAAAAAGAAAAAAAACAGCGCCCTGACCGCGTTAATGAATGTAGGACAGAGAGCTTTTAAGCTTTTAATCCTCCTTCCGAAGAAATCTTTTATAAGACGAATTTGAAGCGTCAGTTTCATGAAGTAGTGGCTGCTTTTAATGCGAAAGCATTATATAGCTCATCAGCAACCAAGCCCGGCGGCGTCGACCAGCAGCAGTGGTCCGAACCCACCCCCCATGGCATCACCATCGTCTCGCATAACGTCAGCAGTAGACCATGAGATAGTGACGTCTGCAGTAAATAAAAACAGTTTTCTTCTAAAGGGCAGGGAGTTCCCTTACGAAAATGGTCTTTAGACAATCTATAGACTTCTTATGCACTCTATTGCCTTCCTATAGATATTTGTTTTTGTCTATTCACATTCTATAGACTGTCTATACACAGTGGTCTATTAAAAGTGTATGGTTATAAATCTATAGATTCTCTGTAGACTGTCTCTAGGATTTGTATTGCCTGTGGACTGGTCTCTAGGGCTTGTCTACAGAGAGTCTATCGGCTTTATAGATAGAAGTCTATGGACATTCTATAGACTGAAAAATTTTTTGTAAGGATTAAACCAAGGTCATTCAGGCTGCGAGGCGAGTACACAGATCATAAGCCACAAAACAGCCTTTTTTATAGGTGAATAGAGGAGAAATTATTGTATGCGTTCCCTTACGACTCTATGATAATGAGTAGGTGTGCCATTAGAAAGTACGGAATGTTTAATGGACCTCGCAGAAGAGATGACGATGAGACAATCCTTTCGCTTTCAAGGCACGTAAGTAGCCTTAAGTGGCCTCCGTAATTTTACTTCTCATTCACAAATAAACGTCCGCAGGCATGCTCAAAGCCTTCACTGTAACTGCCTTCACTGCCCCTCAACCACGCTGTCTTTCGACGCGTACGCGGTGCTTAGCCCGGAGGCGTACTTTTCTGGCCGCACTGCAAATGAGGGACTTCGCGACGCAAGAGAGATGTCGAGGACCATGATTAGCTGCAGGGAAGATATTTCTGTCGCAAGGCCATAGAAAGAAAAGCTGGGATAAATAAGAGGTAATTTAACTGTGAATTTAGGTCGTAATTTAATTAACCGATAACATTAAATAACTGATGTGGTAATATGGTATCTTAGAGTTTAACTAAATGAAAATTTTATCTTCTATTTATTTACCTATATTGTACACACACAGCCAATTGCCGGCGCGCTGGCTCACTGGTTGTGGAACTCGGCTGCTGGCCCGAAAGACGCGGGTCCGATCCTGGCTGCGGCGGTCGAATATCGATAGACGCGAAATTCTAGACGCCCGTACACTGTGCGATGTCAGTGCACGTTAAAGAACCCCAGGCGGTCGAAATTTCCGGAGCCCTTCACTATGGCGTCCCTCATAGCTTGAGTCGCTTGGGGACGTTAAACCCCTATAAACGAAACCAAACACAGCGCCGATTCGATAATACGGGGGTGGAGAGTGAGGGAATAAGGTTAAAAATATGGGATAATGCAAGTGTCTTTCGTTACGTTGTGATAATACTAGCACCATAGTCAAGAATTCGACGAAATTTTGGTTGGTAAGATATGATAGTGGCAGCGAAGAAATACAGCCAGTGACTAAGATAGTCGAAATGACGAGAACGCTCCAAAAACAGTTATGCGAATAAGGCAACCTCCTCCAACTAAGAACCGCCATTTCCATGAATTGGCCACCTCTAATATAATTAGGAGTGCGAAATAATGAGAGCTGAATTTATTTGGACGGCGCGTTCTAGCGATCACTCCAGCCAGCCACATGACTTTGGGAGAGTCTTCAGTTATCTTGAGTTCTCCGACAGTAGCTGTCATATACTGGAAGAGCGGCAACGAGACGACGCGCAAATAAGCATTTGTTTAACTTTGGTGCATTGTTTTGAGTAATTTCCTCAACTGCGATGCCAACATATCCCCATGAAGACCATGGACGATCCTTGTTAATATTCTTGCACCGTGTGGTTCGCGTGTAAACATCCCTGTCCTAAAATTTCATTGATTTCCTTATCATAGTCACGATCCTTAGTCAAGCGCTGTAGTCGGCGAAGGGGATTTCGCCGAATCGAGGAAAACCGCAAATCCTGTTACCAACTCACGCAAATAAACTTTAGGCGACATTTTCCGTCATGTACGCTAATGATAATGGCTTCCGTTCACTAAACATAATTGTGGCACGCGCACGACAGCGCTATCAGGTCTTGCTACATATTGTTACGCGGTGGCAAGCGAAAGCACGAGACGGCATGATGCCATGATTAAATGCGATTTAATGGCTGCGGGCCTAGCGCTCCGTCCCGCGCCACTGGCAATGCACTTCGTCGCGTTCTACGTTAAAATATTTTTGGCAAAATAAAAATGCATGCTCCACAGGTTGGTGGCGTAGCTGAAAACGCTTTTCAATTAAATTGTCGCGCCATGCATGGATAACTTTATATCGTGCTTGTGAGCACGGTCTGTCAAGTAGCTGAACCTGAGCGGTCGCCTTCCACTACGAGGGCTTCTCAGTGCTTCGGCTCCTGTAAGTGGTGTGCAAGAACGAGTGTAAGAATTTCGTCACATGCACCTAGAGTGCATTGTACTGTGAGTGCGCACTGCTAACGGCGCAATGTTTCAAAGGACACAACGCGACTTTATAAAGCTAGCGCTGAAATAGTCTATGGTAGGGAAAGGTTGGTCAGATGGTTCTTGATAATCACAAAGTGAACAAGGGAGGGGAAAGGCTCAGGGTGCTTGCCAACGTTTCGACAAGTGGGCTTGTCTTCCCAGACGAAGACAAGTCCGCTTGTCGAAACGTCGGCAAGTACCCTGAGGCTTTTCCCTCGCTTCTTCACTTTGAGATTAGAGTTGGAATAGTTGCACATCCAGGAAATACGTCCCTGACAGGGGAACGCAGTGATCGAGTGGGAACTGAAACTCCACCGGGACAATGATGATGGAAGGTTTATTATAAAGAGAGAACACAAGATGACGATCGCCCTATGACCAAATCCATATATGGGACAAAGGGGAACGGATAAGGGCTCGGGCGTGGTTCCATTTGGTGTGAAATGTTCGGACGAATGTTATGAAGAAGGCTCTCGAAGAAAAGAACCTGTGGAGATGCGGCCCAAGCGTGGAATGAACCCGAGCCTGAATGGGCGACGGAAGATCTCTTAGCGCCAGGACTTCCGAGGATGCTGAAACTGCTGAGCGAGCCCAGGAAATGCCCACATAATGGAGCATAGGTCCCTCGCTATGCTCTCGCGGCATTAGGTACATCGTCTATCACCCGAGATGGCATCGATGGGAGAACGCCACATCACGAATTACGGCATTCGTTGCGGCTGAGGGAACGTTTCTAGGATTCGGCTACTGTGTAGCGTCGTGTCATGGGCGCGTAGCATGGCCAGGGATCCATCGTAGTCATGTACTAGGGTGGCTGACGGGTCGCGTATGCACTACGTGCATGCCAGTAGGCATGTTACCGTGGTCAGCGCACTGTTACCAGGGTCTTTGCAGGTTCTAAACTGAGAGCGGGAGGGAAAGGGGGAAAGAGAAAGCCAAAAAAGTTCTCCAGAGAGATTCGCTACCGTGCTTTCGGGAAATGGATGAACGGATGTAAGAAAGCCGGAGAACTCAACCTGCGCGTTTGTGTGGCAATGGCTAGTACCACTCCGCTGGTGAGATTATTAATCCCAATTCGCAATGATCTGCTTCGATTCAAATGACAAGACTTTTACTCTGATTACTTCGAACCATCTCCAGTTCAGTATCTGAGGATAAGTCTTGCTCAAGAAAAAGCAAAGTGGTCACAGGGATATAACAAAACCGCAGTCCCGGATGCCGGACCCTCAGGAAGAGCAAATCGCCTCGTAGCGCTGTCCATTTCAGCAGAGATGATGAGTCCAGTCGCACCGCGTATGCGGCCAGAGACCAGGAAGGAACGCAGAATCAGCTGAGGCGTGCGCCGTTCGACACCGGTACAAGGAGGTAGCTTTCACACCGGCGCGCAGATGCCTCGTCACCACGTGCCGCCCGGCCATCAGCGAGGGTGCGCCGTAACGAAGCAGCCTGCCAAGCACGCGATAGCAGCGAGAGGGTCGGGAAAGGGTTCGCTTCAACGGACAAGCGGAGAGCCCGTTCCGCAGCCGTCGGCGACGACGGATGCCGAGGCAGCTGGGACGACGAGTCCCGACGCTGGTTTCCATTGAGTTTACAGCTTTTCTTTGCCCCTTCCGTCGCCGCACTCGTCGAGCGCGTCTGTCTACAAGGCGTGGCTCGAGCGTCGTGGTGTTCTTTGTTTCTTCCAACACTT
Source organism: Amblyomma americanum (assembly GCF_052857255.1). NCBI lineage: Eukaryota > Metazoa > Arthropoda > Arachnida > Ixodida > Ixodidae > Amblyomma > Amblyomma americanum. The sequence continues at coordinate 128,421,160 of NC_135502.1, read as the reverse complement.
TTCCTCTCGCCCTCTCTCTCTCTCTGTGTATCGCTTCGGGCGTTTGTTGCTTTTGCATGCCAGGCTGCCGCTCGAGCGGTCCGCGGGACTTCAGCGTTCTTCGCTTTCTAATGGAGGACTCTACCTGTCTCCGACCCTCCCACTCGCCCGAAGGAGGGATGCGCACGAACTCTGCTCGCTGCCAACGACCCTCCAGCGGCGTTATTGCCTGTAGATACCCAAACAAACAAGGAAGCAGGCGCAGAAAGGAACAGGCCGCGCTTTTAACTGTGGCTGTCTATGGGGTGTTTTTCTACCCAGCGCTGGTTTCTTTTCCCCTGCGCCATGCCTCATTGCTTGGTTTATATTTTACTTGGGTCGCTTAACGCATCGTGCGCGGGGGTTGTTGGGAGGAGATCTTTCCGCGTTGTCAGCTCGAGTAACGCAGTTTGCGGAGGAACGCTCGGAAACCGAACTCTTCTCTTGCTCCGGAGTGCTTTCTCAGGGAAAGGGTCGCGGAATGCGAAGGCGAAAGGGGGGGGGGGGGGGGGGGGGAAGCGCTCCAGCGTCCGGCGCTTCGGTTCGCCGTTCGCGCGACAGCCAATGCAACGCGACCGGGGAGAGAGCGGAGCGTGCGCCCAGCGAGCCGCTGTCGCCATTACCGCGACGCCGGCCGCATCCCATGAAGGGGAATCGTGGGAACTCTTGTAACCTGTGCTGGCAGCCTTTTCTCCTTCCAGGCTCAGCTCTCACTCGCGCAACGTTTGAGAAGCCAGAGCTTCCTCTCTTTCGTTCTTTCGCTCCAAAGAGCACCTTCCTCCTCACTCCCTCCACACCGTCATCATCTTCGACTGCGTCGAACACAGCGAAGTGATTCCCGTTTTGTGGGTGGAAGCACAGGCGGGAGAGGACGGCCAAGCCGCGTGATTGTTGAACACCAAAGTGGCATACGCAGCACCAGCTAGATTCGCGCTGCTGAGATCAAGGTCTCGCGGAAAAGAAATCGGCCATAACTGCTTCCTTTTGTTTCATTTTCTTTCTTCTTTTGTTCGTGTGACGCACAGTGGCGCATGGTAGCGCTCTTCGGAGCTCTCTTGTTCTGGGTTCCCGAGCTAGCGCTGCGTCACTTTTGTTTTCAGTCGCTCACCCCGTCCGTTCAGTCTCCATCTCTATCGCAGCGCTTTCGCGTTTCAGCGCTGCTTGAGAAAGTCAGGCCTATAAAAAGAGAGAGACCAACCCCGTCACGTTAATTGGCCCCCGGTCGGCTTTTCTTCACGCGAGCCAGTTCTCGCACGCCACTCTCTGCCAAGGTCCTTGACCTCCCAGCGCGCCCAGAAGACCGGTGACGGTGGGATCGCGAGCGCAGCTAAATTAAGATGAGCCCCATGTGACTGGCAGCTCATGGCTTTTTTTGGGCGCTGTCACTGAGTTGACGTCTAGCCTTAGTTTTTTTGTTTGTAGCGATAGCTGCATGACAAGTGCTTTCCGCCGTTGACATCATGGATATTTTCGGCGTCAGTTACCGAAGCTGACATCATCGAATTACGGGGCCACCCTCTCATGTGTGGTGGCGGGAAGGCAGCGAGCGCGCGATGAGGTTCACAACACTGCTCGACCACCTGCGTGCCGCTGTAAAGACAGGGGAAGTGAAATAGCCATCCAATTAGCGTGCTTTCGGTGATAGGCGACGAACGCAGGTAGTAGTAGTAGTAGTTGTTGTAGTAGTAGTAGTAGTAGCAGCAGCAGCAGCAGCAGCAGCAGCAGCAGCAGTAGTTGTTGTTTATCGACAAAATAATAATAGAAAAGGAAGGAAAATATTTTTGCTAGCCTCGGCATCTGCTATCGCTACAGAAGCACCTGAGCGGTGGGAGCGGAAATAAAGGATAGGAGGCAGACCGGAGAAATGAAATGAAAGAGGTGAGGGGCCAGGTATAATAGATAAGGGGGAGAGGTACTATATGCAAATATTCTATTTACGCTATAAGCTATATGCAGGTCGTACGTGTATGCAGTCAATAATAAAGAAATAAAAGCAAATACGCAGAATACAATGTACACTACACACGAACACAGGTTTCTAAAACAGTCGATCTGAATGGCTCAGTCACACTGCGTGGTATTTTGCTCGCAACATGGCATGCTTTCATTACGAAAAGGGAGCAAGAGTAGCAGTGTCTTTCTGATAGTACTTGGCCACTTGCGAAGGAAGTTTTTTGTAGTCAACAAATCAAAACTTTGAATCCGAGCCCAATAGTTTTGACGCCCATAACGAATTGAGGGGCCCAAGCAATACACGTCTTGTCCAATCCCTGTGTTTGCTTTATATCGCTTGCAGTTCTTCCTGGGTTACGTCGCGTCACAAAAGCCAAAATGTTGTCATTGATCGGGTGCAAGAGGAGGTGACCGCACTTTCACTGGCGCGTTATAAAGGAAACTTGAAAAGGAGACGCCGCACATTTATTACAATTTTCGTATTGGGGCAGGCCGGCGCACCAAATACAGTAACGAGTCTCGTGATGAGATTCGGCACTCTCGCATGCGTTCGGGTCCCGAGCACTGCATAACGTACTCGAACCTGATAGTTATCAAAACTTTAAACTTTATTAGCCCGGTACTCTTGGGAACGAACAAGACTGGACGCAAGAAACCACACACACAAACCGGGAGCAATCTGTCAACTAATTGTATTGCGCGGGAAACTCATTTTATATATTACATATGAAACAACTAGGCCCATTTGCAGCTTTACTTACGTTATCAAAACACATTAGTCTTAGAAAAATTACCGGGGGGCTCTTAACGAACTTGCATGCGAGTAATGCGAAAGCATTGCAATTCTGTTCTATTCCTTTGAAGTTTAGTGAAGTTCCAAGTACTAGTACTGGCTATTACCGGTTAACATTTTGTATTTTCCCGCCTTGGATGACGTCACGCTGTTTTAACCAATCGCAAGTTTTGCAACGCCGCCACTTTTGGGCGACGCCGGATCTTCGTGTCGATGCGCCATCTAGAGCTTTCGCATTAATAGTCGTAGATATGAATTGGCTGGAGTAAAGCATAAAGTGCCATGCCGTATCCGACAAAATGAGCGAACGCAATTAAAATAAGCTTAGCATCGCACACATGAACCAAGCATTCTAAAGCGGCTGTCAAACAGCGCTACCACACAGCGGGGTTTTTGTTGTTTTTTTTCCTGCACGACATTTATTGCAAGCCAAGAGGTGTAACTACTCCTGGTGAGCTGTACATGTATGCTTTCGTGCTGGACTTGATAGAGGCGGTTCTTGCCGCTGCAGTCGTCGTTGACTTTGCTGGAAACTACTCATAATGAGAACAATAATAAGAACTTTATTCAATTCGGGATGTGGCACGCCAGAGCCACAATTGTGCTTGTTGGACGCACTACTCCGCGAATGAACGAATGACTGCTGCGGTGGGGTACCACGCCCAATCTAGGGAGTCCACTGCCCCTTTGCGATAAAGAATGTCGGGAGGGCACGTAGGCAAGCGGTGGTTGCGAAGGAAAGACGTGCGCCGGTTGGCAGAGGGAGGGGTATTGGCTAGTTTCAGTCCGAATTATTATTAATATTATCATTTTTTTTTTGCGGAGATGTGCCGTGACACACGTTGCAAGCGAAGCGTACAACGGCGCATTCAGCGAGTTTATAGCATGGGCGGCTGAGGCAGACTGACAGTAGCGGCGAGTGAAGACAAACATAAGTCGACCACGGGGCTGGACTGAGACGTTTGCGCCGTGAAGAAGAGGGAGTTCGAACCCTGTGAGAATAAACGCGGCCAGTAGCATCGTAGCCTGGTCGTCCAAAGTGGAACGGGTCTGAATAAACCCCTTCTCGGGAGCGTGTCGGTTGTCTTTTCTCTGTAGTGCGGTGCAGAACGGCCGAGGGCAGGCTGCGCTATTGTGTGTGAAAACACGGAACTGCAGTACTCTAGAACGGGTAAAACAAGCACGGAAGAGATGGTGGGAGTACATCGGTGCTCGCTCCTTTTCAGGCCAGGATGACGAAAGACTGTATGTCTTGCTTTCGAAATGGTCACTTGAATGTGGCCTGGGAAATGTAATGGTGGTCGGTGGTGACGCCAAAAAGGCGGACGTGGGATGGGCGCTTCACCCCTCGGCCGTTTAAAAGTGAGCCTGATGAGTTTTCGTGCTGGTGCGATGAGGCAAAATGAATGAATGAATGAATGAATGAATGAATGAATGAATGAATGAATGAATGAATGAATGAATGAATGAATGAACGAACGTTCATCGCAGGAAAGTAAGGCGGCTGCGGTGAGGCGTTATACGCCTAAACCAAAAGGCCCGCAGTGCCTCTCTATTAAAGAAGATAGTGTGTACAGGGGCGCGATTACGGAGCAGTCTCAATCGAAATTGTCTCAAAAAGTATATCATTTGCCTCTCTCCTATTGGTCGGCGGCCATTTTGATTTTTTTCGTCACTGACTGACGTCGTAAATGGCGCAGAAGTGGTGACGTTGGCCATCTAATTATGCGGGCAGATTGAGACGATTTTTTGAGACTGGAAAAAGTAGTATCAACACGTTTGGGACAGAAAATGGCGGCTGTTTACATCGTCGTATACGCGGGTGACCGCGCGAGCAACGGTGTCGGAGGGTGCATGAAGACGACTTTGACGCGCGGGAGAGTTATTTCGAGGAGATTGCGCAGTGTCTGTGCGACGAACTCGCCGTTGAACTGGGAAGTGCGCGGGTGAGTGCGCTGTCAGTGGAGCGGCAGGTGCTGTGCGCGCTGCGCTTCTTCGCCTCCGGTGGGTTTCAAGGCCCCGTTGGAAATGAAGAAAACGTCGGCGCAGCCCAACCGACTGTGAACAAGCCTTTGCGGCGGGCAGCGGAGACCAATGTCAACGTTGGGTAACAGAAGGGGGGTGTTTGCTTTCCGAGGAGACCCGAGGAGAAGGCGGCGGCGAAGGAGGGCGTCCTTTGCCTAAACGTTCGCCGCGGCAGCATCTCCGGCGTCGTCGGGTGTGTCGATTGGGCACTCATCACTATCAAGGAGTCTGGGGGCAGTGCTGCGAAGGAGCCGCAAGCGGTTCTACGCTGCGGACGTAATAGTGAGTATACCTCGGCCACTGTTTTTGACCGCATGAGTTCAAGTGCTACAAGTGCATGAGCTACAAGTGCGGGCCTCGGCAGCGAGAGTGAGTACGGGCTGTGCTTGTTTTTTCTCAGATCTGTGGCGCGAACATGTGCATCCTGGCCGTGGACCCGCGCTGACCCGGATCCTTCCGCGACGCGTTTGTCTGGCGGCATTCCGAGGCGGAGGAAGGCCTGCTGGACGACGCTGATTTTTTTTCTGGGTAAGCAGTAAAATAGCCGTGTCACCCGTCGGGCGAACTCAGTCACATCTATTGAGCTCCAGCACTATGCATTTGGCCGGATCTGCTAAAGCTACATGAATCAGTCTGGACAATTACACAAATGCAGACACTTTACAGTATGATACAGTGTATTGCCACCCTTTTCTTTTGTTAAATATAATTGCAGCAGAAACACAGGACACATATTACATTGTTGAAATGCATAGCCTTTCCTGTTGAAGAAACCAAAGCAAAATGCACCTGACAGCGCTTGTGTTTTGTAGGCAATCATAGCGCACCATTTATATGAATATGGTGGTAAAAGACTGACCTTACAGTAGTGCTCACTTATACATCTAAATCCTGCATGTATGTATGCTCTTGAATGTCATATTCAGCAAAGCCTGGATGTGGGCTACTTGGCGTGAGTCTTCTACTGTATAGCAGAGTGGCCTGTAATGCTGTTGAGATCACTGAGAAAGGACATGCTTAGCCGCATCATTTTTTGTTATGCAGGAGACTATGTCTACCCACTGGAGCCGTGGCTGCCTGCACCAGTTGCACGACATTACAGACCTGACTCAGCAGAAGGCCTGTACAACACGCCACATGCTTTCACACAATTTGTGGCTGAGCGCTGTATTGGTGTGCCGAAGAGCTGCTTCCGTTGCTTTCAAGGACACCGGATGCACCAGTGCCAGTGGAAGTGGACAGTGCGCATCATCACCGCACGTGCTGCACTTCACAGCCTCTGTTTGGATGTGCCCATATCAGCCGAGGGTGCAGGCGACACTGCCTCTGACCCAGATAACAACGGGCCACCTCTAAATGGTGGCTGCCTCGTACAGACGGGATCCCTCCTCACCTGCCTCCTGAGAAGAGCATGCGGTGCTGTACTTTTGGCCTCTCTAGGACGACCCGTCTCCAGAGGAAGGCGTACCGAGGGATGGTGCAGCGGCAGTTACGATGGAAAATCTAGCGTCCAGAGACGACTCACCATGCTGGCATAGAGAGTCATATCAGGCACTCTTCCCCTGTTGCCACTGTCATTTCCTTGTGTCATTGCACAACACACATCTGCAAGTGTGTGAGCAATTGTGTGATGTGGTTGTGCTCTTGGCCAACCTGTGTGCAGCGAGAAGCCAGCAGTGACAAGTGCCCCCCACCGGCTGCCACTTCATTTTCAGTGGGTTTGCTAGTATATCTTCCAGTCCCTCAGCAGCGTGTTGCACAGTCTCTTCCTGAAGACGGAAAAGGTGTTGAAGCAGCTCGCCCAATTTCTGAAAAGCATCATTTTGAACTCTCTTTTGTCAATGCTTATGTTAGCCCACCTGCCCTTTCTCTGCTGTCTCCTTCCAGCTTGGTGGAGTGCCTGTGGTCATTACCTGTGTGACGAACATGCATGAACCAAACGTGTAGTGCTGGAATAAGGCATGAAGTATTTGTGATGCTTGTTGGAATCAAAAAGCTGTTTTTTATTGCATCATACATTCAGTAAGCGCGTTTATTTTTTTAGGCACAGCATTTGACACGAGTGTTTCTATTGCAGAAAAGGCAGTGTACATACAAGCATACTTTACCTTGATATACAATTACCGTATGGCATTTCTGAGTGCAGTTAAGAAAAAAAATCTGAAAAATTGAGTTCAAAGTGCATGTTTTCTTTCATACAGAGGCTACCTGTACAATAAATATGGCATAGTACAGTGTACATGATGCATTTTCCGGACTACAAAACATTTTGGCACATATAAGTAGTGTAAATACCAAAGCTAAGCTTTTAGCGTAATGGTGTGTGGCTAGGGGTTTCGCTCTGTGCTAAAAGCTGTACCTACTGCAAGGAAACCGCTGTACAACAATTCATAATAAAGATTGTAAGGTGCAGTGGCTACAATGACTGCTGAATGACTAGAACATCTTCACTGATAGACAAAGATGTGTAAACATCACAGACACATCATCAAGGAGATGGTGTGTGATTAGAGGTTAGTTTACAATCACAAATCATGCAACACCGTTACTGGAAATGCTCTACAGCTCTAAGAATATACAGGCAGCTCCATTGTGGGAAATTTTGAGCACTCGGTTATTGCCCCATAACTGACACCTAGCTTGGTTTGCGTAACACAGGGCTATGAAGTCTTGTCCATGATGACACGAGACGGTGACAATGCCGAATGGCCGGACAAGCTCCTTGTGCTATCATATAATATGTGTGATAAGTGCAACTGCTTTCAAGCTACTTTTCGCCTAGGTATTTAATGTCCTAGTCATTTTCAACTGGCTGTTCCCTTTCAAACTGGAGTGGCCTGTATACAGGGTGTCTCAGATATGATGGACCATAATTTAAAAAAAAAAAACAAGCGGTCTTTCGACCTGAAGGGAAGTGCATGTTAGAAGCTATGCAAAGTATTTAAAGCCCTTCAAACACTGCCCTCACCAAACCCAATTATACCAACATCACTCCGCCTGCTGAGCAAAATACAATATTACACATCACTGCCCTGTCCTACCTACCTCACTGCCCTGGATAATATGCAATTCAAGCGCTGTGTACCAGCAAACATGAACAAACTTGCTCAACTTTCTGCCCAGCTGCAATTAGCCTCTATACAAGCAAACTACTTATTTCCTGGTTGACCCTGGATCTACTACATGATCAGTAAATAACGTTAATGGAACAAGCTCGTTCTCTCCTCGGTGACAATAGCAAAGTTATCAAGTCAAGTGCTTCCTTTCTCTCTAAACAAAGTGGAGCATAAACATCACAATTTCTGCATCTTGCACAGGAAAAAAAAAGAAACTACGGCAACAACTGAACATAAACCGAACGGAGCTACAAAAATACAAACGGAACATCAAGTGCTTAGCCCGATGTGGGCGGCAACACTTGGTTACGAGGCAGAAGAGTGCTGCCACAGAGGCAGGCCGTGTCGGCTCTCATTTCCCGCACCGAGATTGCAAGCTATCAGCAGCTGCACCTGTCTGTCGGCAGTTGCTTCTATGTGATGATTCATGGTTTTCTGGTATTTTCTAAAGAAAATAAACAGAACCACACGTCACTCGGTGATCGATAGGCGCCGACCGAGAACACAGACTAAAGTTGTCTTCGTCGATTTTCGAGCCGAGCGCTGCTTGTAAGTTGATCTCGGCAGGCCCGTAGCATTCACTGCCTTCAATCAGATTTTTCTGCGCACTTAAGACATCCGCAAAGTACCTTGATTTTAGACGACACGCGAAAAAACAGGAACTAGCCATGGAATCAGCTGTTTTCTTGCAGGCCGCCATGTTCACGTTATGCCGCTGCCAGCGCGCCCTCATGGAAAAAGAAGTTAACCTGCAGCAAATTTAATTGCAAAACTGAGAATGCCTCTAATTTTCCCTCATGTTGTTGAGATTGCAACTCAGTTTACTACCAAAATAAAACATTACTTGTTTTCTTCATTGCGTTTTTGTTGATTTTCAGACTAACATGTTCACGCTATACCGCTGACAGCACACCTCCGCGGCAAAAAAAGTGACTGAACAGCAAACTTTATTGCAAAAATGAAAACACTGCTTCTTTTGCTTGGTGCTGTTGGGTTTGAGATACAGTTACTTAGCAAAATAAAACATTACTCGTTTTTATTCACTGCGTCTTTACTGCAAAACATTAGTCTACGGTCCCTTGTCGTGCGATTAGTGGTTTCGGGGCGGAGCCCACCGCCTCCTTGCTCCGCATTGGCCGATTCGGCGGTCGGCATTTCTCGGTGTCGTCATTTTGACGTCACTGTCTCAATATTGAGACAGTTTTTTGAGACTGATCCGTAATCGCGCCCCAGAGCAGGGAACTGAAGAGGTGCACCGGACTACAGAGTAAAGCTTGGTGGTAAGCCTCCAGTATTAGTTGTTTGTGGAGGGACCACTTAATGAAGCGACCCGCCTCGTCCTGGAGGGTGACGCAGTCCTGCTGCGATGGAACTTGTTGGGTGAGCCGGACGTGGTCAGCATGCAGCTGTGAGGTTGAAAGGGCGGAGACACGTTGAAATATCGTTGATTAGCGCATTGAAAAACCTTGTCCCTAGGACGGTACCTTGCGGTAACCCGTGCTGCCCAAGAACTATAGAGCAGCTAGTATTTCTGAAGACGACGAAATGACCCTGCTCACTAATCAAGTCGAGCAGCCAAGCAGACAAAATGCTGGAGACCACCATCAGTCGAAGCTTGTGTAACAGTATAGTTGTGGTTAATACTTTTGAAAGCCTTCCTGAAATCAATTTTGATGAGTTTCTGTCCTATAAGTTTTTTTCTTTTGCGGAGTTTGCTCGCATGGTTATTTCGTTGTGGCTAACTGGTGCTGACAGTGCATTGATGAACTAATGTGGGGTTACAAGAGAGGAGGAGACCAAGGAAACTTGCACAGTGATTCTGGAATATGAAGGCGGTGCGCTGCATACTGGGTTAGTCCATCTGTTTCCACCGCACCCAATGACAATAGTTCATCAAGTGGCTCAAATAAAAGTGAAAGGGGAGAGTGTGTGTCAGATTAGTTAACGTGGCTGTTAAAGTCCCCAAAGATGAGTGGTGTGGAAAATGTGCCATAATATATGCCTTGCAGAACGTCTCAACGGAGTCCAAGGAGTGTTCGAGGTGAAATGGGGTGAGGCAAGCGGTAGCTTCCAGAGGTTGCAGACCATTTCGGCGAACCTTGCTTCGAGACCTGGTGATGTGACGTGCAGAAATGAGGCATCAGCAAGAAACTGCGCCAGTCGCAAAGGCGAGTTAAAGTTGGGACGGCTGGTAGAAATGAAGGCGTCAAGGTTAAGTCTCCTGTTTCTGGCAAATGAAGTTGGAAGTGTTGGCGGAATAACGAATGTCAGTGTCGCATCACTTAAGTTGCTTATGTCTACAGCGAGAATTGAGCATGACCACGCAGTGAGTTAGGAGGCGTAAAAAAAATGGAGAGAACCGTTGCCGGGAAACAAAAATGTTCAGACTGAGTGCGGCATAGTTTTCTCCTCGCCACCTTGTTGGCTCGGTGCCAAAATTGTAACGGGCCATCCCCTTTTTGTTCCATTAAGCTGGAAGACAGGAGAACAGAGAAAAAGCCCATAAGGGCAAGTTGCATTGTGAGCGAGATTAGTTTTAGGGTACCGGTTAAGTCATTTTTCGTTTTACTATACTCCGTTTCTACAGGTCTCAGTGGTTCCCACAACTATAACTTGTTATCACTCGGCTATTGCATGACATCGAACCAAGCTTATGATGCAGAAGTAGAGAGAAATTGTGAAGTTTTGCTGCTTTTGTAATGTTCTGCTGCATCATTACACGACTAAGCCTGTTTGAGCTCATTTATGTGACAGTGCAGTTCAGTGCAAACGTTTTACATGCTTTCGGGAGAGCAAGATACATTACCGAGTGATTTTAGCATGGTAAAAGGATGACTCATATGACCAAGCGGTCCTAAATTGCTTAGAAGGAGTGCTAACTACACTATTTAAAAGCGACGCACAAGCGGCATCTGACGTCATACCAGCCTCAGTACTGTAACGCCGAGGTGGCTTGTATACGCAGTGACAACAGCGAAAAAAAAAGAACAATAAATGCGCTATTTCCTTTACACGGCAGAACTCAGGTAACCGGTGGAGAAAAGCACTAACGAACCTTACTTTTGGTGCGGGATTTTTATCACTTTCCACCAAGTGTATAACGTGCGTTTTTGTGAGTGAGCATGACGCATATAAATGCACCGCATAGTTTCGAACAAACCAGTCGATGGTTAGCGCCTGTTCTCATCAACTCCTTAGTTATTTTCTTGCGCGGTAATTTTTTCTCTAGTCGAGGGAGGTTACATGAGGATCCATTCACCAGGAGTGTGCGTTGAGGAGCGAGTTTCGTTTTACGCAATGAAGTGACTGGAAAACGGTGGGGAAACAAAGCCTGCGGGCACAGCGAAGCAATGCGTATAATAGGATTTAGCAGCTTAGTGGTTTTCAGGAAACCAGCTTAAACGCAGCCATGAGCTGTGCGCGGCGGTAGTTAGGCTTCTTTTCTTCTTTTTTCTTTCGAAACCAACACACTGACCGAACGTAATGCTGCACTCAGTACCACCAGAGCGTGAAATCACAGGTTCTGGCTACCAGTTGTAGTCCAGGAATTACACTGTGCGCTATATCTTTCCGCTGGCTAAGTGTGCATGCCTATGGCAGTTCGGGCGCGTGTGATTTTTTGAGGGAAACACCGACCGTCGCTTATGTCGGCCCGTGAAGCGAGGCACTCGCCTGAGATTGCGGGCCCAAGCGAGAGACGTGAATGGAATACCCAATAAAACAAATAAGGAGGAACGCGCGGTGTGTTTTTTCCAGGACTGCCTTGGCATGTGCCACGTTGGCCGGCGGAGAAGTTCTGACGAGGGAGACGCGAGCAGCCCTTCCTCCCTCGCCTGAGCAAAAAGCGCGTAGCCCAACGCCGCGGAGATAATTCCGGAGAGAGGTCATCTTTCGCTGCTCGACAGTCGCCGATGGTGAAACGGTGCTATGCGAGATGATGCCCGATTCGAATGCGCGAGTGAGCGAGCAGCGGCGAGGAGGACCGGGCTTCGAGGCCGGTGTCGTGGCAGACATCCGGTATCAAGTGCAGAGGAATGCGGGGCTTCGGCGCTGCGGCTGTGACGACAGTTGTGCTGGCGAACGCTGATGAGTCGTCGCCGCAGGATCGTATCTGATACGCTTAAAACTTGCAGTGGGGCCCGTGTTCAAGGAAGGCTCGTACGAGGAAGTCTACGGTCCCATTGTTGCGATTTGTTACGTTATAACTTATAAACGCAAAAAAAGTAAAGTATGGATCGATACTGCAGCGATGTCCTAGTGGTTTGAGCATCCTCCTCGCATGCGGGAGGTGCGGGGTTCGATCCCCAGTGCCTCCGGCTACCCACCGGCCATACAATGGGTACAAGTTTTCATCTGTCCTGTTGCTGGGCTTTTCTGGAGTGAAATGCTTGTAGAATGGGTCTTTAACACCGTTTTATGTGGAAGAAAATTAGCTTGTGCCATGGCGCTCTCTAGCCAGAAAAGTGACCTTGTGCCATAAATATTCATCATCATCATCATCATCATCGTCAAAGTATGGGTGTATGACTAGATGAAGGAACGTTGATCGTAAATTACATCTCACTAAGGAAGCTTAAGAGATCGGAAGCGGGCAGAGTGGGTGAGGGAACAAACACGGGTTAATGACATCCTAGTCGAAATGAAGAGAAAGAAATGGGCTTGGGCAGGGCATGTAATGCGAAGGCAAGATAACCGCTGGTCCTTGAGGGTAACGGAGTGGATTCCAAGAGAAAGTAAGCGTAGCAGGGGGCGGCAGAAGGCTAGGTGGGCGGAGGAGATTAAGAAGTTTGCAGGCAAAGGGTGGATGCAGCTAGCAAAGGATAGGGTTAATTGGCGAGACATGGAAGAGGCCTTTGCCCTGCAGTGGGTGTAGTAAGGCTGATGATGATGATGATGATGATGATGATGATGATGATGATGATGATGATGATGATGGAAGCTTTAAGCAGTCTTATGGCTAATTGAAATTGGCCTGCATCAATAGGCCACCGCATTCTAATCACAAAGAGACTACTCGCTGAAAACGGAGCTTTTCTAAGATAGGAAAGGTCAGGAAATTAAATACAAATACCGCTGCCACCAGCCGCTCTAGCAAAGTAACTACCATAACGTCAATACGGCGTTTTGCAGGTGGATCCTTGAGGTTGCGCTACCTCGCCATTCGCTTCCAAACGGCAATCCCGGAGTCCTTCTCGCCGCACGAACCGAAAAAGCAAGAGTTCGAATCCTAACTCCACTATTTTTCTTTTAAGCGCAGTTGCTTTCCTCTCATCAGAGGTACTACGTAATGGTGGTGGAATGACGTCACGACGCTGTAACCAATAAGGAACTGTGTGGTGACGCCAACACTGTTGTACTGTGTGATCGCTGTGGGGCGCATGAATAACCCGCGCGCGCTCATGTGGCTATGAGGCCACGATTGGATGACGATCAACCCGAATTTTCTAAGCGTGTCGATACCAATGCTGGGTTCTCCGCTGAACTGAACCCTGAACGCTTTCGTCTTAACAATTGGATGACGTTATCCTCAGTGTCCGTTTAGGAAAAAAAGGACGGAGCATGTTTGTAGTTCAGGAATCTTCTAAATCATGAATGCATGCGATCTTTTTAAATTGAAGCGAACGCCACTTCTCCAATACGCAGTACAGCGACAAAAGAAGCGTGAAGTCAACACTTTGCAACGTTGCGCGATCATAACGTTTCCCGACCGTCATGTGTGATGCTTCGCAGACACTTCTGTTGCTGTAATATTCATGATTATTTTCAGTATACGCGAACGCATATAGCTTTCGATTTGTATGGTGATATCAGTTCTAATTCGGTCGAGGGCAGGTGCCAGCAAGCTTCAACTTGAAACTATGCATTATGATTTGAATGTTAGCAAAAAGCGGACAGACGGATTACTTATTCCAAATGTCTTTCGCTCCTTGCTGTAACATGATACGTGGTGTAGGATGTCGTTGTTGTTCATGCTGAGCTAATCTAGAGGGCTCACGCTCACATTGTCTGTAGACTGACAGACGGGATGTGTTTTGCTTGGAAGAAACGCTTTCCTGGAAGCTGGACGAAGATTCAGCTGCCTCTTTTTCAGCAAACTTGATTAATTATTCAACAACGAAAACATCCTTGTTTTAGACTTCAGTATGAGGGGAAAAAGACGTCATCTTTTCTATCTTTTTTTTTGAAGGGGCTTCAGATATTGACAGTAGTCAGGGTCCATTTGTTGGATTGTTAGCAATCAATGAAGCGGTACTGTTCGGTGGAAGCTCCAGGCCTTATACACAGTTCGCAACCGTCGGGAATGCAACGAAAAATGTAGCTATTTCCTTGCGATTTATCTTTGAGGTTTTCAAGACATCCTTGAAAAAAACCCACGCTGAGCACGCTGCCTTCGACTCAGCGCTGAATGCAGAGCGTCCTCTCGCTGTTGAATACTGGCAATTGTATTTTGTACTTTTTTTCGTCTGATCCTGGTGACATTTGCATCAGTATCTAGCTCAGGTTCGCGCTCAATTGGTAGAATCCGCGGACAGTGCTTGACTGCTAATATATTGAATGGGAAGTTCTAGACGCAGCTTGTTAAATTTTTTGTTGTGCCTTTACTCACGCGCCTAGAAGCTCCCATCGAGGAAAACTGCACCTGGATATGTCGTGCTGCGTTTTACTCCAGCGTCATACTCTGCTTCACACTGAATAGTACCGCTTACGTCAGCTAAACATGATTTAATTATTGCGTATAAGTTCTTCAAAAAGAGTCACATATTTAGACAAATATGTGTTAGTAGTCGTACAGGTGTCCAAACAATTTCGTTCCTTTACTGCAATCGGAAAAAATTAATGCCTAAAACAGTCGGTGTGGAATCAATTATGTTTGAAAATTAATAGATGCTTATGCCAGGAAAGTGTGGAGTCATCACAACGAGGTATCAGTGTTTAGGGTATCCTGTACTAAGTGGAATAATAGTTTTAGTCGTGTTAGTTTGTCGCGGTTTTGTAAAGTAATAATGCACACCTGTTGAAGTAGCTGAAAGGCGAATCACTTGTCATGCATCTATTAAAAATGAACCTGGCTTCCTTACGAGAATGTTTCGATGATTTTCTTAGTAGAAAATAGTAAAAGACAGAACAGCCGCATGCCACCCGTGGGATCCGGACGCACTACCTCTGAATTCCGCGGCACGTGGTTGTTTTTTCTTCGACTTTTTAATCAGTTATGGTTCAAGGATAAAATATTTTTGCTACTAATTTCCCATTGATCAACACTACAAATTAAAAATAACGAAAAGAAAAATATCGAAACATTCCCCCGTGCAACTTGGTTTCGGTGACATGCCGCTATCACTTTTTATTCGTGTGTTTGGCAGGCGCGACGCGAAAGATTGAAGTCACGTGCTGCTCGCGACTACGTATGCACGTCATTTGGAAAATTCCGAGTAGTGCAAAACAAGAGCGCAGCGAGAGCCACGGTCGTTCTGAGATCCTGACGACCGCTAAGTGCGGTATTCCTCCCCGTGATACTGCTCTTTTCGAGTGGATTTCTTGCCGATGGAAGGCACAAGTTTGCCTAATATGTAGGTCACCACCGAAGCCTTGATTCGCCTCCCTGGAACCTCGTTTGTTACTAGAATTGAGTCACGGTTACATCGAGTGTGAAAAAAAATGCGATCAAACCGGTTTGCCCATTATTTCAGCTGTCGCATCACGTCAGTTAGTCAGTCGGTCAGCCAATCAATCAATCAATCAATTAATTAATTAATCGTCTGATGAATCAATCTACTGTAACATTTTTGCCGTCTTCTGCTCGCAGTGCGCTTAAAAGAACACTGAGGACAACTGCATGCAATTTTCACTCTTGGTGAAAATCAATTCCTTGCTATTTGTGGCTATTCTCATGCTCGTTCGGCAGCAAAATACCCGTTTGCTGCCGACAAAGTTGGACTTAAGAATGGAACAATTTGTTTTTTCGGCCACTCGATTGAAACTCGTGGCTGCAAGCCCAAAAGGAAATCCGTGATCACAGGTTTGATTTTAATCGCGGTGTAGTCTAGCCTCAGAGATCTTCGTACATAAAATCGATTCTGGCGTCACAGCAATTAGCTTGCGCAAAAAGCCGGTGGTGGCGATACCTCTATTTCATTCATTGGTGTTTCTTAGCTAATAAAAACTCCGTTTGCAAAGAAAATTGCCTCTTTTCATTAGAATGCGGTGGTTTATCCATATAGGTTAACTGAAGTTTGTCATCAGCATCCATCTAAGGTTCTGACTCCCTTAGTCTGGCGTTACATGCCCTCGCTGCACCAAAAAGGATCTTGTAATATTCATTGGAGTGAGCGCTTTCAAGGGCACTTAATGTCTCGCACTTTAGAACTCGGCTTAGAAATCACCTATCCTAAGTAAAAGGCATTTTACTTCGTAAGCATTGTGAGTGCGACTAGGCGAAAATGCCGGCGTGTGGCTCTGCGTGGCCCACAGTGGACCCTCCGGCTGCTACGAAGAGCCGAGCGCGAGAACCACCTCCCGACGAGACGCGAGAGGGAAAGTCTGCACAGGTCGAGGCAAACAACAGCGGAAAGGCGGGCACAGCAAAGCCCTTGCCAAGCGAGGGGCAATGCTAAACCGCTAATGCAAATACGTAACTATAAATGGATATTTAAGCGGCAAGCTGTTGCCTATCAGGAACACTTCAATTGAAGGCTCCTGGCATATTTTAGACTACCTGGCGTTTTTTGACGTGCAGCAAAATGTCGGTACAGAGGGGTAGTTACATCTAGTCGCCAGCGAAATGTAACTGCCGCGACCCAAAGTTTAAACGCCGAACTCGCACCCAGTAGCCAGACTGCACGGCTACTACGCCACCGCGGTGGGGTTCTTGTGAGCGAGTTAAAGGCACTGGCTATTGCCCCACGCACACAAGAGCACCACCATACGGCCTGCTGGTCATGGGCACTTCCTCTGTGGAGATCTCGCGTGCAATGTAAAGCTAATGCCTAAACTCGCGTCCAGCACTGGTATTCAGGCCATAGGGTCCGCTGTTGAGCCATGCAGAGGGGCAGTTGTAGTGCATATGAAGCAACAAAGATGCTGAAAGGTAATGACGAGAGCCCTACCCACCCTCTAGAGGCATAGAAGTGAGTGTCATCACTGCAAGGACCAACGCAGATCCTGTGAGACTTTCGAGCAGTCGTTCACGTGACCAGCGCAATTTACCGAACGGCTGACATCACAGTGCATTCTAATTGCGTTAGGTGTTGTTTATAAATAACACGCTGAGGCTAAACACATTTGAGAGAAAACAGACATGTCAGGCAGCATAATGTTAGGAGCTATAATACAGACTAGAGATTTAAAAAAAAACACGAACGAGTAATGGTATCAAAGTTTGTTGCGAGTGAGGTAAAAATTTTAACCATTGAAACATGCCGGTTTTCATCCTTCAAGGGTTCGTTTAAACAACAGACACGTCGTTTTTATTTTAGGTTTTTGGTAAAGATTCGGCGACATGCTCTGAGGAGAGGGTTCAGAGTATCAATAGAAAGCATTCCTCAGCAGCCCAAAGCGCTACAGCCACTCTTTTTTTTTCTTTATTGCCTGGCTTTGACACAGAAAATTGCACATAACAAACAATCAACAAAAGACAAACGCTATGTACACCCGACTCGAAGTCAGCCAGCATGAGTCTGGCTTCGTCAACTTAAAATTCACGCAGTGTACAGAGTGGCTCTAGTCTTAAGAGCCACTCCGGAGGCTCCGCTGTGGCCTTCTGAATGGCCAGAAACATGTCCATACTTTCTCGAAAGTAGATTCGGGCAGGTCTTGCGTCTCTGTCACAGTGAAAGCCTGCCATTCTCGAGCGCCATATACAGTGGAGGCCTGTCAGCATTATTAAATCATAAGGCACCCCATCCTCATTTTCAACACATAAGTAACGGATGCCATACGGGTCTAGTGGAAATTCTTTCTTCGCTCCCAGGGCTTCAATTTGCCTCCGTGACTGTTGAGGCGCTTGATGAGGTTACGGCGACGTAAAGAGAGCACAGGTTCCCAGTAGCATACTCGGAAGAAACAGAAACAGTGACCGCAAACTTACACGGCGCATCTCCATTGGAGCTGTTTCGCGAGCGTCTGTTAGTTGCGCTCAACAGGGCGTACGCATAACGCAGCAAGTCATCCGGGCCCGGCATGCGTGCGTCTTATCAATGGCGCCCGTTTCTCTCTCGCTCCCATGGACCGAGTTCACGTCTCGGCCTTGATTTCTTTATCCAGTCCCCAGTAGCCGAGCGTCATCAAGCTGCCGGGCAGGCTCATTGAGAGAGGCGCTCTGTAAACTTTATATAAAGAATGATTCTCGCCGGCCTCAAGGGAAGCCGAGCTTCGGCGCCCCGCAAGCAAACTAATGACAAACAATGGCTTTTCCGCGGCGGCGGCTCGCGACGTTGTCGACCCCCCGCAGGACGCGCGATGCGCCCACGTTCTCTGGCGCGCGCTTTTAGAGCGGCGGCGTCCGGGGGGGTCTTCGCCACTCGCGGAAGCGGAAACGGTTTTTCGGGCTTCCCTTTCCTCCTCTTCGGGCTCGTTTGTCGCCGCTCTTCTTCGTGGCCGGGGTGCCATTGTGCCAAGGACACTCGGGGAGTTTGGCGCCCTCTATTGCGTTACGCCGCCGTCACGCGCCGACGGCTCTGAAACGGCCTCCTCCTCGCGAGCGCTCCTCCGGCCCGGTGCGAGGCGCGCGCGAACGCCCGCTAGAGGAGCTCTCGCACTGCGAAGCGCATCCAACAAAGGGCTGCCGCGCTAAGTTTGGCACGGACGCCGCAGTCACGCACATCGCCGCCGATCATCGGTGCAAAGGACGCTTCGTGAGGGATGGGCTCGTTGACGACGCGATTACGGAACCTCTGAAAATTCATCCACTTGTTATGCCAGAATACGCCTGCCGTTCAATGGCGTTCTCCGGCATCAGTTTATCTTTATTTGCAAATTAAATTCTTGAAGCCTTGTATGCAGGTCGCCAGAATTTGTTATAGCTAACTAATCATGCACCACCAGTGCCTCCTCCATAAAATCTCCTCTTAACCTAGTAGGCTGTCTTTTACATAAATATTACTGCACTAACTCCGAGCTCGAGAGTATGCCACGTCTAGCATACTCGGAATGTTCATGTACCCACCAAACCGCACAAGAATCAGAACGCCATTTCACCCAAGACAGCGCCCGACCTGCCCGCCTTTATCGTCAGCATTTCTGATCCTGTATCCTTCAAAAATCCATAACAAACACTTCTTGGTATTATATAACTTATAATGACTACTCCTCTCTCAAGCTCCCTAGAGAATGAAAAATTTTCATAGCCACAAAGCGCTTCTTAGCATATCTTATCTTGCCTCCGTTTTTTGTCGTTATGGTAATTTTAAAACAAAATCATTCTCCCACCATCTTTCCGAGACACACTCCAGTCTCTTACGCTTCTCAGTGAATGCGTTATTTATCGCCGAGTGATCAGTCACCTATACCTATCATTGCAGCCGGCGCTCGAGATGCGCTGTAGGTACCTAGCTGGCGAGAAATTCCACTTTTGTTATTTTTTCATAACGACTACGACGAAGAAGCCGTAAAGAAAGCGCACGAGAAAAAATTCTCTAAAATCTACCGTTACTTTCATCCCGTGCCGTTAGAGTGCATGCAGGCCACAGGTAGTGAAGAAAAGTGGGATGCCTAATACCCAACCTACTTCAGTTCAGTTCAGAATAGCTTTACTGTTTCAACCAGGCCCCTACCTGCCCTCTGCGGCACGACACGCAGGCTACCGGGAGTGGAGAAGGGGATTTATTTACTACTAGAAGACTTCAGCCGGGAAACTACCCGTACCAACTTTCAGAAAGCTTTTTTGCACAGCATTGATTCGTAAACCCCAAAACAGTTTATTTATGATCCATAACAGGGCAGCTTAAAACTACTTCTCAAACTTGCACTAAACAACGAATGCATTATAAACTGTTGCCAAGATCAGGCGGAGTTTATCGTAGTGTGAATCAAGTTTCCAAAATTAAGTAAGCACATTAACTTCAGCGTACTACTTTATTTCTGTTTGTGTGCAGGGCGTGGGTAACCTCCAAACGGCAACAGGTGGCTTCAGTGGGTATGTTTGCAGAGCTGCTGTATATCGATGATAGTGTATGGTATGTGGGATTTGTCGTCCCGAAGCGACTCAGGGCCTATGAGGGATGCCGTACTGGAGGGCTCCAGATTAATTTCGACCACCTATGTGACGTTCCTTGTGTGTGCTGCGAGGGTCCGCGTTCGACGGCGAGGCGTAGACGGAGCCCCCAGTGGCGGCGAAAGCACTCAAGGGAAAACAATTCAGCTGGAAGAGAGGAGATCGGCGGCAGCCGGTCTCGTTTTGGAAGCAGCCAGCAGACATGTTTCTACTGTATATGGCTGCAAGCAGCTTGAGTGGGATGGCTTTCGGGCCTGCCGCCATGGACCGCACGGAAAAGACCCAGGTGACAGCTGCGTCCAATTACCGAGCCATACTCGTTGAGAGTGAACGACCAAAACGAAGGGGTTTAAGCACAACCGGACCCCCTTTCCATAGTGTCGGCACGTGTCGAACGCCGCCGCCGCCGCCGCGGGGAGACGGGCGTTATCTTCCCCAATTGCCGTGACCGTGCCGGGGACAAAGGGGCCTCGTTTCGGCGGGCCTGGCCCCGTGACAAGACGGCGGGCATCATCACCAACCCTCCCGAGCACATCCCAGGACAAGGGACCACTTTCCCGGCCTTTTAGTGACCTCGCGTTCCGGCGTTGAGTGGCGAGTGTCATTTGATGGAGAACGGAGGTCGGTGACCCGCGGGAACCGTCAGCGGGCCAGAGACCGTCTACCACAGCCGACGCTACCTCGACGACAACCTTCTTTCCCTCGGACTCAACACGTGACGGGGGCGAGACCATAAGTGCGGTGGTGTTTGTGCGCCCAAGTGAAAGCCCTAGGCCCCTCCCACTCCGGCGTGGGCGTCCTCACCCTAGGGAATGTGGGGATAAGAGGATATAAAAATAGACAAGGAGTACGGAAGAAAGAACGCTCAGGAAAGCCTCGTTCGCCAAGGGGGCCTTCAGCGCCGAAGCCCGACGGCGTGAAGCTTCTGCCAGCAACCGTTCGAGCTCAACTCCGGAGCCCCTCCATCGTCCCCATGAAGTCGTCGGCACGTAAGCTCGGACACCCCAGCCTCTGATGTATAATCATTGAATATATCTGTTTGTTTAAACTGAGCCATACGGTGTCTCTTTGCCTCTCCGTCCCGTGTGGACCTGCGCATTATGGGGGGTCGTCACACTGGTGTCAGAAGTGGGGTCTCAAAAGCAAATGTCCTCTGAATGCTGCGACATTCATGACTTCAAAATTGTAATCAAAAGGGAATCACGGGACTGATTGTGGGACTTTTACCCCCATTTGAGAGGCTTGAGGCACCGGAGGGCTTGAGCGAAAAAAAAATGTCTGTATCTGAGGGAGCTCCCACTCCACAGCCGTCGCTCGGAGCAAGCATGCTGGCATTAGGAAGCGTCATTCCGACGTTTACGGGAGATAAGACACGGGTTCCAATCTGCGATTTCTTTTCCATGCTAGAAGAGATTGGGAAAATGGGGGGATGGTCCGATGCTCAAATGCTGGGAATGGCGAGGTGTAAGATGGCAGGAGCTGCTCATGATTTTGCGTGGCGAGACGAAAAAGTAAAATCCACAAAATCATTTGCGGAATTTAAGAAGCTCGCGTTTGAGCATTTCGACACTGAACCACGTCACGTGCGGGTACAGAGGTTCCGTGACGCCGGACAGATGGTAGGGGAGGACGTGCGAACGTTTGCGTCGCGGCTTCAGCGCCTAGCACGCGATACGTTAAGCAGGGAGGAGGAAGGAGACCAGCTAAAGAAGAAATACGTGGAGGATCTACTTAAAGAGGAAATGACCGCTTTGTTCGTGGCTGGTCTGCAAGACCCCGTGCGCGGGTTCGTGCTCTTGCGCAAGCCGAGCAATTTCGACCAAGCCGTGGCGGCCGCATTGGATGAGGAGCGAAATGAGGCGTTAACGACAGCCGCAGCGAGAGTACGCGTCATAGAGAGAGCGGTGCTCAACCCTGAGGTTGCTCTCTTGACAGAGCGGTTAGATCGCTTAGAACAGCTGCTATCTCAGCAGGTGGAACGCCAGGTTGAAGCGCGAGCTCTACAGCGCCCATTCGCTGGAAACCGGAGACCGCCACAAAGCTACAAGCGCGGTATGCGAGATTTTGAAGAAATCGTATGCTTCGCTTGCCAGGGTCGCGGACACATCGCCAGGTTCTGCCAAAACGTGCGCCGTGGGGAGCCACAAAGAGAAGCAGGTGAGACACGCCCTAAGCAAGCCTACAGCGGGGCTCCAGATACCGAGACAAAAAACTAGATAGTCCTCCCCATCCTGAGGAGCGTGGGGAGGGAGCAGTGGATGATGAGGTGGTGGTGGTTTGTGTGGCCGACGAGGCATGCCCTGTTGTGCGTTGCAAGTTAAATGGTTGTTGCATGGAATTGTTGATAGATACGGGGTCAGAGGTGACATTGCTTAAAGAGAGCAGTTTTAACACGCTTCGAAGGAAGGGGGACCGCGAGGTGTTGGAAGCGTCTGGTGGTATGGCAACCAAATTTGTAGGCATAACGGGGATCCTCTTGGAATAAGTGGACTCTACCGGTTACACTTCTCTCTCGGCGGAATTGCATTGGAGCACCCCTGCTACGTATGCCCGGACACGGTGTCTCTGCCAAACGGAGTGTCAGGTATAATAGGGCAGGATTTTTTGAGAAAAGGGAAGGTAGTAGTCTTATTCTCTGAGGAAGAGGTTAATGCGGGCGGCTCAAAAGTTCCGTTTTTGAACAGGAGAGGGGCTGAGATTCGCATTACCGATATTGACACCCGTCAAACAGTGGGATCATTGGAGAAGGTATATTCGCGGGTTGCCGTCAGGCTGGTCGATGAGGCGGTCGTCCTTCCTTGGTCGGAGCACATTTTTTACGCGTGTGTGCCTTCAGATGTAGAGAGCGGCGCCGTGGGAGTGCTTGAGCCGGTCGACTCTCTCAGCAATGGCCTGAAGGCAGCCGCGTGCCTCGTGACAGTTAATGACGCCCACAGAGTGCCCCTACGGGTGGTTAACTGTAGCCAGCAGCCACTGAGCCTTCCCAAGAACAAAACATTGGCTTTCTTCACCTCTGTGATAGAGAAACGTGAGTCCACCGATACGGTACTTGCAACTGTAGAGCATGCTAGTCCTTCGGCTGCTCCAAAGGCGTCGTTCGATCTTTCTCACATAAAATCCAGGGAGCGAGAGGCTCTGGCTGGTTTGCTGAACGACTACTAGGAGGTATTCGCCGCGTCCAACCTGGATTTGGGCTGCTGTGGCGTTATAAAGCACAGGATAGAAACCGGCACTTCATCGCCCGTTTACCAGCGCGCGTACAGGATCCCTTACTCCCAACGTGAGGAGATGGAGCGGCAGGTGCAGGACCTGATTGATCGCGGCATTGTCGAACACTCAAATTCACCCTGGGGAGCACCAGCACTATTGGTGGAAAAGCCAGATGGCTCGTATCGATTGGTAGTGGACTACCGCAAACTAAATGCCGTAACTCGCATCGATCTATACCCCATCCCCAATATACAGGAGACGCTTTCTCAGCTGGGCTCTGCCAGGTACTTCACGGTAGTGGACATGGCGGCGGGATTCTGGCAGATAGCAATGGATCCGGCAGATGCCGAGAAAACGGCATTCAACACGCCCTCAGGACACTATGAATGGAAAAGAATGCCGATGGGTCTGGCCAACAGCCCTGCTGTCTGGCAGAGAACCGCTGATGTTATCCTGGCAGGTATTCTGGGGAGGCTGTGCTTCGTGTATATGGATGACATAATCATATACAGTGACAGTTTTGAGAACCATTTGCGCGATATTGAGCAGGTTTTGGTGCGACTAAGAGGAGCGGGTCTCAAGCTGAAGCCCTCTAAGTGCCAATTCCTCAAAAAGGAGGTGATATACCTCGGGCACGTTGTTTCAGCTGACGGCGTGCGACCGGACCCTGAGAAGCTAAGGTGTTTCTCGGATTTTCCATCCCCGACTAGCGTCCGCCAGGTCCGGCAGTTTCTCGGCCTGATCGGTTACTACCGAAGGCACATAGAGGAGTTCGCCAAGCTCGCTAAGCCGCTCACCGCCTTAACAGCCAAAAATGTCGCCTTTCGCTGGGACGAAAACGCGGAGGATGCTTTTGGGGCCCTGAAAAGGAAGCTAATGAGTGCACCGCTGTTGCGCCACCCGGATTTTAATTTGCCCTTCTTTATGGCCACAGATGCGTCAAAGTTCGCAGTTGGTGCTGTGCTATCTCAGGTTATCGAGGATAAAGAACATCCCGTTGCTTTTGCTAGTCGACAGCTGAGCCCCACAGAGCAAAAGTACGGAGCGACGGAAAGGGAGTGCCTCGCCGTTGTCTGGGCAGTAAAGCACTTCAGATGCTACCTTTACGGCCGCAAATTCAAGCTAGTCACAGACTGCCATCCTCTGAAATGGGTGATGAGTGCCAGGGACCCTAGCTCGCGACTCGCTAGATGGAATTTACACCTGCAGGAATACTGCTTAGAAGCTGAGCACAAGTCAGGAAAGACACATCTGAATGCTGATGCACTCAGCCGCACAGCTGCCGTGGCAGCTATAGATGAGTTTGTCCCCGTAGTCGACCCCGCCGAATTACGCACAGAGCAGTGCAAAGATCCTGACCTGAAGCGAATAATCGAAAGCTTAGAGGGCGCACCGTCTCACCCCGAACAGCTAGGTTATTTCATTGGCAAAGACCGCACCCTGTGTCGGCGCACGAGGCCAACCAGGAAAGGGAGACCAGAGAAAACCGCTTGGGAGAGAGTCGTCATACCTCGGTCGTGGACAGAAAGGGTTCTTCGCGCGTTTCACGATGCGCCATGCGCCGGTCATTTTGGCGTAGCGAAGACACGCAGGCGTGTGGAGCGTTTGTACTTTTGGAGTGGCATGCGACAGGATCTTAGAGACTACTGTGCGAAGTGTCATTCCTGTCTCGAAAAAAAAACACCCAAGGGACGAAGACCAGCTCCAATTCAGCCGTTCCCTGAGGTTTCGGCTTCCTTCGAGCGGACAGGTATGGACATAATGGGCCCATTGCCCACGACCACTTCCGGAAACAGGTACATTTTAGTATTTGTCGATCACCTTTCAAAATACGCGGAAGCAGTAGCACTCCCAGATCAGAAGGCAGACACGGTTGCAAGAGCATTTGTCGAAGAGATCGTGCTCCGACATGGACCCCCGAGGCAACTCTTGACAGATCGGGGAACGAACTTCGTGTCGCAGCTAATGAGGAGAGTTTGCGAGCTGCTTAAGATCGCTAAGAAGCAGACAACACCGTACCATCCGGCTTGCAACGGCGCGGTGGAGCGACTGAACCAAACCGTGGCCGGGTTCCTGTCGCATTTTGTTTCGCGCGACCAGCGGGACTGGGACTTGTGGCTCCCGTATGCAATGTTTGCCTACAATTCCGCAGCACACGAGAGCACGGGCGAATCGCCATTCTTTCTCCTCTACGGCCGAGACCCGGACCAGCCTAGTGAAGTGCCAGAGGGCCCCCGTCGTGTCCCATACGCTTCACTGGACGACTATAAGGTTGAGCTAGAATCGCGCTTGCAAGTGGCGAGGGACATCGCAAAGGAGGCCTTAAAGAAAGCGGCGAAGCGCAGGAAGGAGGTGCACGATCGCAGTGCTAGAGACGCGCCGTTTGATGTGGGGGACAGCGTGTAGATTGAAAACTGCCAAAGGCAGATTGGGCTAGCTCGTAAGTTCCAGACGAAGTGGAGAGGACCGTGCGAGGTTGTCGAGAAGCTTTCTCCGGTAAAGTTCAGAGTCCGAGATGTCAACCGGCGCTTGATAATGATACACGCAAATCGCCTCAAGTCGGCACCGGTTCAGTATTCACGAAATGAGGAAAGGGAAAGCGCGGATTTTGATGGGGACAGAAGTGAAGCGGAGCGCGCAGATAGTTCGCAAGAAACGCCCTCTCCTGCATTTGTTCGGCAGGCGCCAGAGGTGACGGCCGGAATGCCACCGGATTTACTTCATGCATTGCTAGAAGAAGAAGCGCGCGAGGTTGCCGCGCAGATAACGCCAGGAGAGGCTCCTGCCACGAGCCCTCGCGAGTCTCAAAGCAGACAAAGGGTCACAGACTTACTTGGTATGACTCATGAAGGCCGATATTCGCTGCGAAATCGGAAAGCTAAGTCGGACTAATGGCGTAAACAGAGCGGAGTTGTGAACTGGTTAGAATTGTGTAATGCTGCAGCTCATAACATTGCTATGTGCTTATGTGTTAAGATCTCGGAGTTGGTAGTTAAACCTTTCTGTCATTAAGTAACACCTTCACAGGAGAGCATGCGGAGCGCATGCAGAACCTGCCCTACTTCCTTTCGTTATCTATATTTTTGTCTGTGCCGTGATCGTGCTAGAAGTGGGAGCTCCTTTGTAACTGTATTAAATTTATTTCGTCCAGTTTGGACTAGAAAGGAGAGGCTTGGGTGCTGAGTTTCATGTTTATCTGTAAAAGAAGATCAGTGCTGCCCCTGGAGACGCCAGTTATGACAGCTGAGGCATATGGTGTTGTGCAGTGGTGTTGAGTGCAGCGAAAAGTGTTTTGTCGGACGCACCGTGCGAGGCGATTCAGAAAGAGAAGGGGAGCTGCATGGACTCAAATGTTCGGAGAACATTCTTCTGGAGGGTGAGCGAGTGTGACGTTCCTTGTGTGTGCTACGAGGGTCCGCGTTCGACGGCGCGGCGTAGACGGAGCCCCCAGTGGCGGCGAAAGCACTCAAGGGAAAACAATTCAGCTGGAAGAGAGGAGATCGGCGACAGCCGGTCTCGTTTTGGAAGCAGCCAGCACACATGTTTCTTCTGTATATGGCTGCAAGCAACTTGAGTAGGATTGCTTTCGGGCCTGCCGCCATGGACTACACGGAAAAGACCCAGGTGACAGCTGCGTCCAATTACCGAGCCATACTCGTTGAGAGTGAACGACCAAAACGAAGGGGTTTAAGCACAACCGGACCCCCTTTCCATAGTGTCGGCACGTGTCGAACGCCGCCGCCGCCGCCGCGGGGAGACGGGCGTTATCTTCCCCAATTGCCGTGACCGTGCCGGGGACAAAGGGGCCTCGTTTCGGCGGGCCTGGCCCCGTGACAAGACGGCGGGCATCATCACCAACCCTCCCGAGCACATCCCAGGACAAGGGACCACTTTCCCGGCCTTTTAGTGACCTCGCGTTCTGGCGTTGAGTGGCGAGTGTCATTTGATGGAGAACGGAGGTGGGTGACCCGCGGGAACCGTCAGCGGGCCAGAGACCGTCTACCACAGCCGACGCTACCTCGGCGACAACCTTCTTTCCCTCGGACTCAACACGTAACGGGGGCGAGACCATAAGTGCGGTGGTGTGTTTGTGCGCCCAAGTGAAAGCCCTGGGCCCCTCCCACTCCGGCGTGGGCGTCCTCACCCTAGGGAATGTGGGGATAAGAGGATATAAAAATCGACAAGGAGTACGGAAGAAAGAACGCTCAGGACGACATCGTTCGCCAAGGGGGCCTTCAGCGCCGAAGCCCGACGGCGTGGAGCTTCTGCCAGCAACCGTTTGAGCTCAACTCCGGAGCCCCTCCATCGTCCCCATGAAGTCGTCGGCACGTAAGCTCGGACACCCCAGCCTCTGATGTATAATCATTGAATATATCGGTTTGTTTAAACTGAGCCATACGGTGTCTCTTTGCCTCTCCGTCCCGTGTGGACCTGCGCATTATGGGGGGTCGTCACACCTATAAGGTTCTTCAACGTGTGCTCGTACCCCACAGCCCACCAGCGGCTTTTGCATTTCGCCTCCAAAGAAATAGCGGCTTCACGGCAGTAATTCAAACCAAGACCCTGCGTACAGCAGCCAAACGCCATAGCCACTACGGTGCGCACCGCGGCGGGTGCTAAGTATCGATAAAAAGCACATTACCACCTGTCTGACTTTCAGGCATCGCGCGCAAACGTGGCTAGAGTCGCTGGAAGTTTCTAATCGTCACTCGACAGCCCCTTTCGGCAGCTAGCATTCACTCTGGGCACGGGATGGGTGTCCCCACGCGAGCGGCTATATTCAGATAGGCGTCTTAAGCTTTCGCTTGTTTTTTTCTTTTTTTTGGTGTTCCTGCAAGACAATGTTGGGCTTTCACCTTCACAAGGCCTCCGTTGAGGCTCTTTGGAGTTTACCAAAAACAGCGTCGTTTGGTCGTCGAGAAGACACACAATGCGGGTCGCGTGATCGGACGCGCGTGTCTAGCTTGCACTTGCGGAGCGTTGATGATGATGATGATGATGATGTCGTCCTCGGGCTGAATGGCACACGCCCACTGCGGGGGATTGGCGTTTCCGAGCAGGCACTTCGTCCTCCTTCGGTGAGTGGCCTGGAACGCGACACCCTCTTTCTCTTTCGCACACCTGCCATAAAGGCATAATTTGGGTCTGCTATATGCTATAGGAAATAATGTAAGGTATTTTCGTGCAGGTACCTAGGAAAGCTCCTGCTCTTGTTATTGCCGGTCAGCTACTTGGAGAAATCATCCTCCCTTGTCGCCGTTAGTCCCACTTCCTGTAAAATTCGTATCCTTGAAGCCCTTTTCCCTGCACAAAGTCCACAGCTGGTAGCGAACATCCACCTCTGCAGCTGGTGTGGAACACCTCGGGCAGGTGGTGGGTCCTGCGTCTTCTTCAGAGCCCCATCGGCACTTGACCGACGGGGTAAGGGCCGCCCCAGCCCTTATCCTTCTAAGGGATACCTCCTCCGATCTCAATAAGTTATGAGGAAGGAGGTATAAGTGCACTGGAGAATGAGGGAACATGTACATTTCCTTAAAGAGGATGCTAAGGTGGGAGAGCGGAGCGGGAGTCAAACGGGCTCCCTTTTGACGCGACACCCTCATTTGCTACAACATAATATGCTTAACATATAATCATAGTGTTCTTCAGACAGCAGCGTGCGAAAAGAGAACTAATTTCCTTGCAACTAGCAGGTAACTGGCTGGTTTCGCATGTGTACAGTCAAACGCGATTTTAAGGTGATCACTTCAGGCTTTGCCTGCTCAGATGATTTAACGGCGCTGGGATATGCCTCTGTTACAAAAACTGTTCGACGTGCTTGATTGTAAATGTCTCTCATAACCAGCCTGCTTTCAGTCCCCTGTCCAACAAGGTTGACCAATGTTCCCGCTTCTGTTCGCACTATACTTCAAGCCACTTCGTTTGAGTAAAAGAAAAGGTAGAGCCATCAGTGGTTCTCGTACTATAGGTCAAAGACTGAAAGTATAAGCTTATGCAGATGACCTCACGTTTTTCTGCGCTGATAAGCCAAGCATCGATGAGGTTACTTGTTTAACTGAGGAGTTTGCTGCAATGTGAGAAGTTCGGATTAACGGTTCTAAGGGTTGCGGTCTCTGATTTGGAATGTGGGGATGAGCACCTGCTGAATATGCTGGTATGCAATGGATGCACAGGCAACCGAAGTACTTTGGCATCCCTTTCAGTACCTAGTTTTGTAAGCATAGCGCACATTACTAGAAAGACCATGTGCCAACTCTTCACCACTATGCTCAGACTTTTCTCCCCCATGGTCTCTCGAATCTTGGCACGGCGACTGCAAGTAATCTGTTTCTCTCCACTGAAATTTATTATGTACTCAGAATTATTTTAATTGGCTCTTGCCACTTTCAACAGCTCTTGCCATTTTCATAGGGTGTTCGTCTTCTGAGTATAAGAGGCGCGATAACCCTTTCCGTCCTGTGAATGCTGGCGGCCTTGGTTTACTCCACCTGAACGTCCGACAGATAGTTTCACGTTTCTTGTTTTTCCGTGGAACTACACATTCAATATAGCGTGTATTCTTGCAGTCAATTAAGTTCATGTTTTGTCGAACCTCACTGTGGCTTCTAATGTTCCTGGTCGCCCGTGTTTGTGGCGCTTAATGAATGCGGCGTACTTGGCTTTTCGTTTCCTGCTTGTTCGTTTCTCCCCTGAGTTCCAGTTTTCAATGTCGAGGAAACGGTTGTACAAGGATTTAATTTATGTACTCTTACCTCCGCCCATATGCAGCTCTGTGTATTTTGGTTTACCGGAACATGACGTCGTACCCCAAACGAGTACGTAAAATGCCTCTCTCGCCGCGTACCAAGACATATTTTCTACTCGGTACATAGCGAGATTTTTCCCGTTAAAGCATGGTTAGAGAAAAAGGGTATTTTTGCGTCTATGGAAAATTGACCCCTTTGTGATGCTCCAGAAACGACTGAACCTTGTTTCATCAATTGCATAGCTGCAATATTCTTTTAGGATATCTTGCAACGGACATTAAAAGAAAAACAGTCTGACGCCGCATCATGTATGGTATCTCACTGCACTGCCATTTGTTTAGGAACCCTTAGACATGTTCTTTCTGACTGGTCTGCACAACCTCTGGAAAACACGCATGATGAACCGACGTTCTGAATCTGTTGTTTCTGCAAAACACCACTTCAGCAGAATGATTGTGCATCTAAAGGAACTGTATACCCTGACAGAGTTCGAACCAGATTGGCCACCACTCCTAGTGCTGTGCTCTTCATTGCACTTTTTCTAGTGAATCTTTGCTTAGGTGTGTCTCATTATGATGTAGTAGTGATAGGTACTCTGTTGCGTCTTTCGTTGAGCTTTGTTGTTTAGGTGTGCTGTATAAAGCATTGTGTCGATTTGCTCATGGTTTGTATAAACTCCATGTACAAGGAACATTGCACGCTGTAATAAATACCATGTTTAAAAAAAAAGCCCCGCGGTGGCTCAGTGGTTATGGGGCTCGGCAGCAGACCCGAAAGGGTTCGATCCCGGCTGCGTGCGGTCGCATTTTCGATGGAGGCGAAGCGCTAAAGACCCATGCACATTAAGGAACCCCAGGTAGTCTAAATTATCCGGAAACCTTGGCTACGGAGTCCTTCATAGCCTGAGTCGCTTTGGTACGTCAAACCCCAGAAAACGAAACAGCCTACTTCCGCAAGAACGCTGCAATAGATACATGATCTTAGCTAGCCAAAGGATTCTTCCATCCTGCACCGGCATGTTTGCTGCGGACTAAGCGATTATCACGCTAGCAAAAATTCTTGGTCCGTTTCAGCCGGGACGAACGGCATAAATTTTGAATCGCGCTGGACTGCTTTACGTGGCTCGGTTCCGTGTGACGGAGGATAGCACTAGCGCTTGCGAAATAAAAACCACGAGGAGCGTTTCTTTTTTGAGAGGTTGCCTTCGAGAGTAAAGGTTCCGCAGTTTCCATCTTGAGTCTGCACTGCGCGTCAGGTTAAGTACACGAAAACAAAAAAAAAATTGGCCACCGTGACGAACCTATAACTTTGCCGTCTATGTTGCATAGAAGCAGTGCAGCCTGCAAAACGATGGGCTAGATTTTATAACACTGCGCTTCGAACACATTGCCAAATTTTTTTTTAATGGCACCTTCTGCCTCGGGAAAGCTTCGAAAAAAATGGCAGCGTTTTAACGTAGTTATATCGGGTAGACATGCGAAAGCATGTGTTTAGCCTGGTTGGCTCATGGTTTTGCTTTGCTGTGTCGTCGGCACCTTTGGCGACCGTATTAGACTCAGGTTAAGCTCTGGTCGAGGTTAAGCTGATCTGATCTGTTCGCACCGCAAATAGAAGTTAATGAAGACGACGGCATGCAATGCACAGCGCGAGAGAGAGTTTAACACTGCGGCGATATCATAGCGCTCTGGAGCACTCGCCAGCTTAACTGATCTGTTCGCGCCGCCGCGGGTTCGAATCCTAGTCACAGCAACAATTATTTATTCATTTATTTCACACACAAGAACGTTAACATGGCGTCGCTGTTGCTATACAATGGCTCAAGACCGTAAGATCGGTTGGCAGGATTCATGGTCGGGGTTGGTGCTTTCGCTCTAATAAATGAGATTGCCGATGTGTTTGTTCCCAACTTTTTCCCGAGTTTCCATATATAGAAGAAGTAATCCATAAGACTCAATATTACGAAGCAGTAATAACAAGATTAAGAAGTTTGCGGGCATACGGTGGGCTCAGCTGGCAAAGGACAGGGTTAATTGGAGAGACATGGGAGAGGACTTTGCCCTGCATTGGGCATAGTCAGACTGGTGACGATGATTATGATGATGATGAATTGAATTTTAACGTGTCTACATTGCCAAACCTCACTTTCTTTAAGCATATATGTATATAAATAATTTTAAGCCAGTTGCACGCGTCGGATATCTTCAGTGACGAGTCAAGAGCCTTGGAACAGCCGTTCGAATTTCTATTTCTCTGCGAAAGCTCCACTACTAACACTACTGCTGCTACTGCAACTACTACTACTACTACTACTACTACTACTACTACTACTACTACTACTGCTACTACTACTACTACTACTACAACGACTACGACGCTCAACCCAGGGGAGGGGCTCTAACAGCTACGTTGTAAATCCAAATCCGGGGTTCTTTACTTAACCTTCTAGCCTTAAATAAAGTATTCTGGCCGATAAAGGCTGTTTGCAACATATAGTATGACATCATGTCACTGGGCTCTCAGTTACATCAGCATTGTTGAAAAGGATTCTGCTTTGGGACTTCAATTCTCATGGGCAATTATTATTCTTCCTTCACCAAGCTCGAAAGTGTCAATCTAAAATTGGATACTCCTGCTACATATCACATGCACGCGCTTAGCGCTTAGAGACGTGCACAGTGCGCTGAAAAAAGCCCAAAATTGGTGGTTGGAAGAGGTTAGGTTTGGGAGAAGTCCTCCTCTCTTCTCGGCTTGACCTCGTCCCCTCGTTGCTCTCTGCCAGTTCTGCTTCTCATCCTACTCACTCTTGGGATTTTAACCCTTATCGATTATCACGAGGGGGGGGGGGGGGGGGGGGGGAGTTGACTTTGTTCCGCCGCACGCCTGAAAACTCCTGCCGTCATCCGCATAGATCGCGAAAAACGCGAGACCTCACTCTGAACGAATACAGGCGCGCAATTGGCTGATAGCATTCTTTGCCTATAGTGATGTCAACTTAGCCTAACTAGTTAGCTGACGCACGCCACTTGTGGCTTCGCCAAAGCGCCCAAGATAACGCCTAAAAGCGCAGGCAGGTGGCGTGCAAAGGCGCCACTGTTTAGGGTGCCTCGATGCGCGCGCCCTCTCCGCCGCTCCGTGCAGGGTGGAGCCATCCTTTGACAGGGTCAGTGCCGCCGCCGCGGAAGAGGGCAGCCATATTTGAGCCCACTCCTCGCTTCCCCACGGGCCGGTTGCACGTGCGTGGTCGCGCGTCCGCCCGGTCGCAGTTTTCTTCGGTTTCAAAACTCGCAAGATGCCTGGCTGTTGCGTGCCACTGTGCTCAAACCACTCCAGAAATGGCTGGAGAATGTTTTCATTCCCAAGAGACCCTAAAGGAAGGCTCCTCTGGACGGTGAAGATAAAGCGGGACAAATGGCAGCCTGCAAACTCTTCGCGCATATGCAATGTAAGTACAGTGATTATTTGGACGGTTGCGATTTTTTGTAGTTATGTCTGTCGCTGCAGGTTTACATTTAATATGTGCGCTGGAAGTTGTGTTAGTGTTCCTGGAAAGGCTGTAACTACGCACGCTACGTGACTACATCTTTTATGAAACATATATAAGGAGGAATTATACAGCAGATGAGTGGCGGAAAATCATTTTCATAACTCGCAGGTGTGGACATGGATTTTGTATTTCTGTGCACAGGCTAATAAACACAACTAACGGTAATATTAGTTATATACAGTGAAGCGTTGCAGAAGCACTCGGCATTTATGCAATAACAGACTGCTTGCTTGTAGTCGGTTAGCTTAGAGCCGACAGGTTCTTGATTAATTTTTCAAATGGCCCTAAAAGCAAACGCATCAAGAGACATGCGTCAGAAGCGTCAGAAACTTTGACAATAGTTTTGTAGAGTTTTTATTTGTTCCAAGGCTGTTTGACGAAGCCAGGAATTAGTTACTTTTGGTAAAACTCCCGTGAATGTGAGCTTTCGTATATAGTAGCTTCGCTAAGAACTTGTTGCTTCTATCTGGCATTTCTAACGTTGGCGCAGTTATTGTGCAGTGCCGGCTATTTCCCTTGTGCGCAGCCATTATTAGTCTGACTTTTAGGATTTGATAAATGCAGCTGCCGAGTGTGCGCGACTCCTTAACATCGCTGGAGCAGTGCCAGAACTTGTGTATCTTTCAAAAGGGGCATTTCTTTCTGTTTGTACTACATACTGGACGCCTGAATTAATTTTCTTATGCAGGCCCATTTCGAAGACAACTGCTACGAGAATCACCGCGCGGATGGAAGGAAGCTGCTAAAGTCAAACGCTGTTCCAACCATTTTTTCGTTCAGACGTAAGTTGCACTATATTTTAATATTGATGGCAAATATGATGTGCATCACTGTTGTGACTCATGAGTTAGAATAATAGCGCTTAAAATCTGGCCTTCTAAATGCAGTACCAATTGCATTACCAATTGCAATTTTAAAACTTTGTCATTGAAATTGTGCCTGTTGCCAAATGTTTGGGAGTGCTCTTTGAACAGCACACGTCTTGGGATCTGCAAGCAGATACAATCATTAGGAAAATATCCAGAGTATCCGGAGTACTTTCTAAATTGAGACATTGCCTCCCTACATGTGTAAAACGCTTTATATATAACTCTCTTTTTATGTCAATAATAAACTACTGTTATTTAGTCTGGGGGACAACCACTTTATCAAACATTAATCAGTTACATATAATACAAAAGAAGGCTGTTCGAGCGATCATGAATGTCCCATACCTTGCTCATTCCGAACCACTATTCAGGGAGTTAAAATTAGTGCCGCTTCCTGAACTTTATCACCATACTCTCAGAAAGCGTTATCAAACAGGTATCAGAAAGAAAAACAAAACTCTTGAAATTATATCGAGTCTAACACTAAACAGAAATGTTCGGGACACTCGCTATCACGAGACTTGGGAGGTTCCGTGTAACCGCACAAAATATGGTGACCAGATGCTGCGATTTCAACTGCCGAAATTACTTAACTGATTACGCACACACACACATATATATATATATATATATATATATATATATATATATATATATATATATATATATATATATATATATATATATATATATATATATATATATATATATATATATATTTTTTTTTTTCAAGTTACAACGCGTTCGCCTCTGTGTTTTTTGCACTTATTTATTGACTGTTTGTTCAGATGTGTGGTGATATTGTTACTTTCCTATCATTATTTTTTGTATGCAAAGTGTTACCTGCCTAGTTTTTTTGCACAAGTTCTTTTCATTGATTTCATGTCTTGCTCATATCTAATGTATATTTGCACTGCTGTGTCGCTGTCAAGAAGACGGTCAGTGGGCGCTGCCAAGCCCTATTTTTGTGGCTTTTTGCCCACTGTCCGTGACATCAGTGTCTGTGGGTATTGATGTTGAAATAAATTGGAATTGGAATTGAATTGGAATTGGAACTTTTCAAGCTTAAAATTTTCGCTTTTAGGTTATGGTTCGCGCAGCTATGAAATAACTGCCGACACTGAGCAATTCTGACGAACTTCACTCATTTCTGCTCTTGCATTTCCTTTTGTTTGTGCAGCTATGGTCCACCACCAAAGAAAGGCTCCTAAGGAGAGAGGCACACCCGCTCTACCAACTACATCAAACTCAACAGTGCAGGAACAAGGACCTGGCGTTTTTGCGGATTGCGATGAGCCTGGGGGAACGAACTTAAGTGAAGAGGTTGTCTATCAGCCTAGCGATGGACAAACAGAGCAAAATGAAGGCTGCGATGCACATTCATCCAGTAGTTGTTGCGCTCAACTGAGAAAACAACTGGAAGATGTGAGAAAGAACCACAGACAACTTCAAGAAGTACATAAAAAAGCCAACTTGACTATTAACTCTCTTAGAAAGAAGGTGCGAAAGCTAAAAAGCGCCGTAGAGCACTTTAAAAAAAGGATAAAATTTTTAAATAAAGATCAAGTTCGTGCACTTTCCCGAAAAAGCAACAAGGGAAGCATCTGGTCGCCGCAGACTATTAAACAGGGGCTTCAACTGAAGTTTTCTTGTGGGAAGTCTGGTTACAGAACTCTCAGACAGCTCGGCTATCCACTTCCGGCAGAAAGAACTCTATCTCGTCGCCTCCACTGGCTCAAGTTCTCACCAGGAATTCTTACAGACGTTGTAGAACTTCTCCAAGCGAAGGCACAAGGCATGGAAGATGTAGAAAAAGACTGCGTCCTCTTTATCGATGAGATGGAGATTGCCAGAGGGTTTCAGCTTGACCGCGCTGAAGACATTGTGTATGGGGGAGTGACATTGCCACAAAAGCCAGATGAGCCTGCTAATCACGCTCTGGTGTTTATGGTTGGAGGTCTCAACCAGCGATGGAAGCAGGTGATAGCTTATCATTTCACTGGAAGCCATGTGGATGGCCGCACGCTCAAGGACATTGTTCTGCAAGTTGTCCAACTCTGCGCCGATATTTCCCTCAGAGTTCGGGTTGTAACGTCCGACATGGGCGCCTCAAATCGAGCGATGTGGCGTGAGCTGGGATTTTCTAGCCACCGAAATTCGAAGACAACCTGCTCAATACCACACCCTTCGCTCAATGATATGGAGTTGTTCTTCAACGCAGACGCTGCTCATGTTTTGAAGAATATTAAAGGTCAGTTGATAACATCTCATGCATTTACATTAAGTGAAGCAACAGCCAGCCAGTGCGATCTTCCCTCACGTGAAGTGAAACTGGATCATGTGCATGCTGTGCTGGAGTTTGACAAGGAAAGGGAGCTAAAGCTCGCACCGAAGCTCTCTGAAGCCCATGTCTCATCTGGACATTTTACGAAAATGAAAGTCGGACTTGCCGTGCAATTTTTCAGAGAAGCTCCCAGTGCAATCCGATACCTCATCAAGGAAAAAGTGCTGGACATAGAGGCAGAAACAACAGCTTGGTTTTTAGAGCTGGTATCAAGATGGTACGCATTAATGTCGTCGCGTCATCCATCTGTTGCCCTAAGTCTGCACGATGTGGCGAAGCATCATAGAGCTCTGGAAACTCTAAACCTGGCTCTAAACACCTTTCAAGGGATGAGCATGGGCAGCACGTCTCAGTGGAAGCCATCGCAGGCGGGCCTCCTGATCTCCACAACGGTCGTGCTTCGCCTGCAAGACATTCTTTTGAACTCGGAGGGCTACAGCTTCTTACTCACCAGCAGGCTGCTACAAGATTGCCTTGAGAATCTTTTCTCTGTGGTTCGTCTCAGGAAGCCTGTCCCAGACGCCTATGATATGAAATGCGCACTGAAACTTGTGTGCATAAGCCAATTTTTGCACACGCCGTCTACCACCAGCTACAGTGTTGACGATTCTGAGTACCTGGTTGACCTTCTGTCAAACGGGAAACGTGAACTCGCTGAAGCCGAGGTAAAGGAAATCGATGACTCGGAGGTTCTTTTCATTGAAGCGCTAACATCGACTGAATGCAGCATTCTGTTCCATATTGCCGGATTCCTCGTTAAAGGTATTCTGAAAGCCATAAATAATTGCGAGCAGTGCAAAGCTACTCTGCTCGGTTCTAGTGACGCTGAAAATGCATATCTCACAAGGCTGAAGGAGTACCTCGAAAATGGCGACAACCTGCATTACCCCAGTCCTGAAGTGATGAAAGTGCTGAAGTCGTGCGAGGAGCATTTTAAGGGCATCACAGAATGGGCGGAAAGCCTTCTAACTATGAAATCTCCAGTGCAGGCTGTGATAACATACCTAAGACAAATGGTTCCGTTTAATGTTGAAACATGCCAGGTTCACAACGAAATCATTCAGAAGTTGTTATACTCGACCTACGCTCGAACGAGGCTGCGAATTCACCTGCGACAACTGGAAGAAAAAAAAGTCAATGGACATGCAAGCAAAACGTGTGCTGGCGTCAGCTTGCCGTGAAGAGATTTGTAAATATTGTGTATAAATGTCAAATTCACCATAGTTCGCTTGTCTCCTATTTTTTGACAGTAGCTTTAATAATTTACAACATAAATAAACTGCATTATTACAACTCCTAAGTAAGTGAAATTTATGCACTTACGTTTCTCATTAACTCTTCACACTATATAAGAAAAACTTCCTCAGTCGATGAGACACGCGCATTTTCCCAATATAGGCTCTGTTGATAGATGTTATTTTTTTGCCTTTTCATGAGAGTATTTTTCACAGTCAAGTTTGCGTTCACTTAATGTTTTCGGTGAAGGTATGAAGGCGCCGAAATTATCCCATGCTTTGTTAAAGTGGTTACTTTACATGAAAAAAAGCTGCACGAATTATGCAGCTGCATTGTATATTACAGCTACAGTGCAAACTCCTGTACCACAGCATTGTTTCTTTTTTTTTACCTGCACAAATTAACAAACAAAAACAAGCGATGCCAAGGATCAAACGACTACGAATGTCCAAGGGCCTACAGATTGCGTCCATTTGATTCTGAGGGGGTAAAATGTTTCATTAATAAGCCTTATCATTCTCAGCATTTAATATTGACTAATACGTTGCGGCGAACGAGATAAACTCTGTTTTTGCGAGTCAGCGCACTGAGTCCCAGACAATTTACAAAACTCCGTAAGTCAGCTTTTCTGCATAAAAAAAAAACACCTTTACGATTGCGACACGAACTGTCCGAGGGAGAAGAGTTGGGTGCAGCGCAAACGACTTTTATTCCTTTATGTTATGGTGTGCACGGCCAGGCGAGCACCTTGGCACAGCTGCGTTTCAAATTTCCTTCAGGAATGCAGCCCGGGGAGGGTGCATTGTAACCGCAGCAATGGCTTGGGAGAGCGGCCCCTAATCTCTTTATTGTGAAAGCAACACAGGGCAGAAGCCTGTAGGAAAGGGTTCGGCAACAATAGATGTCCCCAGCGATGCACCCTATTTCTGCCTCCAAAACCTGTTTCGCCGCGATGGTGAAGGGGCCTTCGCTGCGCAGAGAAGCTTACCTCCAGTGTTCTGAAACGAGTGGGCTCAAATATGGCGGACACTGCAGCAGACGACGCGGTTGTCCCCACCCTGCACGGAGCGGCGGAGAGGGCGCGCGCATCGAGGCACCCTACCACTGTTGGGCCTAGAAAAAGATTGCTTCTTTCGCTAGGCTCTGCGTCACAGCCCTGCTATCGACGAGGAAAACTTTACTGCAGGTTACCTATACATGGCTGCAGGAGACGAGGGCGCGAATTCCCAAGCCATTGCAAAGGTGTAAACAGTTCGTTACTGTCTCGCACTCCCGTCCTCGGCAGTCGTGACTGACAGGTGCACTGTAGACAGGGCGATGGTCAATCAAGGACAGCTATAACGCGCGAACAGCTCTTTTCAATTTGGCCCCTGATGTGGTGGCGTGAGCCTGCACTCCAGTGCCAGCAGGTTGTGAGGCAAGGTATAAGTTTGTTCAAGGCTAAGGGACAGAATACAGTTGTTTGCCAGGTTTCTGCACGGAGTGACTATAGCCACAAAATATCGCGCGCGCACCGGCATGAGAATCGGAAAGTGAGAATTTGCCAAATTGCGTCACGTCTCTGTCGACGGTTCTTGGATCGGCTGCAAGCGTAACCCAAGCTGCGCGTTAGCCTCAGCCAAACAGAACAGATTGCAACAGCGGCAGAAAAAAAACCCCTATGACTCAGTGTGTACCCTTTGTCAAAAATACAGGTTATAGGGTTTGCCGCTGCCTAATCTAGTGCACCTCTTGCAGCACCCGTGTCGTTCCTGTGGCTCTGAGCGGCAGCGGCGAGGGCCTCCCTCACCTTCGAAAGGTTTGGAGCGCATGCAACGCTTAACTGCACGGTGGAGAAGCGAACCCGCCAGCCTGTGTACTTTTGAGAAAGGCTGCGCATAATAGCCGCGCTTTTGTTGTATATAGTGGACGCTGGTGGTAGTAACACGCACTGCGCGATCTGCTAAAGCATCCAAAACAGCGACCACTTCCATCGCGGCTTTATTGCAACGCGTGCTAATACTCTGGGCGTCCGCTGTACTGACAAAGAACGTAGTACTTATACACAGCCAGCACCCTTCGTCACAACATGCATATGCGATAGCATTTTTTGGCACCGGAGTACAATGTGCATCCTGCATCAACAAACGAGCGGCCGAACTCTAAGAATGTCCCGGCTGTTTCGACCTGCCGAGGTCTCATGGTAAAGCGTCCAGTTGAGCTCGTGCAACCAGTTTTGGCTTTTTACTTCAGATATAACGGAAAAACAGGGAAGTTTTTTCAAGATATTCGACGCAAAAGCCCTGAGAACGCAAAACCACTGCGAGCTCTTTTCCGCGCTTCTGTAAAGCCCGTTAAACTGAAGTGGCGCGGGCCGAACGCTTCGCTTTTAATTATTTTTTAAAGAGACGCTGATGAATTAAAGTTGGCGTGAATCGATAGGGTACCGCGTTCTATGTTGTTGTTGGACTCAAATAAAAATGGCACATACCCACGACGGAGGAGTAGCAAAGACTCAAGCGGTGAATTGCAAGAGACAGAATAGTTTTGAGGATAAAGTAAAAAAAGATGAATAATAGGTTATTGCCACTCACACTGCATGGCAGAAATATAGGGGACCTGTTAACTATAGGAGATTGGATACGGGACAATGGTTTTGTGTACGAACTCAGATGAATTGCAGGTAATGTTTCAAGTTGGCATTGGCTCAACTGGGACACAAAAAAAAAGTATTAGAATGGGAGCCGCTGTATTACTGGAAGGATATTTTGCACAGCAGAGCGCGCATTCCTGTCGCTCCGTACAAGCAAAGCAGTGCCAATGGAAAGAACAACCGTAGTGGACACGGGCAGACACAACTGTTGAAACAAAATTTGTTATAAGCACCTCCTGAAAGAGGGATATCGGCGGCAGAGCAGTGATCCATTGTCTCAGGCTCGGCACAAAAAGGGCACAATGGGGACACCGCCAAACCAGATCGGTGAAGGTAGAAATTAAGCAGAGGAACCCGGCAAAGCAAATGCGTGAAAGGGGCCTCTAGTCTGCGCGAGCGCCACTCTTTGCTACTCCAATGATGCAGAAGCTGCTGATTGGTACTCGGGAGATGATGTAAGTGCCGAGGCAGAAAATGCCTGAAATATTGCGTAGCTGCCAAACATCAGCGCAGCTCTATATGCACACGCTGGCAGGACAGCATAACTGGGCCGCTGAAAGAGACCTTTGCTAAGGAATCTGACCCGCATTTAAGTGATAGCCCTTGTGAACCGGGACCCAAAGCAGCCGTGCTGAACTTAGGATGAGCGGGATCCCGAACTTAAATAGGCGTAATGCACGAGACACTGTGCATATAGATGATGAAGAACAAATAGACAGAGAGTCCGTCATAACCGTGACTTGGGAAACGCAATTCTCTCATTTAAATAAGGCTAAGATTGCTGCTAATATTTCGGCCAGATAAACTGGAGAATGAAGTCGGGAAGACATAGGGAAAAAGGAACAATGCAATGCAAGAGAAAAAATGTCCACCCTGCTTTTTCGCGACACTGCGAGGCACCGGTAGCAACAAGATTATCAGACAGAAAGTACCTTAGATGGTCCTGCAACAAACCGTGCCAGGAGAGGAGCAGCATTACCTTTGCATTCCTTGAGAAAATATCATCAAATAAAATATTGACAGGAAGAGTTGTTAGGTGTTAAGAGGATATAAGCAAAATAATTGTGTAAGGGATAAAGGAGGTACTTCATGAAGCAAATCTTGTGAGTATGCAAACGACACCATACGGCGCTAAAAAAGGCTGTAGGTTAACAAAAAATGTTATACTCTAGGTGTGAAAGGGGAGTCGCACAATTATGAATATATTGGAAGTGTTAAAAGGTGAAACCTAGCCCATAGAAATGGGATTCGCGCCGGAACGCGCAGAATAGCATTAGCGACACATTTTGGGAGCCCCAAATAGAGGCGCAACGCCTCAAGCTCCAAGAGGACAAGTGGACGAAGTTTATAGGCAGCATCTCATGCCTTTCTCATGCCTGACCTAGCTCTGCAAAGCCTACGCAGCATGTCACCTGCCCGGACTCCTTTTGCAGAAACTTGCACAATGTGCGTCCGTCAGGATATAGTAGAGTCGCACATTACTCCGAGATACTTTACTGTCTGAACTTGAGGAATTATATGACTTCTATAGAGCACGCGGATATTTACTCAAGGTGAGTAACAGGGAAAACTAACTGTGCGCATTTCTTCACACTGGCGGACAGATGAATGCCTGTTAACTGGCTCTCAAGAAAATTGAGGTAATTCTGCGAAGTCTGTTAGAGAGGGTATATCACTCGCGGATGCTAAACATGTGATTTCATTGGCTTACTCAGAAGTTTTCACGTTATGAATGCATGAAATATCGCCAAGAAAATATAGAGTACTGGGGATAAAACTGACCATTGCGATACGCTTTTTGGCTGTTGAAATCTAGTGGAAACTCCGTTATGGAAACAATAAAATTGTCATCCAAGAAAGCCGCGGTCCAGGCTGCACAACAGTTTGAGAAATTAAGGTCTTGTAATGTGTGCAACAGCGTCGAGTGCTCAACACTGTTGTAAGCTTTAATGACATCTAGAGTGACAGGAACGGTAAACTGTTAACTGTTGCGAACTAACTTAATTGCAATCTCGAGGTCAGTGTGTGCGCATCAAATAGAGCTTTCCGGCCTGAAACGAATTTGGCATGGACTCAATAGATTCTTCCTGAGATTAAAGACATGACACGGTTGTCCAAGATCCTTTGCACCAATTTCACTAGGTTCGATGTTAAAGAAATAGGCCTGGGTGTATATTGTCTAAAGTAAAACCCTCCCTCTGCTTTTTTAGGCAACAAACCTATTTTCGCAAGACGCCATGCATACATGTGGTATCCTAGGACTTTCAATAAAAAGATAAACTAGAGCCAATAGGTCTCTAGGGTATTCGTTACCGAAAATTTTAATGATAGAAGAAGAAATGTTCTCAGGGCCAGTAGCCGCTGGGTGGACGCACAACTATCTGCGACAGCTCAGGCGTAGAGACCTCAATAAAATCATTTGAGGCGCACGTGAATAAAGTTGGAGAGGGAAGAGCAGATGTAAATCGACGTAAGGCCTTGGCGATGTCAGCAGGTGATATAACTAGAAATTTTATGTTGACAGCCGCCGGAATCAATTTTCTGTTCCTCAAGACATTAAAAAAAGCTCGTCTATTTCCTGATTGTGAAAGGAAATCATAATGACTTGTATTATACTCCTCCCTTGCGCAAGAGACAGTGTGCTTAAATTCAGCTGCGACTAACCTGTAATCCAAGCAAATTTTTGGGCATTGGTTCGTGAGGCGCTCCTTCCAGGATGCTTTCCTTCGACTATAGGCGTGCGTGCACTCAGCATTCTATCAAGTGTTGGCGGAT
Source organism: Amblyomma americanum (assembly GCF_052857255.1). Taxonomy (NCBI): domain Eukaryota; kingdom Metazoa; phylum Arthropoda; class Arachnida; order Ixodida; family Ixodidae; genus Amblyomma; species Amblyomma americanum. Next base: position 128,377,688 of record NC_135502.1, on the reverse strand, counting down.
GCGCCCTTAACCTGAAAAAAAAAAATTAAGACTTTTGCCTTGGGCGTTCCAACATTCAGCATACAAGCGTAGCCTCGCAATCAGCATTTGTATTTGAAGCGATTGAGAAAGCTGATTTTAAGGTGTCTTTAAAGCAACTGTAATTTATGAAGGAGCGCTATTGTCGTTTGGAGATGGTTGATTTGCACGCAACCTTGTGTTGTGTTCCGTTGGGTTTTATGGCACTTAGGCAACTCAGGCCATCATGCGCCAGACTCAAGGTAAGGAAAATTTTCTGTATAACTTTTTAGAAATATTAAGTTTCGGTGGTGCAGAGGGTGTAAAACATTGTTTTGTATTACCTAATAATAAAGGAAGAAAGAAATTTTATGAATAGCTAATAGTAAACGCTTTAAGGCAGGTCGGGTAGTCTCACAGGCAATCGGCTGAGCAAGGATGCTCAGCTTCCCAACCAGTAAAACAAAACCTCCGCATACTTGTCAGGAATGAGAAGGTGGGTGAGGTGTATAAAAAAAATGAACCGAATCAGTGGGCAAAACTTTGGAGTTTATTCAGCAAACCTGCTTCTCTTAAAAAGCTAAACACACATGATATGTCAACAATTCCATCTTCTCACAAGGGTAACATTGGGTGTAAAGGAATGTGTTCATTATAAAAATGATAAGGTACTTTTTCCTTAGTTTTTCCTGTTTCGCACAAGAGAATAAAATGTGGTTAACCGAAAAATCATCTCCGAATTCTACTCAAACAGGTGTGTGTTGTTTTTTCAATAGAAAGCTGTGTGTGATGTGAGCTTGGCCTATACGGAGACGACATAAAATAACTTCAATGAAACGCTAGGGGTGCAAACATGACTTCCATTCATCATTTTTCCTCACAGCGCAACAAGAACGAGACTAAAGACTAACACAAACAAGCGCTGACTATCAAATGGTTTTTTTACAGAAGAACGAAAGGCGTATATATACAGACAATGAAAGACTTATCAAGACAACAAAAGTTATCTGGAAGGCACGTGGGAGGTCACATAACTCAATTCCATCTCTGATAATGCAATGGAAGGGCTTCTGATACACACCGTACCGTTGTGGTGAATATAGAAGGCCTCCATTACCTCGCGTGTGAGTTTGTCACTATGTCGGAACCGGATGCGCATATTCTTGTAATCAGGAACGCATTTGCACTCCTTGCATCGAAAAGTCGACTTGGCAAGAGGGTCACCTTTTGCTCTCCTTTCTGCGTAATCTTTCTCATGCTTGCATTGACATTTCCTGCATTGGGCTCTTATGTGGGAAAGGGGGTAATCTTTTCTTGAGTAGAGTTGAGTGGTTGTAAACTACCGGTGGGATTAGCCTTGCAGTTGCTGCCGGCAATTGCTCCACCGTAGCGCCACTTAAATAGAAATCACAAAAACACTGTCCGCAAAAACCCAAATAGACACTCCTGAGGTCACCATGTGGAGGCCAAATCCATGTCCTGCAGGTAAAGTAGAAGAAGGCGAGAAGCATCCCTTCTACTCGACTGGCTCCCGCGCGGGAGAACAATGTCCTGAAGAGAACTTGTGTTCTCATGCTCCATCAGACGTTTGTTGACACACCTGCCAGTCTGGCCAACGTACATGGCACCGCATGAGAAGTGAACCTGATATACCACCCCCACCTCGCAAGGTATAGACGGCGACACATGACGCACCTGACGAGCATCCCACTTGCCGTCGTGCCTTGAATGACCTGTTTGCAAATTGTGCTTAGTTTTCTATACGCAGAAAAGACGACATCAATGTCCTATCTACCTGCAGCTTTTTTCACCTCATGGGACAAGCAGTGTGCATACGGGACCACAGCCGGCTTTTTCTTCTATTTGCTTTCTTTGGACTTAACCCCAATCTTAAGCTGTCTAAGAAGTTTATCCGCTGCCCTGGAAATGCGTTGATCAGAGTACCCGTTCACGCGTAACCTGCTTGCTTGCGCCAAAATGCTCTCCCCCGTCCTTTCATGGCAAGATTTCTTGAGAGCTGATTGCAAGCAAGAAATGGCAACACAAACAAGCGCTGACTATCAACTGTTTTTTTTTTTACGGAAGAACGAAAGGCGTATATATAAAAACAATGGAAGACGTATGAAGACCACAAAAATTATCTGGAAGGCACGTTGGAGGTCAGATAACTCAATTCCCTCACGGAATGCAATGGAAGGTGCCACCAGCACAAACACTTGTGCTGGTGGCATCGCCCGAGGTCTGCCAAACCTTTGCAAAACTTCAGGTCTGGCCATTCTAAGCTCATAAAAGAGGGCATTGCCATTTCTTGCTGGCAATCAGCTCTTAGGAAATCTTGCCATGGAAGGACGGGGGAGAGCATTTTGGCGCAAGCAAGCAGGTTACGTGTGAACGGGTACTCTGATCAACCCATTTCCAGGGCAGCGGAGAAACTTCTTAGACAGCTTAAGATTGGGTTTCAGCCGAAAGAAGGAAACTAGAAGAAAAAGTCGGCTGTGGTCCCGTATGCACACTGCTTGTCACATGAGCTGAAAAAAGCTGCAGGTAGATACGATATTGATGTCGTCTTTTCTGCGACTAGAAAACTAAGCACAATGTGAAAACAGGTCAGTCAAGGCACAACGGCAAGAGGGATGCTTGTCAGGTACGTCATGTGTCGCCGCCTATACCTTGCGAGGTGGAGGGGGGGGGGTATATCAGGTCCCCTTCTCATGCGGTGCCATGTGCATTGGCCAGACTGGCAGGTGTCAACAAACGTCTAATGGAGCATGAGAACACAAGAAAAGATGGTCCCTTTTCCCACACAAGCACCCACTGTAGGAAATGCCAATGCAAGCATGAGAAACATTACGCAGAAAGGAGACCAAAAATTGGAGGACGCTTAAGCTTCGTCTTTAAGAGTGAGACGCGACAGCGTGTTGCAGCGTTGCCAAGGAGTCCACGGAATGCCATCGCCTGTTCGGAGTGGAGCGCTGCCCGTTAGACAATTTAAGGAAAGGACGCCTGTCTCACATAACTGGGTGGACACCCGAACCGGGCCGTAAGGGAAGGAAAATGAAATGAAAATTGTTTTAAGGAAAGGAGATTTTCCTGTGGCGCAAGCGAGGCGTGCAAACGTGTGTCGCATGGTCTCCGCGAATTCACGCAACTCCAACTCGACTAATCATCGGGCCACTCAAATGTTTGAGAAAATCGAGAACAAGTCACTAGGACCACGAGGACACCAAATTCATCCCGGTAGGCCCAAATTTTGGACTTTTATCGAGGATAGAAGCGGAGACCGCGTGGCAGAGAGTTAGGACTAACGGTTAGGCCTAACCACCCCGGAGCCCACAGGGGCGCCCCGCCGGACCGGAAGCTCTCGGATAGGTGATAATAGCGACTCGGGCACACAATAACCCTACTGCAAGCAATATGGAACCGGGATTTATCCAGGATAAAGACAATTACCAGGAAATGGAGATCGCGCCGACGACCACGTGCAACGGCGCGGGACCGGACGGCGGACCCATGGAAGCTAAAGAAGTAGAGGCCATGCAAAAAGACAACGCGATGAGCGTTAGCAGGCAGGCCGTGGAAACTGAACCAGGATGGACAATATACCAATCCAGGAAACAGACAAAGAGGGCAAAGCACATGGGAAAGGATAGCGCCCAACCCCTGCTGGGAATCACCAACAACAGCAAAATGGCGCTAGCCAACGGGGCCGCAGATGGTGTGACGCAACCGGAGAGCGGCAAGGAAGGCATACAAAAGGGGAAGACGAGGAGGCAGACAAGGCAGAAACTGCCCCCGCTACCCAGGAACGATATGAAGATCATCATCAGGCCACGAGGCGGACTTAAAGTGCAAGGAATAAAGCCCTATCAAGCTACAAGAGCCATCGCAGAAGCGAGCAATAGAAGTATCAAGGCAGAAGACTTCATGGTCATTCTCAGGCCAGGATCGAATATCATCATAGCAAGTACTTCACACGACAACACAGCGAAGAAAATAAGAAACATCGAGAGCATTCCGTATGAAGGCACAACGTATCAAGTACAAGCCTACATCGCCCTACCCAGCGATATCGCACGGGCAGTCATACACGGATTACCGTCAGGCATGACGGAAGAAGAACTCCAATCGCAGCTCAGATTGAGAACGCAGGACGACAGGATTGTAGCGACACGAATGCCAGGTAATTCGGAGACGGCATTACTCTCCTTTGAGAAACCCAACATTCCTAAATGGATCCTCTTTTGTTCGGGAGAGTACCAAACCTACCCCTACAGGCCCACGAGGCAGTGCTGCTTCGTATGCGGCATGTAAGGACATCGCTCGGATGTATGCCCGATGCCGAGCGCAAAAACCTGGAGGCTCTGCGGAGCAAGCAACCCGAAGGAAGAACATCAATGTCAAGTCAAGTGCATGATCTTTGGAGGCGAGCACCTGACCGGCGCAAGGGAATGCAAACAAAGACTCAAGTCAGCGGCAGAGCTGAGAGGGCGCCCGCCACAAGGGGCGCAGCAGCAGAGAAGGAGACGTAGCCGCAGCAAAAGACGCCAGCCGAGATGGTTCAGCTCGGAGCGGGACAGGAGTGGCAGTCATCCTAGCAACCAGGACGAGGAAGCCTTCCGTCAGCGCAGCCAGAGCCGGAGCCGGGGTCGCAGCGGCAGCAGCGGAGGACCCAGGGACGAGCCCTTCCCGCCCCTAGGCCAAAAACACGGGACACCACCCAAACAACAACAGCAGAAGCAGACCAAGAGTGGCGTTAAGGTGAGCTGAGGAGCAGGCCCTCCCAAATCACTTTTTCTGCAAAATGGGCAAAACAATACTGATGACAAAGAAGAGATCAAAATATTAAGAAAGAGCTAGAGCTCCTTATAGCGGAAAACAAGCAGCTCAAAGAAAGACTGGGGGAATACATCAGTGAGCAGCAGGCTTTTAGAACAGGCACCCCGGTCGCGTGCCAACGCCACAACGGAGCCCAACTCCCCCACCAGTCGTAATGGAAGGTAAAGCAGAGAACGGCATGGAAAGCCTTCTACGCAGCATACAAAATCAAATATCACAAATGCAGTCGAAAATGCAGCAGCAACAGCAGGAAAACCAGCATTTCCGTAGCTATATAAAAAGCCAAACTGTTCAAAAAATTACAAGCGATGCCCGGGATAAGCTTTTCATAGAAAGATTTGGGAACGAAAACAAAACTAGCAACAATAAGAAAACGACATGGCAGGCAACAGCAAAGTAAATATATGGCAGTGGAACTGTCGGGGTTACCGGCGCAAGCATGGACTACTGCAGCAATTCATATACACGCACTGCTCCCAGCGCCTGATTTAATTCTCTTACAAGAAACTAATATAACTCCGGTTTTAAAAGGATACCAGTGTCAGGAAAATGGACGCACGGCAACTCTAATTAACAACCACCTAGTCACCATAGCGCATGACGAAATTGAGGACACTGGGGTAGAGCACGTTATAACAGAGGTTATTCCCAAAAAGAAGCATAAAGCCAAAAGCACTTTCATAGTAAACCTATATAGCCCACCTAGAAAGAAGAGATGCAATTTCAATAAGCTTTTCATGGAGGTGGGAAGACTAGCTAAATCCGACACTCTGCTTATCGCGGGAGACTTCAGCGCGAGAGACCCCAGCTGGGGCTACCCGAAAGGAGAGAAAAAAGGACAACTAATCTGTATAGCAGCGGAAAATGCAAACTGCACACTACTAACAGATGAGAACCAACCAACGCGACTAGGGAACAGTGTTAGCCCAGACACGTGCCCAGACCTCACTTTTGTCAGAGGAGCGCGGCAGGTCGAGTGGGAGAACTTGCTGGAGAACCTAGGAAGTGACCACTATGTAATCAAGGTCACTCTTGAAGCAGAGAATACTAAAAGAAAAATTGAAACCGCCCACATAAGAGACGGGGAGGCTTTCCGGGGCGATTGTGGGCAGATGCAAGGCGCAATCACCTCAATAGAGGAATGGAGCAAGCAGCTGAAAGAGTTGCAGGAACAAAACACGCAAGAGATAGACAGAACGGAAGTCACACCGGAAGTGGATCCGAGGCTGCTTAGGCTATTGGAAGCAAGGCGAGGGCTCACAAAGATGGAAAAGACAGAAGCTTAACAGGAAGCTACGACTCAAGATCGCAGAGGTCACCAAGAAGGCAGAGGAGTATGCGGGACACCTGGCCAGACAGGGGTGGGAGCAGTTTAGCAACTCTCTGAACGACACTCTTAGCACGGCCAGAACGTGGAGGATACTCAAAGCCCTCCTGGATCCAACAAAGACCAAAGCAGAAAGTGGAAAAGCAATCCAGAGGCTCGTCTACAACAGCAAAGAGTCAGATGAAGAGATCCTGGAGGCAGTCAAGAAGAAGTGCTATGGCACAGACAAGCCGCAAGGATACTAAGGAGAATATCAAGGGGAGGAGAACCCGCACCTCGACAGGCCGATAACCAAGGAAGAGGTCTATGCGGCCATCAGGGCGGTTACCAGAAACACAGCAGCAGGAGCCGATAAAATCAGAAACTCGCTAATTCACAACCTCAGCGATGAAGCGGTGATTCAACTCACAGACTGCCTCAATACACTGTGGACAGAAGCCACATTGCCACGGGAATGGAAGCATGCAGAAGTTGTGATGATTCCCAAGCCAGGCAAGAAGTTGGAGATAAACAATTTGCGCCCTATCTCGCTCACGTCGTGCCTAGGAAAGCTTTTTGAGAGAGACATCACAAGGAGAATACAACAATACCTGGAAGATGAAGATCTGTACCCGCACAGTATGTTCGGTTTCAGAAAAAATCTATCGACGCAGGACATCCTCTTACAGATCAAGGAGGAAGTCGCAGAAGCCGCCCCAAAAACAGGGGAGAACATCATCATGGCACTGGACATCAAGGGCGCGTTCGATAACGTCAGCCATGATGCCATCATGGAAGGGCTAACCACCACCAACTGCGGAAGAAGAGTACACGACTACGTAAGGGCCTTCCTGTCAAACCGCACAGCTACGGTTGGACTGGAGGACCTACGCAGCAAGGTCTTCGAAACACCAAACAAAGGCGCCCCGCAAGGCTCAGTGATCTCGCCGGTCCTCTTCAACATAGCCATGATTGGGCTAGGCAGACAGCTGAGCCAGATAGAGGGGATACAGCACGCTATGTACGCCGATGATATAACGATCTGGATCAGCCAGGGCTCCCCAGGGCAAAAAACAAGATCTCCTGCAGCAGGCAGCCACATGCGTGGAGAACTACGTCCGAGAGAGAGGCCTGGCATGCTCCACCGAGAAGTCGGAAATTCTACGAGTGGGCAAGAGACCATCCAAAAAAATATACAACATAAAAATTGAAGTGCAAGTCCTCCCGGAACGCAACATGATCAGAGTGTTGGAAATGTGGATCCAAAGCAGCGGGAAGTGCAGCCACACCCTAAGCCTTTTCCAACAATCAATGCAACAGGTCAGCAGAATGATCACCAGAGTATTACAGAGAAGATTTGGCATGAAGGAGAGTGACACGATCAAGTTAGTCAAGAGCCTGGTGGTCAGTCGCTTAACATACTCCCCTACCACAACATGATCGACACAGCACGAAAAAGAACAAGCAGACACTTTAATCAAGAAGGCTTTCAAGACAGCCCTAAATCTACCAAGAAATACGTCAAACGAGAAGCTCCTCAAGTTGGGAGTCCACAATACGTTTGACGAGCTAAAGGAAGCTCAAATAGGGGCCCAAATGTACAGGCTCCAGCAGTCAACCACCGGCCGAGCGCTCCTCCTCCTCCTCCTCCTCCTCCTCCTCCGAAGGAAGGAAGGAAGGAAGGAAGGAAGGAAGGAAGGAAGGAAGGAAGGAAGGAAGGAAGGAAGGAAGGAAGGAAGGAAGGAAGGAAGGAAGGAAGGAAGGAAGGAAGGAAGGAAGGAAGGAAGGCCTCAGACGTTGCTGGGAAGGCTGGGCTACTTAAGTGAAGAAGTGGAAGATAGGGTGGCGGGCATACCTGATAACATTCGCCAAACACTCAGGGTGTGCCCAATCCCTCGCAGCATGGACCATAATCTGCACGCAGAGAGAAGGGCTGCGAGAGCAGAGTATGTAGAAAAGCACTTAGCTGAACAAAACAAATGTAGTATACACAGATGCGGCTTTGCATTGATGGAACAGAAACACGAAGGAACACAGAGTAGTATCGGTGGAGGTGAACCATCAAGGAGACCTAGTCACCAGTATATCACAGAGAGGCTGCAGAGTATCCGAGGGGGAAGAAGCTGCTGTTGCGCTAGCAGTAGCTGAAGGATACCGCAGAAATAAATCGCTCAGAATAATCACTGACTCCAAAGAAGCATGCAGGCACTACACTAATGGCAGGATCAGCAAGGGAGCGCTACGCATCATCCTCCAGGCGGGACCCCCGAACAAAGAAATTCAGCACAAAATTTTCTGCGTGCCGGGGCACACCGGGGTGACTGGGAATCAGAGGGTCGACGATCTAGCTCGCGAGCTTACCAACCGAGCAGATACATCAAGTCACCCTGAGCCCACCACAACGGTGGAACCATCGTACGCGGAAATCCTAAATAACTACAGAGGACAGAGGATACCGTATCCTCCACCACACCAGCTATTAACGCAATATGAGGAAGTCGGTTGGCGTAGACTGCCAACAGGAAGCTTTCATAACTTGCACATACTTCACAAAATGTTTCCGAACCAGTACGCGAACACATGCAAGTGGTGTGGAGCCACCCCCACTTTATATCATATTACATGGGAGTGTAAAAACAATTATTCATCCATAAACTAAAAGAGCCCAATGCGGGACAGTGGGAGAGCCTGCTCACCAGCAGCGTGCTGGCGGTCTAAAAAGGACTGGTCCAGCATTCGTATGAGGTAGCAAGACTCAATAAGGCCCTGGAATAACGGCACCACCCCTGGAAGACTCGGAACTTCAACATGAAGACACCCGGGTCCCGCTAAATCGACCAATTTTTGGCGTCAATAAAGTTTCTCTCTCTCTCTCTTTCTTTAAGGAAGGAAATGACACCTGTAAGGGAAGGAAGAAACGACACTGTATTCACTAGACGCGCCTTTGTTCATTGCAAACAATCAAGCTGGCGCGGCGGAGCGGTTAGGGTGCTCGTCTCGCACTCCGGAGGCCCTGGTTCGATACCACAATTCGACATATTTCCTACTCGGTTTTATTTATTAATGCTTCTGGGATTTTTCGCTCGCGGCCAACGCCGCCGACGCCGACTTTTATGCGACATGGGGCGTTTAACGCTGTCGCGTTAAGGGCCCCATGTCAATGCAGGGAATGCAAATGTGTTCCTGATTACAAGAACACGCACATCCTGTTCCGACACACCGATAGACTAACACGCCAGGTAATGTAGGCCTTCTTTATTTGTCACAAGGTACGATGTGCATCAGCAGCCCTTCCATTGCGTTATCCGAGAGGGAATTGAGTTATCTGGCCTCCCACGTGCCTTCCAGATAACTTTTGTTTTCTTGATAAGTCTTTCATTGTCTGTATATATACGCCTTTCGTTCTTCAACAAAAAAACCAGTTGATAGTCAGCGCTTGTTTGTTTCAGTCTTTCGTCTCATGCCCCGTTCTTGTTGCGCTGTGAGCAAAAATGGATACTTACCAACTCGCCCAAATTTCCGCCTTGATGACTTCCATTCACCCACAACTGGCTTTATCAAATGTAATTTGTTATTCACCTCGTTGTTCCAAGTCGTCTGCCATTTTTCTCTTAATTTACATTGTACTAAATTCATACAATCTCTTTGACTTTTGACTTTTTTATTTCCTTGCCACGAGTTTGTGCAGCGCACAAATCTGCTCTCTCGTTGCCTTTTATTCCGGCATGGCTCGGGACCCTGCACAGTTTCATATTTTGTCCTTGAGCTGTGGCTGTTACTATGTTGTGTATGATGTCACAAAGTAGCGGGGTGATTGAATTTTTAGAATGGAGAGCTGTAAGCTGACTTAAGGAGTCTGTGTAAATAATAGCGTTTTTGAGGTTCTCGCTTAGTATTTTTTTTCTATGGCCAAACATACTGCATGACATTCCGCAGTGAAGATAGATGGGCACTGTGGAAGTCGTACTGTTTCCTTCTAATTCCCCTCGCACCACTGCGCTTCCTGCGTAAACATCCGTTTTAAACCACCAGTGTAAAAGTCCGTAACATTACTGTATTTTTCTTCGAGGGCAAGGAATTCTTGGTATTATATGTTGTCGTGGAGTTTGTTTCTTCCGGAAGCGTGTAAAAGGGAAATCGCATATTGCAGGGAAATTGTACCATGGAGGTAGTGGGTCTCGTCTCTGCGCAAAACCAGGCAATGTGTTCAGTACGCCAATGTCCTCGCAAATCTCTTCACATCGCAAGAGAGGGGCCTGGTAGCTTGCGGTATGTGGTTGAACAGTATTCTAGATGGCATTTTGTAGTGATGGGGTAACATAGATGCTTCTGCAGTGATCGGATCTTTATAATGTATGAGCATGTCGGCATGCTCCTTCTGTCTGTAAGTGATGGTTCGTTAGTTTCAACATAAAGACTGTTTATGGGTGATATCCTGTATGCGCCAATGGAAAGACGCAAACCTAAATTATGCACTGGATCCAGTCGTTTAAGATATGATGGTCTCGCTGACCCATAAACTATACATCCGTAATCTAAGGTCGAGCGAACAACCGACCTATAAATTTGTAAAAGGCATGGGCTATCAGAACCCCTGCGTTTTCGGGAAAGTACCTTAAGTAGGTTCGAGGATCCAAAAAGCTTTCTTTTTTTAGAGCATTAATGTGAGGTAAGAATGTCAGCTTTTTGTCAACAGTAATGCCTAGAAATTTCAATTCATTTCTTATAGGTAGTTTGATTTTGTTTAGATGTAATCTGGAGTCGGATTGTAGACCTAGTTTTAGTGAGAACAGAACGCCCACTGGTTTTGTGTGGAGAACCGGAATCCATTTTTGTCTGCCCATGTCTCTAGTTTGTTTATTGTTAACTGTGTTTGTCTCTCGCATGTTGCTACATTGGAGGATGTGCTAGCTAATTGTAGGTCGTCGACATAGACTGAATACATCATGGAATTCGGAATTATTTTATTAATGGAATTCATTTTAACAATGAAAAATGTTGAGCATAATATACACCCTTGATGAACCCCGTTCTCTTGAACGAAGTTCCTGCAAAGGGTTGATCCCGGGCGTACTTGAAAAGAGCGGTTCGACAGAAAATCATTTAGGCAGTTTAACATCCTGCCGCGGATGAAAAGTTCTGCAAGGTCGCAGAGATTCTCAAATCTCCACATTGTGTTCTATGCCTTCTCCAGGTCAAAAAACACCGCTAGGCAGTGCTGTTTATGTATAAACGATTCTCTGATTGTGCTTTCGAGGCGAACTAGATGGTCCGTTGTTGAGCATGCCTTTTTAAAACCACAGTGATGGATGTCAAGAAGTGCGCGAGCGTCAAGTACAGAAATTAATCGTATATTTATAACAATTTCAGAAATTTTGGTGAGACAGCTTGTAAGGGCTATTGGCCTATAGCTGCTAGGGGAGGTTGGCAGCTTTCCAGGTTTCAGAAATTGTACTATATTGGCTCTTATCCTTCGTTGGGTATTTTTCCATCTATGAATATTTTATTAAAGAAATTCAAGAGTGCTTCTTTGGCAGGCTGGGAAAGATGGGCAGGCATTTCGTAGCTTATCTGGTCGTGCCCTGGGGCAGTTTTTTTGCCAGCAGACAGTACTCCATTGATTTCTTAGAGGGTAATTAGACTATTGTATTTTTCATTCACACATCCACTTTTTAGGAGCCTGTCTTTTTTAGCTGTGGTTTTGCATTTTAGAAATGACTGGCTATAGTGTGAAGAATTTGAAACCGCAGCAAAGTGCTCCCCCAATATGTTTGCCTGTTCCCCTATATTTGTTTCCGTGCCAGGTGTTGTCAAAAAAGAAACTGTGATGGGTGAGTAGCTACCATCTAGTTTTCTTACTTGCTCCCACATTTTCTTCGATGGGTTTGAGCTGTTTATGGAAGACACATATGCTTTCCATGATGTTTTTTCGGCATCACGCCGAAAATACCGTGAATGTACTCTCGCCTTTTTGAAAAAGATAAGGTTTTCATTGTTGGGTACCTACGGAAAATGCCCAGGCTTTCTTTTGTTTCTTTTTCGCTTCACGACATTCCTGTGTGTACCAAACTTTATGATTTTGCCGCACCAGTCGCGAGGATTGAAGAATAGATAACCGTGCAGCACTAATTATAGAGGGTATGAACATTTCATTTAGTTCATCTATACCGCAATCATCTGAAAAAATCTTCTATAGACTCTCTTTTTCTTGAAAAAGTGCCCAGTCGGCGAAATGCAACTTCCAACGGCGAGGTTTGGTCGGGACAATTGATGGTGAGGGTGATAGGCTGATATAAACAGGCAAATGACCACTTCCGTACGCGTTATCTATATCATCCCACTTAAAATGGGCGAAAATAAATGACGAACTAAAAGATAAATCGAGGCAGCTCGTTTTTACAGTGCTTGGAGAGCAGTACGTGTGCTTTCATGTATTCAGCAGGTACACGTTATTCCACAAAACAAAATCTTCTAAAATACGGCCTCTAGTGTTCGTTTCTTTGCTACCCCAAAGCGAGGCGTGTGCATTAAAATCCCTCACTGCCAGATATGGCTCTGGCAGCTGATTAAAAAGTGCTTCTAATACCCCTGTCACACGGGAATTTCAAAGGCCCTCGAACCGATAGTCTATCGACTCAAAGGCGATCGAACGCTCCTACACGGGCAGTTTGAATGGCCATCGAGTCAATAGACCATCGAGTCAACGGAGCAGCGCGGAACTCCATCTTGATTTCGAGGGCATTCAAGCGCTGACCAAGGTTGCTGGCGTTGCTTCGAGCGGCTTCAAGCGCACTTTCGTACGCGGGACATTCACGGTACAAAAACATGAACAAACATTACTTGCCTAGATTTTAATACAAGCAGTCTGTACAGTAATTTTAAAATTGTATCAGGCTGGTTTTAAGCGGATTAAGCGCATCAAATTGCGTTGCGGTCTTTGCGTTGCTTGCGTACTTAGCATTGACAACATGCCGGCGCCCTGCCCGCCCGCTTCACAGCGATCACAGCTTCGTCGCTAATCCCTCAAAACAATATCGTGTTCTAAACTGTTGTATTCGCCTTCGATTTGTCCATTCTTGTCCTCGCATAAAGCTTCAAGCGACAAATAGCTTTTGATTTTCAGATATAAAGGCGATTTTCCAGCTGTTAAGCCTAACGAAGCAGCGCTCCGATGCAGTTCGACTGGCTTGGTTTTGGCTCGTCTCGTATTAGAGTGGCTACAGCAGTGTCTGCATCTGTCCGTCACGTACGTGCAATTAAAAGGGTTTTAAGCGACATGCGCGTATGCGTGCATTTCAGCATTTAGTATACATTTATCAAACATTTTTTTAGTTTTGCAAAATCCAAAATAACGATTGTGGCGCCACACAAGCTTGGCGTAAGGCACGAGTACCATTTCAATGGTCATTGATATTTGCCATGCAGCAGCGACACTACTCCTTCGAGTTCGATGGCGATTGAGAATTTCGAAGGCCCTCGACTCGATGGCCATTGAAACTGGCCATGTGACAGGGGTATAAGTCATGTAGTGTTATAGATAGATGTGGCTGAAGATATACGGGGCATATTGTTATTGTTTTTAAATGAAGTAGGGTGACTGCTACAGCTTCATGCTTGGTGTTAAGAGTTATTTCGTGGGTTGCAAAACCGCTCTGGACCACAATAGCAGCCCCTCAAGAAAGCCTACTCGCTTGATCTCGGTCACGCCGAAAGACTTGATACGTCTTTATAATATTTTCTTGTAGAGGTCCTAAGTTGGTCTCTTGTAGACAGAGGACGACCGGAGAATGTGAATTTAAAATGTCTTTTACATCGCTGTAGTTTTTAAAAATCCACGACAATTGCAATGAATTAAAAAAGTCATTATAAACGAGTTTTGACATGTGCGGTTAAAAGCCTAAATCTAGTTCTTGGGCTCGTTATTGGGTTTTTTCTTGTTCGCTCAGGAGAGCTACGCGAACTTGGCGTGTGTCCATCGCCTCCCTGGAAGCGCTTGAGGACCGCAGAGTAGCTGCTGGGGCACGAGTTGTAGGCCTCTCCCGATTGGGGGAAGCCTTGCGGGCTGCCGTCCCAGTGGTCGGCGTGTTAGAGGTGGCAGGACAGCCTTTGCTGCATCTGTCGGGGGCGCGGATGGCCCTGCTTCAGGCTCACGGTGTGCGGCCTGGGCAGGAGCCATAGGCCGCTGTGGTGTTCCGCCTTGTCGCACCACAACGGCAAAATTTGTTTTTCCTATGAAAAGAAACATTCCTCGTGTTTGTGTGAATCGTTTTCTTGCTTCCTGAAGTGTTATGCTTTGCTTAGTTTTCATAGTTATCTCTTTCTATTTCTTCCAGGATGAACACGATCTCGAGTATGCAGGGTGGTCCCCTTCACAGTTAGCGCACTTCGGTGCAGCGTTTCATTGCACGGATTCATATTCATTTGATGCACATTTGGCACAGGTTTGCCGGCCGCGACAGCTCTGGGAGCCATGGCCGAATCTTTGACGCTTGAAACACCTTCCGGGATTTGGTATATATGGTCAGACAGTTATTTTCATGTATCCTACTTGTATGGTTTCTGGGAGTTGGCTAGAGGCGACAGTCAGGACTAAGTGTTTTGTTGGTGTTTCTTTATCGTCTTCACGGACGTTGATACGTTTGACGTCAGTCACGTTGTCTTTCAGGCCTTCCAACATTTCTTTTTCTGTTAAAGTCAGGAAATCGTGCTCTGAGATTACACCTTTCACGGTATTTAGTGATCTGTCGGCGCTGATGGAGACAGGAATGTCCCCGAAGGTCACTATTTTTCAAGTTTGGAGCATTAAATAATTATCCCTGTTCTCAAGGAGCAGGTCGCCATTGGCTAACTTCGTAACCTTGTATCCAAGCCCTAGGGCATCTGTTAGACATTTAGAGGTAATTAACGGCGAAATGATTCTGGCTGGTTTTTCTGTTTCACTATGTACCACATGGTACTTTGGGAAAACTTTTGTTTTTTGGAAGAATTGTGTAGTTACTTCGGCCTGCACCTTTTTTGGAGGGCGATCATTTGTTGCATGGGAAGCCATGAAGATTGTGTGTTTTTCAGCCACGGTGCCCGCCGCCCACCATGGAGCCCAACGAGGGGATGGGACAGCAACTTGCACGGAAGTCCTGCCCACGTCAGCTGTACAGCCCAACTATAACCGATGCCGCAACTAAGGGTGGTTGGTCACACAATGTTAACCCTCGCCGCCAGGAAACAAGGAAAAGTCAGTAAGAGAGGAGAAGACAGGACAGTTGTGCGAAAGAAGATAGGAAAGTGAGAGATGAAGGGGAGGATAGGAAAAAGCGACTGCCGATTTCCCACGGTCGGGTCAGGCCGGAGGTGCCGTCTGCAGGAAGCTGGGGCCAAAGTGGCGTGTTGCCTTCGCCGAGGGGCCTTAAAGGTCCAAACGCTCGGCATCGGCTCAACCACTAGGACCCCCTTTTCCCCGGACACGGCGATGCCACGCACGGCGAGGCGCGGGTGCTCGGGTCCGTGGTGATGCACTGTTCACCATCATCCCCCTGCGGAATTGTCCCTGCGGATGCTCAGGAACCCGTGGTGTCGCCACTCACCAACGTCTGCACGCTGCAGACGCCCCCTGCAGGGCGCACGCAACCTTGAAACCAAACGACAGATAGTCCCCGTTTGTGGCACAGTCAACAGGCGCCCAAGACATAAGACACCAATTACAAAGGCATCACTCTCACCGTAATCTCAGCTTTTATAAACTATAAAAAATTTTGAAGATGATTACGCTGCTCGTCAATGCGATTTTTGAGCGCAGCTAATGGTCTACTCGAGTAGAGGGAACCGCGTACGGAACACGCAGCACCAGACGGTGGCGGCTCTGGGTTTCGGCCTTGGCAGCGCGCACAGCGAGCCGCGCCGCATAGAGTTTCTAAACGTTCTTCAATTGATTTAACGTAAATGAAAGCTCGTTGTTAGGCTGGTATGGAAACTTTCACGGAATTTTTTGAGGTTGGGCTTGGGGAAGAGTCATATTCTTAAAGCTGAATCCACCTTTCATGCCCAACAATAGGCAAGCCAAGTAAGAAACCTCCTCTTCCTGGCGTTCCTGCGCCCCTCCATGGTGGATGAAGTGTAGCGCCGCCAGCTTTCCCTCTAGTTATATTGAGAAACTCTATCGCCTCGGGCGAACGGACGGCGGCGCGCGCTGCTCTGGCGCCATCTCTTAGCGGGTCGTCGCCGCGGCGCCCATCTTCAGGCTGCCGTCGTATCCTCCTCCTCTGCGTCCTCCTCGAGCAATCCCCGCTATCGCAGTCTTTCATGATTGGCTGCGCTCGGCGTTCGCTCTCTTTCATCCTTTTCTGTGCTCCTCGTTCGCTCGGTTACGCCGAGGCACGCCGCAAAATGCAGGAACCGCTGCTTAAGTTTCACTCTAAAAAGACTAAAAAATGAACTTTGTTGCCATCAGCGGCGGATTTTGGAAGTAAAATGTTTATTTACGTGTACGCCAATAATTTCGCAGGGATCCCGGAGGCTACACTACCCGACCAGTCAATTCAAAGCGGTGGCAACCCGTTCTTGTCGATGACGACATGGCGGGTTTAATTGGAATGAAAAATTGAAAGTGAAAATTGGTTTTTGAGGAAAGGAAATGGTGCAGCACCTGAACCACGCCATACAGTAAAGGAGAAAAGTGGGAGTGAAAGAAGAGAGTAAGAGGTGCCTTAGTGAAGGGCTGCGGAATAATTTCGACCACCTCGGGATCTTTAACGTGAACTGAGATCGCACACCAAACGGGCGCCTTAAGGTACGGACACACTGGCGGCAAGACGCGCGCGGCACGCCGCCGGCGGCGCGCCGCGTGCCGCGAAACCTGCCGCGGAGGCGGTTTGGTCTGCCGCGCAGAGGATGGGTCGAGGAGCCATTTTCGGCGGCTTGCCGCGTGCCGCGAACCAATGAGAAACGTCGAGGCTTTCTCCTAGCGCCACCTCTTGGCTACTGCCAAAGTTAACTTCCAGCGGCGGCGGCAGAACCACGATCGACGACCAAGCGCTCCGAGCCAGCCGCGACAAACAGCGCTAGTGCTTTCTTCTCGTGTACATCCACGTGGCAAAATGAATTTCAGCCGGGAGAACATGATGGAACAATTTCTGGAGACTGTTCGCGTGTTCCCTTTTTTGTACGACAAAACTCACCCGGAGTACAAAGATAAGGACGCCAAAATGAACCGGTGGGCGATCATCGGCAGAACATTCGATCTGACTGGTGAGTTGTTTTCATTCTTTATCTGAGTTTCCGCTGAATGTTCACGTCGGCAGGAATGTGCGGGGGTGAGCACACTTGTTTAGAGTGCTCTAGCGGTGTGCTGCGGAGCAAATGATGTGGAATCTCGGTTTCCTACGGGCATGGTGATTTTGCCTGAGCGGTTCGCATGTCGTATCAGGCTGCGCGCTTCGTACAGCGCCGCTTGAGCACTCAAACAAGTTGCTCATCTTTTCATTTTTCGACCTTTCTTGGTGATAAACAGTGGCATTTCTGTAGGACCGCAAGCAGCCGCAAAATTTAAAAACGTGAAGGATCGTTGGCTGAAAATTGTGTCGGCGTCGGAGGGGAGCCGGAAAAGTGGCGCCGGAGGAGAGGCCGGAAAGGTCCACACGAAGTGGACACTTTTTGACATCGTGGATGGCATGCTGAGGAGCACACCACATTATGCCGAAAGGTAAAAAAAAAAGGCAACTTAGTTGCGTAGCCATCTGCGCCAACTCAAGCCTGGCATTGATAACTTCACTACTGTCACCTGTCCTACCATTCTTTTTAAGCTGCTTTCTTCGTGTTTAATATCTTTTTACGTAATTTGACTGCCCAAGCGTCTGTGTTTTTAACAATTTATCTTCTCTTCAGCTGCGCTGATAGCTTCGCTATTGATATTTTCACATTACCTTTTTCCTGGCAAGAAATCTGCAGGCTTTGCATCAAAACACCTCAAATTTTACATTTCAGGTCTTCATCAAATGTGCCCCCAGAAGAGGACATGTACGTTAAGTCTTGTTTTCATAAGTATAACTTCAGTTTATAAAGCTTCAAGTGATTTAACTTGTTATGCATCTGTGCTTTTGTGCAGCTCCATTCTGACATCTCCACTGTCATCCAACAGCCCTTCCAGTCCTAGACTGGTGGCCAGGTGTGCACCTCGTAGTTTGCTTACCATAACGGTTACTGCAGCGAAACAGTTTATGTACAACATTGTCATTTCATTCACCTGTGCAGCTGTATATCAAGCCCGGCTGCTGCGCTTTTTCAAGAAATGTAAGCTGTACTAATTGTGGTGTCATTATCCACCAATAGTAACAACATCCTATGTCTTTATATAATGCAGGTACTCTGACAGCCCCAATGACTTTACCGATGAGGACGATTTGAGGTGAGTGGTGATTTTCAGTTTTCCTAGCTGTGGTGCACCCCAGGTTCTATGTCAATACACCCTTTTCACCAGCCTTTCACGTTTAAGAGTGTGTCCACTCTATTATGCACTGTTATGCTGCACTCCCATAGAAATTGATTAGTTTTATGTGCATACATATCTTGGCTTAGTTGCTGTCATGACTCGTCGCTGGTCTGCAGTTTCAAGTGAATCACACACTCAACACTGCAATGCACGGGGAAAAACTTGTGTTCTATTTAATGACTGCACGTCTAAAAACTGCAACAAGGTGGGAAACCAAGCTTTCGGGTACTAGATGAGTGTGATATGTCTTGCTCCTTTTCATAGCATTGCAAGTAGACAACATGTTTTTTGCACGACATAAATGGCAGCATTTTTATTTTTTCTATAGGCTCCCCAGCACATCAGAAGGTGCGGCATCTGCTGCTGGCTCTTCAGGGTAAGTTGGTGTTCACTTTCTTGTGTTGGAATATGACACCATAACAAACATTTTTTTGAGGCAGGTTGTCAACTTCACAAGCAGGAGCCGCTGCCCCAGATCCAGGGTAAGAAAGCTGTGTGCACTTTCTTTTATTGGAAGCAGACATACTTTTCCAGTGCATTTCTCTTGAGTCTAACGATGTGGCCTGTCCTGCAGGTCTGCCAAAAGGCGAGCATCCGGTGTACCTTCCTCTCGGTACTGGCATGGTTCACATTTCCTGCGGTATTTGAATGATAATCAGTGATTGCAAGAAAACATTGTGCGGATATATTTATATGCAGGACCAAAAGAAGGCAGTCTGACAGCTTCGACGATGCAGTGAAAGATGTCTTGGGGAGCTGCTCAGCTACGCTGTTAGAACTAAAAAAGAAAAATGAAATGCCTGCACCGAAAGATGACAGTCAAGAGGCAGCACACTGGATAGCTGCTAAACTGAGGATGCTACCACACAAAAAAAGATGTGAGGTAACATTCCAAATCCACAAGCTGCTGTATGAAGCCGAAATGGAGCAGTATGAATAAATGAAATGTAAAGTGCAAGCAATCGATAATATTTTTCTATGAAAGCAAGCAATTTCGGCTTTCTTTTGGCATGATAGTGTTTGTGCATGCTGACAAGTAGTTGCCTGTTATTGGAAATTACCTGCCGTCCTGCACGGGTCACGACACTTTCCTGCCATGGCACCTGGCCGTCGCTCATGAAGTAGGATGCCAGCCTATCCCTTATCTCCAATGCAGCCCTGTAACACAGAAATGCACAAGATGTTCAACCTTTTCCTTCAGCTTATTCTGCCTGTCTGTCTGAGGTCACAGTTCTAATGGGCGTGTTTTACTCCTCGTCGTTAGCTGTACCCACTGACTTTGTTGAAAACATGAAATACGCATGTATTTTTGCACTGCTACAATTCTTAACGCAAACTCTAATGAACAAGATCTTAAGTCGTGTTAAATGATCAAGTTAAATCAAATGTTTTGAATGTTTCGCTGTTTGTTATCGATGAGCTTCAATTGCTTTAATGTAAATAAAGCAGCAAATGCAAACTATTATTGATTTCATGCCGTCATGGAAATAATAGTTACCGAGCAGAGTGGTACCCCTGGTCTTTCCATCCAGGAAGGGCACTGCTGTCGTTCCTCCATGCCCCATTTGTGACATTTCCCTCCCAGTCTTCATGGTCAACAAATCCAGGAGGGTTGTACGTTGTCCTGGAAAACACCGAATCTTTCATTAGAAAATTGTGGAGCGCCACACATGCCCTTACAATGTTCTCGGTGGTTTCTTCTGACGCTCGAAAGGGTCTCTTCAGTATTCGCCACCTACTAGCCAGGATACCAAAACTGTTTTCTATGAGCCTCCTTGCACGACTCAGCCGGTAATTAAACACTGCCCTCTTCAAGTACTCGCTGTACTGGCTGACCCTGTAGGCATGAAGAGCTAGAAAAAACAAAAGGTCAGGGCATTAAAATTGCAGCAAACATGTACATACTTAGATGAAGAAGGCAATGGCACTAATTTCAAATCATTGAAATAATTGGCAGCTCTGCGCACCCACTGAATACAACTTGAAAAGAAAAAAACTGTTCCTACATCTTATGTCCTCTGGGTGCCTGTTTCTGGTGCGGACAATTTGAAATGCTACATAAACTGATATTATAAGGGTTTTTATTCATTTTTTGCATGCTTAAGTTGTGCTAAAGAAATGCTACATAGGGTCCCCTTTGGCTGCATTGCACAACTTGAGATTTTCGTATATTATCCAGTCAGTAAAACAGGTTAAATAGTGCTCATGCATTTGCTTGCAATCATTCAACTAAACCATATATGTCAACATTACATTTTATTACTGCATCATGTTATTGCTTTCACACAAAATGCAACATAACATGTAAATTATCAGTAATAAAACTATTTTAATACACTCATATTGCACTGCATACACGAAATTTAGTCCTCTGAACCATTTTTTTTTCATGCAGAAACTAAACCTTTCCTTGTAAGACTTGCTATATACATGCATGCAGGCTAGACTGGATTTGTAAATTTTTTGTAGAAATTGTTTGACCATTTTTGCCGTATGTATGCATTGCACGAAACTGTATCTGCTATGGCAAACAGCGGCAGCAGTAACACAGTACAGCTGCATTGATATTTCATCTCGGCAATCAGAGGAAGATGTCAGCATTAAAAGTAATTGAAGCAACTTGCCACGTCGAGGATAAGGCCGCATGAGGTAAGGCTTCAATGGAAAGGCCTCGTCGCCCACCATCAAGTATGGTATCAGTCCCGCTGAGCCCACTGTTGCTGCTGGGGGGATTCCAAATCTGCGCTCGCCCAATATATGCATCAGCTTCGTTCTTAACAAAACTCCTCCATCGCTTTCTCCCCCGTTGTGGCCAACGACCACATACACAAATCTGAAATAAAGCAAGAAGTTTCAGTGTAGCCCATTTAGCATCTGATGTAGAACATGACTTTCTCCTTGCTCCTTCTGAAGTCACTACTGCGTTCAAGTCTTGTAAAGTCATTTCTGTGCTGCATTATAGTTTGACTAAATATACATGCCACACACAATCACAATTCAGAGATTGCCATTTTAACATCTGCTGCTATTTGTGCAGAATCAAATATGTTTACTGTCAACCTGCATGAGCAAACCATTGCAATCATAGACCTGTCTACGCTATGCTCATTAATTCGTCATGTAACTTACACCACTGAACTGTCCTCTTTTCTTTCAGTGCATACAATAGCACTCTCAATGAATATAATACACTGTTTGCATGATTCACAAGAAAAATGCACCATACCTATAATGTGCATCGCATGTTGCCATGAGGACTGTGCTGAATGACTTTTTGTAATTAAAGTTTCGTGACCCTGAATTTGCAGGACATTCAATGCTCACATGCTTGCCATCAATACATCCAATGCAGTTGGGAAAATTCCACTCGACAAGCATGTCTGTGGCAATCTGAAAGAGTGATCGGGAGGCAATATAATATGAGACTGTGACAAAACAATAGCGTAGTAATGCATAAGGCAACCTTTAGTTGTCTTATGCATTATGAGATGCAGGAGTTCAACACATTTGAAAAGTCGGTACGCAGGCGGCATTGGGAAAGTCAGTAGCATAACAAATGAGGTAAAGAAAGGCAAGCTGGACGCTTGTCAACACTATAAACCCTCTCCGCAGTAACAAAACGGACTGCAGTGCACTTACTTTTTTCCATTCTTCTGCTGTTTGTGGAAATCTTACATAGGTTGGCTGAAGTATTTCCCATAATGCAGCACAAGTTTCCCTTACGATCATTCCAGCCGTTGATCGTCCTGTCAGGAAGTTGAACGACAAACTTCTCATTGTGTCGCCGTTTGCGAGAAATCTGAAAAGCGTATTCTCATCACATACGTCTCAAAGGATAAATGAGGAGGGGGGGGGGGGATGAGTTGCATCACAGTGCTCATGCGGTATGTTTTACACAATATTTTCCGAGGGACCGCTGATCAGGCACTGTGACGGGACAGTACCGGGTCACGGACTTTCGGACTTACCTTACTGTCATGGCAAGTCGATCGTGTGCGGATATCGACCGCCTGAACGGAGTGTCCTGCCGCTCAATCACAGGCCGAACTAGGTGGAGCAATGTGTCGAACGAGCTCGGCGGCATCCGAAGGAAGCTATAATCAAGAATCAAAGACATCACTATCACGTCACACACACGGCACACTACGCGTTTGAAAAGGTTGTAATCACTCACTCTCGGAAGAAGCCTTCATCTCGGGCGCGCAGCCGGGGAAGCAAAGTATTCGCTTGCCCTTCAACGTCTCGGTAGCGCCAGCAGGGGTGCACCCAAAACCTTCGTCTGCGTGCCTTTTGCGCGCGCCGCCGTCGCAACAGCAGGGAACACACAATGACCAAAACGCTCATCGTCGTCAGAACATCGTCGTCTGCACCTGCCATTGCAGAAGTCAACGCGATCAGCGCGGTTGATGAGGGACGAGGAGCTGGTATGTGGTCTGTTTACCGAGCAAGGAAAAAGCGCGCGAGAACCGCGAAATCGCGCCTATGCTCGCGCAGTTCGAGACAAGGCGAGATCAGCGCTGTCACGTGACTCCGCGGCGGCCGCCGCGCGCACAACCAATGTGGCCTCTCTGCCGCGCGGCGTTCTTGCCACCGGCGGCGTGCCGCGCGCGTCTTGCCGCCAGTGTGTCCGTACCTTTAGTGTTTCGCCTCCATCGAAACGCTGCCGCCGCGGCCGGGATCAAAATCGGGAACTCCGGCTTAGTAGCCGAGCGCCCTAACCACTGAGCCGCCGCGGAGGGTAATAGTTTGAATCGGCTGGCTTTAAGGTATTTTAATCCAATTTTCTAGCCTAAAAGACACCTTTTGCTGCCGAACAAATCTCAACATATGCAGAAAGTCTCAGAGTATCAATTTTTACCGGAACAATAATTGGATGGAGTTCTTGTCAGTGTACCTTTAATAGATCCCTCCCATATTAAAAAAAGTACTTGTGGATCACCACTCTGACATCCCTTCGTCACCTAATGACGTTCTGTCCCTTTTAAAGCGCGAATGCCACTCGAAGCATCTCGCAACAGCCCGTCGCTCAATCGTCATGACCCCGTTTAATCACGAAAAAAAGTGTCTGTTGCAGATTTTTCTACTTGACGCAGACTTTGTTTTCGGTCCTTTTGTTGTAGCTTCCAGTGTGGGATTAAATTAAGAAGCAAGTAGCCGGTTTGAAATCCCTGCATGTCTCGGACGGTGCGGTGCTTAACCAGTTATGTCGAAAAAGCTTGGGGGCTTTCTTAACCACATTCTTGAAGAAGAAAATGCGATAGCATTTATGTTCCGGGCTATGGTGTATGAGTGTCTAATGTTCTTTTTTCGATTTTCCTACCAATACCCCAGTTGGAACCGGGTACATTGGCTTTATATGGTACGCATGAGTCACTTTCTAGAACGTTCGGGTACCCTTCATTATATTATTATATAGGATTGCATTAATCTGACCTACTAATCTACCTTAACCCACCCACTATTACAGACTAATCCCATTTAATCCATTTTACAAGTTTGGCCTACTTCGAAAATTCTGGGGTTCCTTTGGAATTTTTTGCGGGTGGGACAACTTCCAGGATGCGGAGGTCCTCTGGTTTTAAAATCTGGCGGTGTCCTATGGTTGGTCGTTGCGTGGTGTTCATGACGCCAGGACAGTCTGGACCAATCATTAAATTTTGTGGGAGAGAAGCCACATTTTTTTGTGAGACGCCAACCTAAATGCTGTCGTATTAAAATAAACGGGGTGGTCTATAACTGTACACATATGAATGCCGCTCTCCAATTCTTTACCTCAGTATGTCGCGAAATGAAAATACCTCAGCAGGTGCCGCCTAA
This sequence comes from Amblyomma americanum, assembly GCF_052857255.1. Classification (NCBI taxonomy): domain Eukaryota; kingdom Metazoa; phylum Arthropoda; class Arachnida; order Ixodida; family Ixodidae; genus Amblyomma; species Amblyomma americanum. The sequence continues at coordinate 128,353,251 of NC_135502.1, read as the reverse complement.
TCGTCCGCCGTGGATTATTTTGCATCATATTAAAATGCAAGTCCAAGCCTGCCTCTCAACCATTGCAGCGATATACCCCTGTGAACGACGTAGAGGATCGTATAGCATGCACACAGGCCGATGCCCACCGTATACCCTTGCAGCAGCTCTATGAAAACAGATGTAAGGGGGCATGAAATGGAGTTCGTGGGTTCTCATTCGCTAAAGTATTACTCTGCGTTGTGTCGTAAGCGGCCAAAAGTGCTATGGGCAGTATCTTTCATGCATAGAACAAGCGTTGCCCCCCAGGGGACTGTGGTAACACCCCCCCCCCCCCCCCCTCACTGTTGTGACGAGCTCCCGAAGCAAATGCGTAGACTATGTCCTTCAGAATCAGGCAATGGACCAACGCCTCGAATACATCTCCTGCCACTTCTGAGATCACGAGGCATCCGTTACGGTCTAGTCAAAGCTAGGGTAAGTAGGAAAATTAAAGGGGTGGTCTATAACTGCACTTATTTGCACGTCGCTCTCTACTTCTCTACCTCAATGTATCGCGCAATGAAAATACCTCAACAGCTCTCGCTGAATCTCGCGTTGCACTGTGGTAACCGCCCTGTGAGTGCTTTCGTTGTACATGGTTGGTATCGTATAAAAATGCATTTATAACGCTTCTAAAACATTTCCTTTGCAAATCTGCCAGCATGCTCTAAATCTTTTCAGAAGACTATCGTTAATCGAAATTGAGGGCAGAATCTCTACGCTTCCCTGTCATCAAGGCAGCTGCCCCCTGGTTAGGTGTGCGTCACCGCTTCTCAGTTGCCTTGTGCAGACGATATCCTTGCGCTCGAAAAAATAGCAAAACTAAAACTGCTAGCTTACTGCAAATCCCCCTTCGTTGCACGACCATTATGCCCGCGCAGCGAGCCGCAGCACTAAGCTTTTAGCCAGCCCGTCAAGCTAAATCGTGCCGCTGGCCTTAGGACCGCAATGCCTGATTCTGAGCGGCGATTTTTTCTGCGGCGCCATATTGGAAGTGCGTCTGGCGCCATCCCGTTGTGTTCTCTTTTCTTCGTCCAGCCAACCGCGACGCGCCTGTGGGCAAAAACGTTGGCTTTCCGCGCACGACCAAGGCGAACGTCTTCGGAGGAGATGGGACAGATGGCCTCCTAATCCCGAACAAGGGGGTCTCGCTGCTGCCTCGTGACGTCGCGAAGAGGCGCTGCCAGAGAGCACACCTGCTTGTGTACGTCTGCGATGCCTCCAGTGCTCAGCCATGAACCCAACTTCATTGGTTTGATGTGCACCAAGAACACTTGTTTGCGCGATAACGACCGAGGCCAGCCAAACCCTGCAACACACGATAACAAGTATAAATTTTTTAACCGATAGCCTGTTTTCCTTTTCTGCTTAGCGACCTCTTAGCAAAATCTTAAAAGAGTGCTACGACGAGAAGTGACTGTTTACTGTTCAAGCTGACATAGCGCTTCGTCAGAGACGTTACAAAAGATCAAGCGTTTCTGACTCTGAGGCTATAATGTTGTATCGACAGCCGATTTCGTTATCCTTGCTCTTTGGGGTGTGCGCTGACGTCAATCCTATATAAGGTTTCGAGGCTGCAATCACTGATCATTGAAACTGATCAACACTTCAACATAATTTTAAACATGATGTTTAGAGTTACACATTTGGAATAAAGTATCCATCTCATGCTTGAGTGAAAACCTCTCGTTGCGTAGAGAAAATATCCGCTTGACGCTTGAGTGAACTTATAATTGCCCCGAGAATTCATTGACAAGACGAACACAAGGCGCATAGAAATGACATCACGTCTAAGACAAGTACGCCACGACCCATCGTTTCATACGTACCTCAGCGGGAAAAGGAACGAAAACTTGGCAAAGCGACAACTTCAAATCCTCTTATTTTTTGCGCATTATTTTCCGTTGCCATTAGTACAATGTTTCGTGGAGGATTCTAGAGCAGGTCTCTCAGTAATTTGTATTCAGCGTTAGTTGAGCGAACATAATCTTCTGCGGCATTAAGTGTAGCTTCGTCGATATAGCACCTGATATTTTATGGACGATACGCACGCTCGCATGCATGTGTTGTTGTCAAGGGCGTGGTCGAATAATCTTTGACGGGTGGATCTTAGCCGTTACGCTGATGGCGTCTCTTGACAAATACCTTCCGTCCCACTTCCCTATGCCACCCCTAGAAGCCGCTTCAGTGCATACCATGGATACTCGATAGAAGTGAAGGGCGCGAGCTTAGTGTAGGCCTTTTCGAATGAGGTGATCCGAAAACTTCGCGTGCTTGTACTACGACTGTATTTTCTTAACAGTTCCGTGAAATGCTAAAGGCGTGTGTACTGTGCAGTGCCAGGGCACGTTAAAGAACCCCAGGTGGCCGAAATTTCCAGAGCCCTTCAGTACGGCGTCCCTCACAGCCTCAGTCGCTTTTGGGACGTTAAACCTTCATAAGCCATCTTTAAACTGTTCCAACAAAACGCAGGGCGAAGCTCACGAATCACGATTATTGAAATATCTCTGAATGCGCAAATGCGATAGATTTCCATGAGTGCCAGAAAACATTGTTGTAGTCCAGAATTGTTATAGACACAGGCGTTGCGTCTCACTTTTTATTTATTTGTTTATTTATTGCGATACCTGCAGCGCTCGCTGGGGTCATTATTGTAGAGGGGATACAGATTAAAAATAATTTTCATCGAGATGACACACTGAATAGAAAAAGGAAAAACAACACAAAGAAAAATAACAATACAAACAAAAATGCAATGCAACGCATCCTATAATAATAATATAATTGGTTTTTGGGGAAAGGAAATGGCGCAGTACCTGTCTCATATATCGTTGGACACCTGAACCGCGCCTTAAGGTAAGGGATAAAGGAGGGAGTGAAAGAGGAAAGGAAGAATGAGGTGCCGTAGTGGAGGGCTCCGGAATAATTTCGACCACCTGGGGATCTTTAACGTGCACTGACATCGCACAGCACACGGGCGCCTTAGCGTTTTTCCTCCATAAAAACGCAGCCGCCGCGGTCGGGTTCGAACGCGGGAACTCCGGATCAGTAGTCGAGCGCCATAACCACTGAGCCACCGCGGCGGGGCAACACAACGCATCCTAATCTGAAAAAAAAAACGAGTACTAAGGGAGAGTAAAAACACAGGAAGGCAAGGTAAAATTAGATTGTCATACATCCAGCACACTGTATTAAAACTCATAGTACAGACTTATCCGAAAACAGTCAACTACAAACGGAAACATTCTTCGTCGCTCGTAGATGAAAACTGCGTTTAGAAATTTCACAGGAAGACAAAACGCATAGCAGTGGCAGAAATACCATTTTAACGAAAGACTCGCACGCCAAAGTATTTCCAAAAGAAGATGCAGGGTCTGAGAAAATTTCCTCCGGCGTTCGTGGTAGTCCTCACCGCCTCGAAGAAGAACGTTTTCCTTGGTTGCGATTGTACATACATCTTTCCTACCCTGCGTCGCTGACTCAGGTGGCCATCAGCTTCTGCTGGTCCACCGTACGCATATGGCAGCCGACCCTCACTTTTGAAGAGGCTCACTGTAAAGGGCGAAAATCTACTACAGTAACGTTTTCCCTCTCACTCTCTCTCGTCAGTCGCGTGGTAGTTGCAGTCGCATTTCCCGCGTATTGAATTACAAAAATGCGATTCTCCTGCCCTCTCTTGTATGGCGGAAAAAGGTTCAAGCATAGCTTTCCTCAGAGCCCGTAGAGGGCACTACATACACGCTTACTCGCTGCTGTTCATGGTCAGCGCTGCTTTCACAATTTATGCGATAAAAATTTTACGGGTGGTCAAGGGTAATGAAACGATGCGATTCGACAAATATACATTAGCAGAGCTCGGTTTTATTTATTTATTTATTTATTTATTTATTTATTTATTTATTTATTTATTTATTTATTTATTTATTTATTTATTTATTTATATCTGATGTTTTTCATTAATACATATTGCAGCCCAAAAGGGCGGCGACCGCGAGTGTTGGACACATACAGGACGAAGCCTAGAATAGAGACAAATACAACAGCACCAAAATTTTAATGTACGAATTCAATGCATAAAAATAGTGTACAAGAAGCTAAGCAATATTGTCAATGGCATGCATAAATTTTTGGACAGGAAGGGAACGGACTGGACATAATAATAATAATAATTGGTTTTTGGGGCGGAAAGGAAATGGCGCAGTATCTGTCTCACATATCTTTGGACACCTGAACCGCGCCGTAAGGGAAGGGATAAAGGAGGGAGCGAAAGAAGAAAGGAAGAGAGAGGTGCCGTAGTGGAGGGCTCCGGAATAATTTCGACCACCTGGGGATCTTTAACGTGCACTGACATCGCACAGCACACGGGCGCCTTCGCGTTTTTCCTCCATAAAAACGCAGCCGCCGCGGTCGGGTTCGAACCCGGGAACTCCGGATCAGTAGTCGAGCGCCCTGACCACTGAGCCACCGCGGCGGGGCGAACGGACTGGACCAGGCAATCAATTCCAGTTCTCAACGGTAGGAGGAAAAATTAGCTTTTTAAATATGTTCTTGTGAGCAAAGTAAGGTGAGACATTAAGATCGTGATAACTTCTTGCTAACGTTGGTCTGATGCGTAAGATGTAGCTTTCGTTTGCGAGTCGGTAATGAGAGTGAACGGTGCAGTACATAAATTTTAAAGATTCCAAATGGCGGCGAGTTTGGTTTGGTTTATGGTTTATGGGGGTTTAACGTCTCAAAGCGACTCAGGCTATGAGAGACGCCGCAGTGAAGGGCTCCGGGAATTTCGACTACCTGGAGTTCTTTAACGTGCACTGACATCGCACAGTACACGGGCCTCTAGAATTTCGCCTCCATCGAAATTCGACCGCCGCGACCGGGATCGAACCCGCGTCTTTCGGGCCAGCAGCCGAGCGCCATAACCACTCAGCCACCGCGGCGGCAAATGGCGGCGAGTGGCGAGTGTAGTTAGGTGCGGTGATCCTATAGGACAGCAGTGATGTGTCGCTTTGATATTCACCATATTTATTTCTAATGCGAAAGCATTAAATGGCTATGTTCCGAGTTTCGTGCCAGCAAAACCTTCGCACGATTACGTCGTTCTGTTAAGATAAATGTGCAAAAAGTTTGGTTGTGTTAGCTAGTGCCTGGTGAGATCTCGCTGTGGGATGAAAATTGGTCGATGTGGTGTAATTAGGCAATTAAGTGCGAAAATTTACACTTCAACGCCCCAATAGCCACGGACGTCAACATAGTTTCTCCGCACGATTACGTCGTTCTGCGAAGATAAATGTACAAATTTTGATTGTGTTAGATAGTGCGTGACGAGATCTTGCGGTGGGAGACATTTGGTTGATGAATTGCAATTAATTAATTACACTCCGACGACACAATAACTACGAACGTTGACATAGCACCTGGACGCGAAAAGTGAAAAGAAGTAAAAAAACATAAAAAAACAAGAAAATTAAAAAACGAAAAAATGTAAAATGAATATAAAAAACAGATCATGTATTGGCGTCATGGAAAAAACCCGCGTTATAGAAAGCATGCATTCCCGACGTAAGCAGACTGAAGTGCCCTGGTAATTTATATTTGTACCCCCCCCCCCCCCCATACTGTCACTGTCACACACTATTATAACAGGAAGTGCATAAGTTGAACAGTCTGAATAAAAATAACAGAAAAACGCAAGCTTGCTTAGCACACACAGCGTGGCGGGAGTAAGGTGTTTAAAGAATAACTTATAAACAGAAGTATTGGACACAAACTTTCACTCACACAGTAACAGTGCAAAAGTAAGTATTGTACAGAAAACAAATATTGGATGCCAAGGACTCAGCATACTGGAAAAAAAAAATCAGTGCAATAGATTATAACAGAGCCGGGAAAAGGTGCTCTGATATGAATATATGCACACAATGCGCGGCATCTGTGGCTATCTGGAAGACGCGCTTGTTTACCAAAACACTCCAAAACTATTGTTTCATTATTTCGTATGTAATAGATTCCTACAAGAGCTGCAAGGTTACTTAATGATGATGCAGTTTGTGAGGTTTGGGTCAAGGCTTTTCCGCTCACGTGCAGCTAGCAGGAAAAATGAGTGTTTAAAGCAGTTGGTGCGCGAAATGAACTCGTGTAGTGTGTGCGAGTGCTTTTGGCGCGTGGACCTGGTATCTGCAATAGACGCATTGTTGAGTAGAGGGATATAGTTTGGTACTCCCATCAGTCTTACCTGAAAAATAAATTGCAATTCAAAACCTTGCTGTCAGTTTTGTTTATTCACGTTGCTCACGCCACGATAGCGCGAAACTTCTGCGCAGACGGACGAGCATCTCGACCTTAGACTGCCGACGACAGGTTGCGAGGCTGAAATTTCTTCTCCTGCTTTATTCCGATTGTATTTGTATAGCCACCTCATCACCGCTCTAAAAGAATCAATCACGACATGTGCATAAGACCTCTGGCAGCAAGGTGTAACGTATTTAAGTTATCATTTTTTCCTCGTACCATAGAATTATGGAATAGCCCGCCCCACCAGTTTATAAATGTCCCGTAAGTTGATGCTTTCGTTAAAGACCTTGAATCTTTCTTTGGAGAAAAGTCACTTTTGTGAAAAATTATTGCTAGCCAATGGTTTCTTTTTATTTGCTGTTCATGAGTGCCGTTGACCGACTTTAATGTTGTGCACTCTACCGATGCGACGATTCACGCGCGCTTTGTTTCCTTGATTAATTTTTCGGAACACCTTGACTTGTTTATATTGCCACGTCATTCCGCTCCTGTCAGAGCATGGAAAACGCTTACAGTATTGTGAAATAAGTAAAATGTAAAGAAAAAGATGACAAAGGCACAGCAGATGAGTCGTGACAACGAAGATGGTCCTGCGCGTCAGCCGTATTGATATCGCCACGAGTGTGTCTGTGCCCGACCTGGTTGCCCTCGGACTGTTGTCGCCGCTGCTTCCGTCCTCCCAGCTCTTTTCAATAAACCACCGCCTTACAATAGGTGGAGGAGCCGGGTAACAGCCCTGGAATTGCGCAACCGTACTCTCCCGCCACCTGCGATGCCTAACGACGTTCAACATCAAGCCGTACAAGTGGGCCCAGCTGTTACCTGCGCCAGCTCTCCTCGCCAACGGGACCCGGCTATCTTCAGTGGGACCGATGAGCAGGATGTCAAAGATTGGCTCACGTCTTACGAGAGGGTGAGCCTTTACAACAAATGGGACGATGCCACCAAACTAAATAACGTAATTTTTATCTCACCGGCGTGGCTAACCTGTGGTATCGGAACCACGACGTGGACATGCGAACTTGGTCTGCTTTCAAAACAACCTTCTCCGAAGTGTTTGGTTGTCCTGCTGTTCGGAAACTCCGCGCCGAACAACCCTTGCGTGAACGGTCTCAGCAGGTCGGCGAAAGCTTTACCAGTTACATAGAAGACGTCATTGACCTAGGCAAGCGTGTCAGCCTCAACATGTAGGAAGCTGACAAGATTAAACACATTTTGAAGGGTGTTGACGACGACGCCTTTCAGATGCTGGTAGCGCGCGACTTGCGCAACGTTGCTGAAGTCGTCACCCTCTGCCAAAAGCTTCGAGGAGCTGCGGAAGCAGAGGCTCCTGACTCGACAGCACCCTCGACAGGTTGAGTCGCTTGCTGGACTGACACCAGCAAGCTCCAGATTTGGCTCCGGCCCTTCGACACGCCATCCAAGAGCAGGTTGCCGAGGCTCTTCCACCCGCCCATCCGCCACCACCTGTCGCCGCTCCCCTGACATATGCCGACGTCGTTGCCCAGACGCCGCCCCCTATGGCCGCTCCGCTGACATACGCGGACGTCGTCGCAAGACCTCGACCGCCTACCAATTCTTTGCCTCCAATACCTGCGCGAGCGGTGGCTCCTTCTCTTCGACCGGCTCCGCGAGTCAGCAATCACTGGCGCACCATCGACAACCGGCCCATCTGCTACAATTGCGGCTAGCCTGGTCACGTGGCCCGGCTTTGCCGTCGTCGCCTCCCAGTCTACGCGCCACGTCCTCCAGCTCCCGCGTACTGGCCTTCCACGAGTCAGTACTCCGGATCTGCTGAGCCGCCGTCTAGTCGTCCTTTTTCGCCTGACCGTTCGGCCCTTTCTAGACGCCGTTCATCGAGGCGCCGCTCTTTTTCTCCTATGCTACGTCGCCCCAATACCCTTCAGGAGGAAAACTAGGTGCCGCAGTTCCTGAGGCGAGAACTGCGTCCCCGTTTAACTTTCCGAGGCCTAGCATATCCCCTGCTAATCTGATCGAAATTTCTGTCGTGGGCATTTCTGTATTGGCCCTTGTGGACATCGGTGCTGCGATTTCGGTTATGGACTAAAAGTTTTGTAATTCGTTGAAAAAGGTAAAGACACCGATTGCTGGACTGTCGCTGCGTACGGCCAGCGCTGAGCACATCAAGCCGCCCGCAGCATGTGCCGCTCGAGTTGTGATTCAGGACTCTCTCTACACGATATAATTCGTCGTGCTGCCTTCCTGTTCCCATGCTGTTGTTCTGGGCTGGGATTTCCTTTCCGGCCATGAAGCTATCATCAACTGTGCTCGAGCGGAAGTCGGGTTCTCTTCTCTGCCCAATCTTTTGCTGTACGCTAGTCCTTCTGTTACGTGTGTTAAAGACCTCGCCGCCGAAGACATCGACATTCCCCCGTGCTCTTCCGTTTTTGTACACCTGTCTTGTGACTCTATTGGTGACGACACTGTACTCTTTACTCCAGGCCAAACTATTCTGCACCGCAAGTGTCATACGCCGTACTGACTGTGTCCGCTGGCCTCTCGATACTTCCGGTCTCTAACCCGTTTTCCTGCCTTACCATTCTGCGCCTTGGTGAATGCCTCGGCATTGTGCGGCCCCTCGCATCTCTGCACATCTGCGAAGAGACCGACGATACACCGCTCCTCGCCATGAACGCGCTCAGCCATCCTGCCTCTACGCCGGATCCATCTCCTACCGAATTGTTCTTGCGCTCCATCGACGCCGATCTTCCCCCGCCGCAAAAAACAGCTTCTCGCCCTCCTTCATCAGTTTCGCTCTTCTTTCGACGCTCACCAAACTTTCTTGGGCCGAACTTTCACCGTCACCCATCACATCGACACTGGTGCCCATGCGCCGCTGCGGCAGCGCCCCTATCGTGTGTCTCCAACCGAGCGCCAGACTATTACAGAGCAAGTCGACCAAATGCTTCAAAACGGCGTCATTCAGCCATCAAGTAGCCCTTGGGCATCGCCTGTTGTCCTTGTGAAAAAGAAAGATGGCTCCATACGCTTCTGTGTCGATTAACGCCGCCTTAATAAGATAACGCGCAAGGGCACAAGGATGTCTATCCGCTCCCAGGCATAGATGACTCTCTGAACTGTTTGCAAGTGCCGGAGCTCTTTTCATCCCTCGATTTACCTTCTGGGTACTGGCAGGTCCCCATGGAAGCGGCCGATCGTCCCAAAATTGCTTTTGTGACCCCCGACGGATTGTATGAATTTACTGTGGTGCCATTCGGCCTCTGTAACACCCCTGCAACCTTCGAAAGGATGATGGACACCATTCTGCGTGGACTCAAGTGGAAAATGTGTCTATGCTATCTCGACGACATTGTCGTCTTTTCTCCCGACTTTGAAACCCATCTATTGCTCCTGAATCACGTTTTGACCTGCCTCTCTGACGCTGGCCTGCAGCTCAACTTGAAGAAATGCCGTTTTGCTGTGCGTCAACTGACAATTTCAGGCCACGTTGTCTCTAAGCAAGGCGTTTGTTCCGACCAGCCAAACTTCGCGCTGTCGCTGCCTTTCCCAAACCTACTTCCATCAAAGACCGGCGCAGCTTCTTAGGTCTGTGCTTTTACTTTCGGAGGTTTATTCGCAATTTTGCTTCCATTGCTGCGCCTTTAACACAACTGTCCGGCAGTTCCGATTTATAGATGTGGTCTCCGGCGTGCGACGATGCGTATAACACCTTGCGCCGCCTCCTCACAGCGCCGCCCATTCTGCGCCATTTCGACTCGACCGCTCCTACCGAGGTACGCACGGACGCCAGTGGTGTCGGCCCCGGCGCCGTACTCGCCCAGCGTATCTGTGGTTTTTATGAATACGTTGTTGCCTATGCAAGCCGCCCACTAACGAAGGCTGAATCTAATTACTCCGTCAGTGAAAAAGAGTGTTGGCCATCGTATGGGCCCTTGCCAAATTCCGCCCGTACCTCTATGGCCGCTCTTTTGACGTTGTGAAGGACCATCGTGCGCTTTGTTGGCTTTCCTCCTTGAAAGACCCATCCGGCCGCCTTGTCGGGTGGGCTTTCCGTCTGCAAGAATATGACATCCGCGTGATCTATCCTTCCGCCCGCAAGCATCAAGACGCTGATGCCCTGTCCCGCTGCCCACTTCCAGCCGAGATCGCCAGCCTTTCCGCCTCTGACGTCTCCCTGTCGGCCCTTCACATCAGCAACATGCCCTCAGCGCAACGTACTGACCCCTGGATCGCTTCTCTTCTCGACTTTCCCTCCAACCCCACGGCTGCTTCTTCATTCCGTGCTCTCCGCCGACATGCTTCACACTTCGTGATTCGCGATAACCTCCTCTATCGCCGGAATTACAGCACCGAGGGCCGCAAGTGGTTACTCGTTATTCTTCGCCACCTGCGCACGCACATATGCGCCTATTTCCCCGCTGGCCCACAATGCGGTCACGCGACGCGGGAGTTTTAAAGACATACACCCGCATCCGGCTCCTCTATTACCGGTGCGGCATGTACACCTTCGTACTTAAATACGTGCGCTCCTGTCTCGCCTGTCAACGTCGCAAGGCATCTCCTCATCGTTCTGCTGGAGAGTTGCAGCCGCTTCCTTCGTCACGGTGTACCTCGTGAACTGCTTAGCCACCGCGGACGCGCCTTTTTGTCCGATGTCGTCACAGCCCTACTCCGCCAGTGCAACATAATACATCGAACCACCTCCGCCTATCATCCGCAGACCAACGGCCTATCCGAGCGATTTAACCGCGCCCTCGGGGATATGCTCTCTATGTATGTCCAGCGCGTAGGTTACTTTGAATCCAAACCGGTGCACAGAACCATAAAAACCATAAAAACTCTCAAAACAACCACCCACCAAATTACACATATGATTCGTCGTATAACACGCCGCAAGAAAAGCATGCGTGAGGAAGACACTGTTCGTCTTGTACAGTCCTTGGTTATCTGCAGAATAGCATACGGCCTTCCGTATCATCATCTTACAAAGGGAGAACTTAAGCAGGCCGACACTGTCATTCGCAGCGCGCACAAAACAGCTCTCGGCCTTCCTCCAAGCACCTCGACCGAACGTCTAATCAAGCTTGGAGTCCACAACACCTTTGAGGAGATCAGAGATGCGGTCTTAGCATCGCAGAGAGCCCGACTCCAACAGACCACCACCGGAAGAGCCATTCTTCAGCGCATTGGTACACCACGAGATCTACAAGAGCTCTGGCGACACACTTCCCTACCTGCAAACATAAGAAGACAGATCTCGGTGGCTCCGCTCCCAAAACATATGCATCCAGAAATCCACAAAGGCAGACGGGAGGCTAGGGTCACTAATCTATGCCGGCGTCTAGAGTCAGATCACAAAGCAGTCTATGTAGACGTGGCGGCGTACACTGAACCGAGCATCTTTGTTGCAGTCGCCCTTGACACAATTTTCAACTACTGACGAGTGTTTCACTCCGGGCTGAGGATCCTGCCGCGGCGGTAGCCTCCGCCATTGCCCTTGCCATCAGGCATTGTGATCTGGCGGACAAATCAGCTCACATAATTACTGACTCGAAGCGAGCCTGTAAATACTACATTACAGGGAGAGTCCCAAAAATGACAGCGGCTCTACTAATACCGTCGGGCCTCTCACCTACACTTCAACGCCCCATAACATTACTTGGACCCCGGGCCATTCAGGTCTTGAAGGCAACGAGGCGGCAAACGATCTAGCTCGTGAGCTAACAAACCGAGCGGATCCTTGCCCGTACCTCACCCCTCTACCATCAAACTATGGGGAACGGCTGGAGATGCTTAGATTAGATCGTAGAATATATCCCCCTCCCCATATTAAACTCACCACAGAAGAAGCCACATTTTGGAGGCGAGTACAAACGAATACCTTCCCTAACCTGTACTTGTACAGCTTCATTCACCCTTCCAAATACCGCCCCTTCTGTCCATGGTGCGGCGATAAGCCTACGCTGTTTCACATTTCCTGGAATTGTCCCCAAAACCACCTCATCTAAAAACATTACAGACATCATACGAGCAGTGGGAGGCAGCCCTGACCAGCAATGGTCTGGAGGACCAGTGTCGCATCATCAGACTGGTGCAGGCATCCGCCCAAGCCACCGGAGTCCTGAACTGAGGAGTCCGCCTACCTGACTCGTAGAACACTTCAATGAAATAAATGTTTTATCTCTCTCTCTATGTATGTCGCATCCAACCACTCGAATTGGGATCTCGTCCTTCCTTGTGTGACTTTTGCCTACAACACCGCCCAGCAGTCCACTACTGGCTTCTCTCTCTTCTTTCTTGGTTACGGCCGTCATCCATCTGCTACAATAGACACCATTCTGCCTTATCAACCTGACGCCTTCGAATATACCCCTGTTTCCGAAGCCGCGCAACACGCAGAAGATTGCCGCCAAATCGCCCGGTCACTCACCCAGTATCGCCAGGAATTCCGCCACGTCAACGCTCACACCACATCGCACTTCTCTCCTGGTACGCTTGTGTGGCTCTGGATACCGTCAAGTACTCCTGGACTGTCCTCGAAATTTCTCGCCAAGTATCACGGCCCCTACCGTGTCCTGGAGCGCACATCTCCTGTTAATTACGTCGGCGAACCCCTCATGCCGTCTCCCGATCTCCGCCGCAGCGGCCGCGAGACAGTTCACATCCAGCCTCTAAAGCCTTACTACAACCCCTCCAACTTACAGTCGCCGTAAGTCGCCAGTATGGTGCCTCTTCTCTCCGGGAGTGATTGTAAAGAAGAGATGACAAATACACAGCAGACGACTCGTGACAACGAAGAAGATATCCTGCGCCTCAGCCGTATTGCTATCGCCACGAGTGTGTCTGTGCCCGACTTGGTTGCCCTCGGATTGTTGTCGCCGCTGCTCCCGTCCTCCCAGCTCTTTTCAATAAACCTCCGCCTTACAAAAGATAATAAATAAAAGATATACTTAGCGGTGTCAATATTCGTCGGAGTATTGAGTATTTGGTGCATGAATCTGATGATGAGGAGCAATTTTTATGGCGCAAGGGCATCTGTGGCCAAAGAGTGCCATGGCACAAGCTTGTTTCTTCTACTCAAGGTGGGGTCAGAGACCCATTTCCCAAGCATTTCACCCGAAAGAAGCCGAGCACCAGACAGGGGAAAGCTTCTACCCATTGTATCACCCATCGGTGCTCGGCGGCACTGGGAATCGAACACCGCTCCTCCCGCATTGGTGAATGAATCAAAGACGCGCTACGGGGTAAGCATGCCAGCTCAGTTGAGTAGGTCAGTTGGCGAGCCATTTAGACTCTATATATTAAAGATGAATCAGATTGTCCTCCTTTGTACTTCTTCTATTTTGCTTACGTGTAGCTTTGTAAAGAGAAGCTAGAAAATATTAGAGTATTCCATGATTTGTCTTACAAGGGCATTATAGGCCAACATCTTCGTCTTTGACGGTGTTAGTTTGAGGCGCCTTCTGAAGAACCAGGGTTTTTCAAAGCTGTAGATGTGACATGATTTATATCAGAGTTCCATCAAAGGTCATGGGATATAATCACACCGAGATATTTGTGTTCCGCAACTTCATTGAGTGGAATGTTCTTAATAGTACACTGAAAGGCTCATTTTTGTTTTTTCCTTGTTATTAATAACGCGGCGGCTTTTTTTTTACAATTAGGTTCATTGGGCAATCATCACGCCATTTATTTACAGCTTAATTGTTTAGAGCTACATTATCTTTGGGTGAATTGATCTCGCGTCTCATAGTATATTATGCAATCGCCGACAAAGAGCCTGATGTCAGAGCAAATATTCGGTGGTAAGTCATTAGTAAATATAACGAATAAGACAGGGACTAATACGCAACAGTGTGGTTCACCAGATGTTACAGACACTAAGTTGGAAGTCTCGGGGTGAAGTGAGGCGTATTGTGATCTGTTGTTTAAATAGTCCTTAATCCAGGTAACTATTGGTCTAATACCAAACGCAGATTCCAGATTCACTAATGATTTCTCATGGGATACGCGTTCGAAGGCTTTCGAAAATTCTAGTGGTAGTAGGTCTATTTCTTTTTGATTATCGATACTGGAGGATGAATCACGTACTATTTCTATCAGCTGTGTGGTTGTAGACAATCCGCTTCGAAATCCGTGCTGTAAAAAGGATAAAATGCGTTGTCGTTCAGTGTACGTCTATGTGTGTTTTTAAATCATGTGTTTTAGGAGTTTGCAAAAAAAACCGAAAACTGAGTGAGTTGGTGCATTATAGAAGAACTAAAAACAGCGCCGTGACGACGGACAAGAAAGAAGAAGGACAAGCACTGACTGACAACCGAAGGTTTATTGAAAAAGCACAGGTACACTGTCTAACCTAACACAACCAGGGCGCGTGCGTCTCCATAAACACTTCTAATCATGAGAATCCATATCACAGTCATGAAGGAGCACTGAAGCCGTGCCTACGCACGTGTCACCATTCACATGGATGCAGTAGGTTGTAGTAGGTGGTTGTATCTGTCATTTCAAGAAATCGTTTCTAAAAACTCTCCTCTACGATATCGGTCGAGCCACTGGCGGTTTTTCTGCTTATCCAGCATGGTGAGCGCGCGTGATATTATTTTATTTTATGCGAAGCATATTAACGTAGGTTTCGGGCCTTCGCGCGACGCCTGGCGGTGGCCACCATTGACCCTGAAGTGGGGTCACGTGACATGACGTCACGTGATGACGTCACACAGGCTGCAGATGGGGCCTCATATCGCGCCGTCGGTCGCCTCCCGGCGGCGGCCACCATTGACCTTCAAGTGACCTTCAAGTAGGTCACATGACATGACGTCACGTGATGACGTCACACCGGCTGCAGATGGGTCCTCATATCGCGCCGTCGGACGTCGCCCGGCGGAGGCCTCCAGGCTTCGGTTCGCGCCGTCGCGCGCGACGCGGCGGCGGCGCTACCATCGCTGCATCACGTGATATGTGACGTCACGCCAGGGATGAAGCGGCGCTCGGCCGCCGTCGCGTCAGTCTCTGTGCACGCAACCGCGCCAGCGTCGAGGCAGCTGCTTAACATGCTTCGCATCCACTGGGCTTAACCTTGATAAGCCTCCAATTTTTTATTTGTTATTTACAACATACTGCTAGCCTCATTGTGGAGGCTTTCGCAGGACAGGGATAAATTACATACACACAAAAACTTTTACGGTCAGGTTTGTGCAGGAATAAAAATAGTAATAATTGCTAGCAAAATAACTTGAAAAAAGGAACAAGGCAGTGCAATACAATCCGATAAATCATGTCACAGAAAACAAAATAAAAACAAACATTTCCAGAACAGTGCACTTATTCCGATTCAAGATTTGACAATCCTTCCAAAAAAGCATCAAACGAATTAAAGGTGACCACATCATTCGGCAACGCATTCCAATCTCGGATGGCTTGTGGAAAGAATGAAGATTTGAATGTGTCACTATGAAATCTGTACTCGGTAGTGTGCTTAGTATGCTTTGTTCTCGAGTTTAATGATTTAGAAAATGACAAGTACTTGTTTTTATCTATTTTGAAAGCATCATTTAAAAGTAGAAAAAGAAACTTGAGCCGTAAGAATTTGGCCCTATTTTGTATTGTTGGAAGACCAGCTTTGCGTAACAGTGCTGTAGGGGAATCGCTAAGGCGGTACTTGTTATAGATGAGTCAAATGGCCTTTCGCTGAACGGTGTATAATTGATCAATGCAGTGGCTAGTCGACGGAAACCAACAAATTATGCTATATTCTAGTACTGAACGAACGCTAATAATTTGGTGTCAGGTGCAGCAGATGTTAAGGAACGCTTCAACGAATAGAGCGCAGTAAGTGCCTTAGATGTTATATACGAAACATGCCTATTTCATTTCAAATCCGATGAGATCAAAATTCCTAAGTGCTTATGTTCTTCAACTTTATTTAGTTTCTGGTTCTCAATGCCATAAGAGAATATTAGAGGATTTTTTTTTCCTGGTTACTGTCATAGAGACAGTTTTATCTAAATTAAGCGTCATCTGCCAGTGTTTCCACCATTCGCAAACTTGCACTAGTGAGTTGTTAAGAAGTAATTGATCTTCATAGTTACTAATTTCTTTGTAAATGATACAGTCGTCTGCGAACATACGGACCGTACAGTCGATGTTGTCTGCCATGTTGTTTATGAAGATAAGAAAAAGAAATGGAGCTAATACTGTGCCTTGAGGCACGCCGGACACTACTTCAGCACATCCCGATCGAACGTTGCCCTTCATATTCAACGAACTGGAATCGATTTGTCAGATATGCCTGAAGCTGTTGTGTTATATTCCCAGAACCAAACAATATTTGTAGTTTGTGAAACATTTTGGGTGCGATACTGTCAAATGCTTTGGATAGATCGAGAAATAAAATGTCTGTTTGCCCACGATAGTCAGTAGTTAAGGCGAGGTCATGAATGGTTTCAATTAATTACGTTGTAGTTGGCAAGCCTTTACGGAAGCCATGTTGGCTGCTGCAAATGGAATTATTTACTTCCACGTAAGTCACAATATGTTCCAGAATAATGTGTTCAAGAATTTTACAATTTGTAGAAGTGATAGAAATGGGGCGCTAATTAGAAGGGTTGTCATAACTTCCACTCTTATGAACAGGAATTATTGCAGCTATTTTCCAGTCGTATGGTAATTCACTAGTTTTAAGTGATTTGTCATAGACAAGCCTAAGGTGTTTGCATATCCATATTGCGTATCTTCTAAGAAAAGGATTTGTAATATTGTCTGGACCACCATGGTCTGGACCACTGGCCTTCAAGGGAAGGCGGATGTCACCATTAAATTTCGCCGTTAAATGGAGCAACCAGCATTACAAAACCTAAGAGAAGCACCGGTCTCATGCAGAGAAATCGCGGAAGGCTACAGACTCATTAACACCTCTTTTTGGGCTAGTTGGTGCATACTTGATTTAGAGAAAACCTAGCGCAAAAACATGCAACCACAAAGACAGAACAGACGAGACACAAGCGCTTGTGTCTCGTCTGCGCTTGTCTCGTCTGTTCTGTCTTTGTGGTTGCATGTTTTTGCGCTAGGTTTTCTCTAAATCAACTACAGACTCAATAGAAGGAAATTACCACCCCCAGAAAAATCGCTTTCACTAAAGGAAGCAATGGCCTGGAGGAAGATACAAACTAAACCTACTTTTCGCCAGAAATACAATCAGCACAAGGTAGAGGACAGGGTATGTAAATACTGTGGAGCTAAAGGTACTTTGGTACACATAACTGTAGAATGTGGCAGCTCCCCAGGGGCTGCGGAGTTCAATCATCAAACCGACTGGGACAATTATCTGCGAAGCGAGGATCCCGCTACGCAGAAAAAAACTAATCCGCCTGGCGGCCGGGGCTGTGACCGACCAACGGCACCGTCCCCGGCCCGGTAGCCCACCCCCCGGGACCTCGGCTTAGGCTGAGGCCCACGGGGGACCAAGCTACCACCCTTTGCCTAAATAATGTTGGTTGACTGACTGACTGACCGACTGAACAACGAAACCATCGCAATGTGAACGCCTCTGCGCACAGAGGTCGCCACAAATCTGTGAAGTGACACTCGGCACAACCGCTAGTTTACGCCACTGCGCAAAGATGGTGCCACGGATTCATAAAGAGTAATTGCGGTCGACAGAGTAATGAAGAGGAACTCGGCGCAGTGCGCCTATCTTTCCTCCCTCCTACAACCTCGCATTCCTGCTTCGTTTTCGGCTACGGACGACGCCAATGACAGCGCAGAAACTGGAAACACGGCCTTAGTTGCTCTCGCAGTAAAACTCCAGTTGAAATGCTGCTTCGATTAAATCCAAAGTGTTCTCCTGGCCCGGGAGACATTTTCAATGCATTTTCGCCACGATATGAGCAGTCAGTGTTGCATTTTCTATCAAAAACCTTGGGCGACTCCTTTTCTTCTCGCAAAAAAAAAAATCCCTTTTCTAAGTACTTGTACAACTTTTGAGTAATCAACAAACGTCCAACATGTTTAACCTCGTCCTCCTCAAAGTTATTGAACACGTTACTGTCAGTCATACGCTCCCAATACCAACCCCAAATGATGTCTTACATCTTGCTTAAGACGACTTCAGGAAGGCATTCTCTACTACTGTACCCAGTTTGAAACACTGATTAATAATTTCAAATGCATCTCTAAAAATCTAGTCAAACAGATCTGTTTTTAATTGAAATTTATCACACTTTTGGAAAAGATCACAGCCTTCGACAAGCTGCCACATAACAAAGCTTCTTTTGTAGCGATAGCTCTACTAGGTGCAAAAGTCGATCTCCGTGTCAGTACGATCCTTGTCCTTTACTGGCCTTGATAAGCCAGCATAGCATCTGCATTACTTTATGTCAAAATGCGCACAACAGCGGGTATACTATGGCGACCACGACTCACCAAGGCTGAATGACCTTGACGTTTACATCCGCCCTTGACCTTGGCCCTGGTAATTTCCAAAATTTAGCCCGGTCCACCCCCGAAATTTGACCTTAGCCAATTTGGACCAAAATTGATGTCCAACCATAACTGAGCGGGCCCGACACGATGAAAACCTCCAAATTTGGCCCGGGTAATTTCCAAAATTTGGGCCGTGCACCCCGCAATTTGACCCCGACGGATTTGGACCAAAATCAGTGTTTAACCATAACTAAGCGTGCGCGACGCGATGGAGACCTCAAATTTGGCTCAAGCCATTGCCAAAACTTAACCTTGGAGATTTAGGAAGGCTGTCGAACTATAATAGTTTAACCAAGTTAAAACAACATGGTTTACCGTGTCTACCGAAGATGACGGAAGCGAGCAGTAACCGAAACCGAGGAGCGTAGAGGATATCTTTTTTAATTAGTGTTTTTATCAATGGCAGATTAATAAAAGCAGAAGAGAAAAACAACCACATGCTGCCGGTGCTATCCGAACCCACGACCTCTGAATTTCACCTCCGGTGCTCTACCAACGAAGCTAACGAGAGGGCTGTCCAATTTTCGCCTTTCGGGGGTATTTTTGTGTAATGTAACCGAACCTTGACAGTGTTCACCAGCGCCACCCTCGTCCACAACGGCGGACGTAGTACGTCCTGTACTACCGAGAGTGCCACGAAGGAACGTGATCGAACGATGAGGGCGGAAGCTGCGCGAGAACCCTCTTACACAACCTATGGCATCCCGACGGTCGGAACCGAGACCTTCTTTAAGCGATTTAGCAGACAAGGGAAGTTAAGTAAGGGGCTAGTTTGACATATGTACAGAGGAAGCCGACAGCCACCGAAACCAAGGTGCATAGGGGAATATTGCTTCACTTTTTGAATTTGTGGTGTTGATCAATGGGATATTAATACTGTGACTAACCTGTCGCTTAAAGACAATTCATTACAAAGCAGAAGAAAAAACAACCATGCCGCCGGTAGAATTCGAACACACTACATCAGATTTTCGCGTCCGGTGCTCTACTATATACGAACTTAGCTACGGCGACGGCTGTTCAATGTTCTGCTTTCGGAGGTATATTCATGTTTGCGTGTAATCGAACCTTGAGGGTTCAGTTACACGCCTTCACGCGACGTCGGGGACCGCGTCAGAGACCGTCTGAAGGACGTCGGGGACCGGTCTGCAGACGAATGCCGGTCAACGGCCGAAACGTCAAGAAAAGTACAAGGGTTTCTTCACCACATCTGTCTTGCTTCAAGTGTATTGCCAGCCTAGCCCTAGGAACCTTTGCTGCCTTATTGAATGTTGGGCTGAGGAAAGACGATGGTGCAGAACATCCACTGGAAGTTTCTCGTTCAACAGCAACGACCGTAGTCCTCGGCGACTCGCAGATCAAGTACATCTACGACTACTTTGACCCACAACGAATACGAACACTAGCTTTTGTCTGCCAGCCAGGAGCCGTCATCAGTGACGTCCGAGCCCTTTTGGACTTCGTGCCACCGACAGCGAAGACGCTCATTCTCCATGTAGGAACGAACGACCTCCCTTCCAGCACAGGCCAGATCGCATTCAGAAGCTTCCGAAGCTTGGTTGCCTTCATCTCAAAACAAGAAGCTTGGTTGCCTTCGTCTCAAAACAACGGCCAGAGATTCAGCTTATCTACGCAAGCTTATTATACCAAGATCAGGAAACCGCCGGCGTGGTAACAGCATCCTGGCTCTTGTCTACGACTGCAACACACAGGCATGCCTGTTCAACAGCCTTCTGCGAGACTTCTGCCGCCGGTCAATGCTCGTGTTCTACCTGAACCATGGTCTCGAGTGGCTGCTTCCTTGCCGTATCCTAACCGCCGATGGATTGCACTTCAGTTTCGAGGATGTAGCGATTCTGGCCGGCCACTTTCGACAAATAAGCATCCAGCCGGAACGTTCCTCCGCGACCTCATCGTGACGCGACTGCGTGAACAGCCAGTCCGAACAAAGAGAACTTCAAGAGTGTCCAACACTTCCAACCCCTCCCACGCTCCCCCGTGCAATCCTGGATCCTCAACAGCGACAACTCCCAGCGTAACGTCGATGGTGAAAAACATTTATAAGCAATTAAATTTTTACAGAAAGGTGATTGGGGTAGGACCCTATTGGCCCTTTCCCCTCACAGTACTAGGCAGAGCCCCTATTCCGAGGCCCCATTGGCAAGCAACGCCGCCCGCGTCCGTTGAACCAAGGCCTTTTGGCTCTTCAGGTCTTGACAGCCGAGCAGGGCCGCCTCCCAGTCCTCTCTGGTGGGGTTGGGGTTGGGGGGGATAGATGGGTTAGATTGACACGCCCAAACCATGTGGAAGGTGTCAGACACCTCCCCACAGAACTGGCACGTGCCATCAAAGGATGTATTGAAGTGTTTAAGCACCGCCGGGCACAGTACAGTGTTAGTGAGAATTTTGATGAGGAGGCGCTCGTCAGCGCGATCCAGACCCTTAAAAGGGGCCGGGTAGCGCCGGTGCTCCTCCTTGTAGTAATCGGTGATTTGTTTGAATGTAATGGCCAGATTGTCTGATTGGGAGTACCCTTCCAAGGACAGGGAGATAGCCCGGGGAGAGAGTGCGCGGGCGGCCTGATCGGCCTGTTCGTTTCCCTGGAGGCCCTGGTGACCGGGGGCCCAAATCAGGTTGCGTGGAGTTGGATCTTCAGATCGACAGCTATATTCCAGTATGCGCCAGGCAAGCGTGGGAGCCCAGCCCAACTCGTAGTTCTGACAGGCCCCTCGCGAGTCGGTGATGATGTGTTTTGACTTGGGATTCGTGAGAGCCAGAGCAATGGCAATCTCCTCCGCGTGTGTTGCGCTGTAGGCTTTGAAAGTGAGCCCGTTAACTGTGTTTGTGTTGTGTACGACTGCGGCCGTGTACCACCCCCCGTGGTGTGGGCCGGCAACGTCTACGTAATACACATGTTCTTGGTTACCATAGTATCGCGCCAACGCTTCCGCGCGCGCCTGGCGACGACCGCTATGGTCTTCACTGGACATGTTGCGGGAAGGGGTCGGACACGGAGGGCGCGTCTCCAGGGTTCTGGCACTCTCTCCCTTTCCTCAATGTGGTAGTCGTGTTTGATGTGTAGCCGGTCCAAGAGGCGGCGACCGGACGTGGTCTGTGCAAGACGCGTGTATTGGTTGCATAAGTGGGCCTCTCGAAGCTCCCGAAATGTGTTCACCACGCCCAAGGCCAGAAGCCTCTGGTTGGACGTGGTGATCGGAAGATCGAGAGCCCGCTTGATGACTTTCCGCAGGATGACCTCCAGTTGGTCATCATCATGTTTGCGCAGGTGCAAGTAGGGAGTTGAGTAGAGGATTCTACTCGTTACGAAAGCATGGGCAAGCCGCAGTGCATCCTTGCTTCGTAATCAGCCCCGCTTGTTTGAGACCCGGCGGACCATTCGGCCCACCTGGTCTCCCACCGTGCGAAGTTTGGCTATGGTGGTGTCGACTCTGCGTTGGTGGTGTATGAAGAGGCCAAGGACGCGGATCTCCTTGGCCTCCCGGATCGGTCCCGAGGGGAGACTGATGCGGAGCGGAGTTGTGTCCCTGGGGGAGGGACGTAAGCGCACAAATTCTGATTTAGCTGGGGCGCACTGGAGTCCGCAGTAGGCCGCGTAGTCGTCGACTAGGGTCGCTGCTGCTTGCAGGCAGGACTCCATGTGGCCCAGGTTGCCTTGCGTGGCCCAGATTGTAATGTCATCCGCATAAAGAGCGTGATGTATCCCGGGCAGAGAAGACAATTTGGAGGGAAGGCGAAGCATTGCCAAATTGAAGAGCAGGGGAGACAGGACCGCGCCTTGAGGTGTTCCCCTCGAGCCGATGGTGTATGGCCCGTGTTCCGCATCTTGTATGCGTATATAGGCTTGACGGTCTGTAAGAAATTGACTTATGTAATGGAATGTATTGTGGCCACAGTTGGTGTTACTGAGGTGGTCCAGGATTACTGCATGTTTGACGTTGTCGAATGCGCCTTTAAGATCCAAGGCCAGGACCACCTTGTCGTTGTGGGGACATTCGACAAGATCTAAAATGTCGTGGTGGAGCTGCAGAAGTATAACCTGTGCTGACTTGTGAGGACGAAAACCGAACATGGTGTCCGCGAAAATGTGCTGTGTTTCGAGATAATCGGAGAGTCTGTCGCGCACCATCGTCTCCATCAGCTTGCCGACACAAGACGTCAGAGAGATGGGGCGAAGGTACTCCACATCGATAGGTTTGCCGGCCTTCGGAATGAAGGTCACGAGAGCCGATTTCCAATCGAGAGGGAGAGGAGTCTCTCCGTCCCAAATGCTATTGATGTATTTGAGGAGCGCGGCGTAGTCTGCGTCGGGAAGGTTGGCCAAAAGCTTGACCGTAACCTTGTCGCGCCCAGGTGCAGTGCCCCGCTTCATCTTGCTTAAGGCCGCCCGGAGGTCGTGGAGCTGGAACGGCTTGTCCAGCTCCGTGTTCTCTTCGCCTGCATACGAGTACGCCGCCTGCCGGGGGTTCTTAGTGGTGCAAAGGTATCGATCCCTGAGCGTGTGCGCTAGCTGTGTTGTCGTTCCTGTAAAGTTGTGCAATGCCCTATGTAAGTGGCGTTGGGTTTCCGTGCGTGTTTGTATTGGATCGATGAGAGCGCGGAATAGGCGCCACGTGTTGCGGCCAGACATCTGGCGCGCAGCCGCGTTGCACCGGTCCACCCAGTTAGTGTCGGCTAGCTGAGTAGTATATTCCGCTGCTTGTTGTGTGAGTTCGAGGATGCGTTTCTTTAGGCGTCTGTTATGTTTCTGTTTCTTCCATCGTTTGGTGAGGCTGCGGCGGGCCTCCCAAAGGTGGAGCAAGTGGTTGTCCACGTCCGTTTGTGTTTCTGTGAGCTGTATCTGCTTCTCGTGTTGCGTGAGTGTAGACGTGAGCGATTTGGACCATGCGTCGTATCCCGACTGGAGGGGATCTACGATAGGTAGAGATGTGCGGAAAGTCGTCCAATCCGGTACACGAGCTTGTGTTAGTGGGCGTTTCAGGGGACGCATGTAAATGGTGGTGTTGATTATACAGTGATCACTACCCAGAGTGTCCTCTGTATTCAGCCAGTCGGCATGGCGTATGTTGCGTGTAAATGTGAGGTCCGGGCAAGTATCTCGTTGAATCGAATTTCCGACTCGTGTTGGGTTGGCGGGATCAGTGTGTAAAGTAAGTCCAAGTGTGGAAAGAAGTTCCGCAAGCTTCCGCCCACGTCTGTCCTCCCGGGGGTACCCCCATAGCCTGCTCGGGGCGTTGAAGTCGCCGACGATCAGAAGGGGATCCCTTCCCGCCACCTGCATTGCTTGGGTGAAAACTTCATTGAACGTGACGTTCTTAAGTTTAGGTGGGTAGTAAATGTTTAGAATGTGTACAGGTGGGTCAGATCGCTTTAGGGGCAGCACGGACACCATCGTGTATGGGAAAGGCGGTGTTGTGGGGAGCGTGACTTCCTGCGCAGTATACTGCTTGTGAACAAGTATACATGTCTGCGGGTTGTGTTGAAATGTAGTGTAGTTTGTGAGTTTGGCACCGGCGCCGGGTTCCTGAAGGGCAACCACGGCGACGAGAAACTCAAAGGTCTCAAGATAGATGCGGAGATGAGTGCGGTTCTTGAGACCTCGGCAGTTCCACTGCGTTATTGTAAGCGGCTGAGTTGCTCTTGCTCGCGACTTAGGGTTGGGGGCCATGGTCGGAGGCAGAGGTTGGGGTTACGTTGTTAAGACTCCCCAGTCCGCTAGTGCCCGGCGCAGACGTGGAGGAGTCTTCCGAGAAGTCAAATTCATCGGGAATAACTCTGTTGAATTTGGAGGGGCGGTTATCGTCCCTGATGGGCCCTACACGTTTAAGGACGCGCGGATTGTCTTTTATCCATTTTTGGGTAATGTGAGTTACGGCTTGGGTCACCTGTGCGATGACACTCTCCACCTGACGCGCAATGGTATCGTGGATAATTTGGGGGAGGTTAGCCAATTGTGTTTCAATTGCGGTCACTCGGCTCTCCAGGGCCGCGGCGCGACTCTCCACATTAGTAGGAATCTCCCTGTCTGTGATATTTTCTTCCTCGTCGCTCGACGCGGGCGGAGTAGGAAATTTGGCTTTGAGCGAGTTAAGCTCGCTGGCTAGTCTTTCGTTTTGAGCTCGCAAGACGGCGAGCTCGCGCTTGAGTTCTTGCGTCTCGGCGGTGCTGGTGGGGGAGGAGGGGAAGAAGAGGAGGCGACCCTCGCCCAGCTGCCTACCTTGGGTTGGTTGCAGGCGGCGCCGCCAGGTGAAGCGCTGAGAGCTGGGAACTCCGCTGCTCCGGGTGGTGGCGTTACCGTTGCTGTCTTGCCTGGGGGAGGCATCACGCCACGTCGTGGCGTCTTCTGGTTGTTTTGCTGCCGCCCTCCCCGTGTAGCGCCGGAATTGGCTCCCTTGGATGGCGTCCTGGGCCCTGGCTGCGGCAGCTTGATGAATTTGGCGGTGCATTCGCGGGAGCTGGTGAGGTGCGGGCCCCCGCAGATTAAGCACATAGGATTGCAGACGTGGGGGGCCATCCCCTCAGTACCAAGCCCCACGTTTTGACCACAAAGGCCGCATCTTTCCTTGACCGGGGTGGGACAGTTGTCCACCCGGTGCCCCAGTGTGCCGCAACGGTAGCACGCTGGCACCGTTTTTTTATACTCCTTGACGGGAGTCAGTTCTGCATTATAATGGACGTAACGCGGAACGCTGCGTCCCTCGAAAGTCAACACAGCTACATTCGATTTTCCCAGCTTGCGCACATGGACTAAATCACCACCGCGCCACTGCACACTATGTTTCAAGGATTCGCTGGTTTCAAGGTTATGCACAGAAATCACACCACGACACACATCACCGGTGAGCTTGAGGTGTCCGTGAAGCGGGAGCGATCCTTTGCTGGTTGTAATTTGGATGTCCGTCAGAAGCTTTTGAGCTACCTCGGGGTTCTGCGTGCCGCAGACTATAATGTTTTGCTCCCAATTGGGAGAAATTGTAATCGCATTCATATGCTGTCTGCCGATGAGTTCCGAAATGGCAGCGCCGAGCTCACCTTGCTGGAATGCTGTCTTGAGGGCGACCGTACCGAAATGGCAGCGCCGAGCTCACCTTGCTGGAATGCTGTCTTGAGGGCGACCGTACTGCGTGGCCGCAGAACGATCACGTAATCGTCAGGGTTCATCCTGACCGTCGGCTTCGGCGTCCACTTGGAGACTGGTGAAAATGACTTTTTTGGACATTTAGAAGACGGAGCGCGAGCGTCTCCCGTTGCTGATTTGTCGAGAGGAGTCTTGGGCGTTGCAGCTCCTCGTGCGTTTTGCCGGCGGCGGCGCCGGCTTTCAACGACTTGAAAAAGGGCAGCTTGCTGCGCCGAAATGATGGATGGGCCATACTCTGGTTGGCTTGCAGGGACAGACGACCACGACAGAGTCGTGGGGTCGTATCCGCGTTGTTCAGGCAGAGCCATGTTGAGCGGTTGACCGGCGGGCGTCTCCGCAGCCAGCGGCGGGGGAGCCGAAGCCGTGAGGCTTAGCTCGACCGCTACGTGGTGATGCGGAGGGTTGCTCGAAATGGCCGAAAATTGGGCGTACCTGGGTCAGATCGGTGTCTCCAGGATCCTGCTGACTTCACAGATGCAGTCGCACAGGTTTGATAGGTGTTACATCAGATTGCCGCGGTTCCAGTCGAAAATCGACGGAGCCGATGTGCCACGCGTCCGATCGCTGCGTCTGCTGTCCCTGCACTCCCGCGTAATGTCGAGTACCGTCACTCGGAAAAGATCCAGCCCACCGAAGGGGAAACGCAAGTCCAAGCGCCCAGGCGACAAGCGACGTTCTACCCAAGACTGTTCGACCAACGAGACGTCGCCAACGCAACGACGATATCCTCAACGAAACAAACAGCAAGGCCCCCCTAGAGCCTGACTGCCTGGCGATGTAGACTTTACGTTGTCTATACTCGCGGGCAGCTTTTTGTGGCTGTGCAGCGGAAGCTACGAGGGCGAGGCGTAAGGCTTTCACAAGCGCGCTCTTGTCACGCTCTCAAGAGGGAGAGAGGCGTTTCAGCTGGCGGCGCGCGCCCGTAGCTTCCGCAGCATAGCCACAAAAAGCTGTCCGCGAGTAAAGGAACTTCCTTAGGGTTAGGAATGTAGTCGAAAAGCGCATCCGCTCCGAACTGCATGCCTCCTCTCTTAAAGCGTACGCGGATGCTTCCTGTGTGCCAAAAGGACTTAGGATTTATATGCGGCCAGCAACGTCTGAAATGTGCGCACGTGATAAGGCCCGATGGGAAGAGGTTCTAAAGAAGGCGTCACTTGATCTTACTAGTATTGTCGCCGACCATTACACCTCAACAGAAAAATTGTTCAGAAACAAAGAAGGGCAGCTAATGGCTTCTTGCATGCTGAAAGAAAAGGAATTAGCCCTGTTGGATGACTACGAAAATAAAAAGACAGCAGATATCTGATTTTTTTTAAAATTTCAGTGCGATGAAGTTGCTCCATCGCTACCACTGCTGCAAAAAGCAAACGACGGTGATGTCGCGTCGATAACTGGTACTGTTTAAAAACTGACCCGCTTCTATCCACCAGTATCTTAATTTATCAAATGTTACTCCTTCTAGAGCTGAAATGAGTCTTCTTTGGCATAAGCTAAACTTTTGTCCCGTATCAGGTGGATATAATGAATTTGCTCTTGTAAAAGATCTCGACAATTTTGCGCGCTACCTTAGATTGCGGGAGTGTTTCCCTGGCCATCCCAGAGCAAATGATAGCGAAAATGTGTTGTCTTCATTCAAACACTGGATCCCCCCCCCCCCCCCCCTGCTTGACGTGATAACTAGCTGGACATGTATATTGAGGCTGTGCAGGCCGACATTCTAGAAGCATAAAAAGAAGTTCCTTTTCGGCACAATTCATCCGTGGACGAAACTGAAGTAATAAAAAATTGACGACATCCTCCAAAATTATTATAAAGCCGGCAGACAAAGGTGGCGCTATAGTTGGTTGCTTGGTTGGCCTCAAATGAAGCTGGCTCATACCCACTACGGGGGAGTGGTCAAGACACTGGCGGTTAATTGCCGGAAATAGTGACGTTTTGATGGGAAAAGGAGTAGCATATAGTATATATGCTGACAGATTGGAATACTCAAAGACATGGGTCCTGTTAACTTGGAGATCGCAGACGGGACAATGGCTTAATGTGACGGGGGAGTGGTCAAGACACTGGCGGTTAATTGCCGGAAATAGTGACGTTTTGATGGGAAAAGGAGTAGCATATAGTATATATGCTGACAGATTGGAATACTCAAAGACATGGGTCCTGTTAACTTGGAGATCGCAGACGGGACAATGGCTTAATGTGACGGGGGAGTGGTCAAGACACTGGCGGTTAATTGCCGGAAATAGTGACGTTTTGATGGGAAAAGGAGTAGCATATAGTATATATGCTGACAGATTGGAATACTCAAAGACATGGGTCCTGTTAACTTGGAGATCGCAGACGGGACAATGGCTTAATTTGCATGATCGTATACAACGCCTGTAATGTTTCAATTTCGTGCTGACTGAAAGCGGGATGGGGGAAAAAAAAACTCATAATGGGAGTCGCTGCGTTTCTTGAAGAAAATTTTGAGCAGCTGAGCGCACACTCCTGTCGCTCTAGTTGTTATGATGTGAAGAAGAAGGGCATTAGCCTAGCCGCACTGCCATCGCTCACAGCGAGAGCCTGCTGACCTAGACAAACCAGAGACTGTTTCGCCGCCGCCTAAGCGCCGACCTAAGCTCCCGCTACATTTGGTGAAGGTTCGGTTTCCCACCCTCCTACCGCCCTGGACCACCGCAGCCGCACGCTACCGACCCCCGCTATGCCCGCTGTGCCCGAAGACGTCACCCACCAAGCCGTGCCGGTGGGCTGCCCAGTCCTCTGTTCCGGCTCCCTCCGGCAGCGGAGCACCGCCCTCATCAGCGGCACTGACGATCTATGACGCTGAAGACTGGCTCACATCGTACGAGCGGGTGAGCACATATAACAAGTGGGACGATACGATCAAGCTGAACAACGTCGTCTTTTACTTGACCAGCGTTGCCAACCTGTGGTCTCGAAACCACGAAGCAGACTTCTCCACGTGGACTGCTTTCAAGGCGGACCTCACCGAAGTGTTCGGACGTCCTGCTGTGCGCAAGCTACGCGCCGAACACCGCTTGGGCAAGCGCTCTCAGCAGTCGAGTGAGACGTTCACGAGCTACATTGAGGATTTGGCAGAGCTGTGATCGCGTGTCAACACCCAGACGTCTGAGGCTGACAAGATCAAGCATATTCTGGAAGGCATCGAAGATGACGCCTTTCAGATGCTGCTGTCGCGAGATATCCACACCGTTGCCAAAGTCGTCAGTCCCTGCCAGATGAGCTGCGCAAGCAGAGGCTACTCACTCACCAGCACGTAGCGCCTGTCGAGTCGTTTGCCGGCCTCTCGACTGCACCCTACCACTCGCAACTATTGGAATATTAAAGATTTCGTGCGTGAGGAAGTTGTCCTTCAACTCTCGCTTCTGCCATCCCACTCAGTGGAATCTCGATACCTGGAGCCCGATCTTCGCAATGTCATCAGCGAACAAGTGGCTGAGGCCCTTCCGCCTGTCCTTCCGCCCGCACCAGCACAGCCGCCCGCATCTGTCGCTGCACCCTTGACCTACGCTGTCGCCGTCGCACGGCCGCGGCCGCCTAACTACCGCTCAACCTACGCTCCACCTCAAGCGTCCGTGCCTCAAGTCACTCATGCTCCGACGCCATTTTTGCGACCACTTCGAGAATTCGGCAATCCCTGGCGTACTGGTGACAATCGGCCAATTTGTGACTCTTGCAGATTGCCTGGTCATGTGAGCCGGCTTTGCCGTTGTCGTGTACCAATCTCACAAGTTGCCGGTTACTGGCCTCCCACAAGTGAATACTCATCGCCAGCCGAACCGCCAGTCTTTCAGCTGATAGCACTACACCTTCTCCACCCGGCGCTCACCTTCCCCTCGTCGCCGCTCCCTTTCTCCCATGCGTCGGCGCCCGGATCTTTCGCGAGAGGAAAACTAGATGCCGCAGTTCCTGAGGCGAGAACTGTGCCGCCAGCGAAATGTTCAAGGCCTCAATTATCTCCCGCAGAACTTATCGCCGTTTTAAG
Organism: Amblyomma americanum; assembly: GCF_052857255.1. Taxonomy (NCBI): domain Eukaryota; kingdom Metazoa; phylum Arthropoda; class Arachnida; order Ixodida; family Ixodidae; genus Amblyomma; species Amblyomma americanum. The sequence goes on along the minus strand of NC_135502.1, from coordinate 128,323,309 downwards.
GGTGTTTCTGTTCTGGCGTTTGTCGACACCGGTGCTGCTGTTTCTGCCGTGGCTGCCACCTATTGCCGCTCCTTGCGAAAAGGGACGACGCCACTTTGTGGATTCTCACTGTCACTGCAAGCGCCCAGGCTATTGCGCCGTTAGCGACGTGCACGGCTCGAGCCGTTATTCAGGAGATCCTCAACGTAATTGAATTCATCGTTTTGCCAACCTGTTCTCATGAAATCATCTTGGGTTGGGACTTTCTGTGGCGCCATAACGCAGTCCTCAATTGTGCTCGTGCTGAACTCGAGTTCTTTGCGCTCAGCGGTTCCTCGTCGCCCGATGCCCCTTCTGCGGCTCCTGCCAAAGCCGTCGTTGCCGAAGACAGTGGCCTGCTTGCGTGATCTTCTGTCCTTGTCCCCGTCACTTCTGACCTTGTTCGCGACGGCAACGTACTTTTTACACCATCGCCCCTCTTTCTGTGCCGCAAGTACCTGCCTATACCTTACGCCGTCGTCACAGTTCAGCTGGCCGTAGCGCGTTGTTCGTGACCAATCCGTTTACATTTGCTTCCGCTGTACGTCGCTGTGAGTGCCTCGGTACCGTACAGATCATTGATTGCATTCTTTATCGCTATGAGCCTGACGATTCCCTGTCCCTCGACGTAAATGCCCGCAGCCCGCCAGTTCCTGCACTCGAGACTTCGCCTCCAGAGGTTTTCCTTCTCTCAATCGACGCCTCTCTCCCTGCACCTCAACGCACTTCTCGTGCTGCGTCATTTTTGTTCCTCCTTCGAGTCACACCAACCCGCTTTGACGCGCACGTCGACTGTCGCCCGCTACATCGACACCGGTGACCACGCCCCTCTGTGTCAGCGCCCATATCGTCTCTCCGCCAGTGAGAGCCAAGTTATTCAAGAACAGGTTGGCACCATGCTTCAGAGCGGCGTGATTCAGGCCTTACACAATCCCTGGACCCCTCCCGTAGTACTCGTGAAGGAGAATGATGGTTCTATTCGTTTTTGCGTTTAGTACCGCCGCCTAAACAAGATCACGCGAAAGGATGTTCGCCCTCTTCCTCGCATTGATGATGCTCTGAGCTACCTTCAAGGAGCGGAACTCTTCCCTCGATTTACGCTCTGGGTACTGCAGGTCCCCATGGCAGCAGAAGATCGCCCTTAAGCCGCGTTTGTCATCCCTGATGGCCTGTGTGAATTTAACTCGTGTCTTTCTGCCTCTGTAATGTTCCGGCTACTTTCAAGCGCACTATGGACACCATTCTGCGCGTCCTTAAGTGGAAGTGGTGCCTCTGTTATCTCGACGACATCACGGTCTTTTCGCCCGACTTTGCGACTCATCTGTCCCGGCTGAAGCACGTCTTAACCTGCCCCACGGACGCCGGCCTTGAGCTTAACTTTAAGAAGTGTCGCTTTGCTGCTCGCGAACGGACTATTTTAGGCCACGTTGTGTCAAAAGAGGGCTCCCGCGCCGATAGCGCCAAACTTCGTGCTGGGACTGCGTTTCCAAAACCTACTTGCATTAAGGAAATGACCAGCTTCCTAGGCCTCTGTTCCTATTTTCGACGTTTTATTAGCAACTTTGCCGCCATTGTTTCCCCTTTAACTCAGGTTCTCGGCAGCAACGTGGATTTTTAGAGTTGGTCGCCGGCCTGTGACGACGCCTACACCTTGCGCGGTCTCCTCACGGCACCACCCATCTTGCTCCACTTCGACCCACAAGCCTCAACCGAAGTACACACGGACGCCAGTGGCATTGGCCGCGGTGCTGTGCTGGCCCAACGCAACTCTGCATTCGAGGAATATGTGGCTGCTTACGCCAGCCGCGCCCTCACGAAAGCCGAATCCAACTACTCCGTGACGGAGAAAGAGTGCTTGGCCATTGTCTGGGCCCTTGGCAAGTTTCGGCCATATCTATATGGCCGTCCTTTTGACGTGGTAACCGACCACCATGCCCTTTGATGGCTTTCTTCGCTAAAAGATCCCTCCGGTCTCCTGGCTCGATGGGCTCTTCGTCTCCAAGAATATAGCACACGTGCCGTATATCGGTCGGGCCGCAAGCATCAGGACGCTGATACCCTGTGCCGCTCCCCGCTACCGTCCGTGATTTCCAGCCTCTCCGCTCTCGAATCCGCTTCGCTCATCACCTGCGACATGCGTTCCGAGCAGCGTAAAATCAATGGATTGTCTCTCTCCTTGACTTTCTCTCCGACCTATTTACGGCTCCAGCGTCCCGCGCACTTGGCTCACATTTTGCATTCGTGGTAATCTGCTTTATCGGCGCAACTACGACTCTGATGGACGGAAATGGCTTCTTGTCATTCGCCGACATCTCCGGTCCCAAGTCTGCACCTGTTTTCACGCAAACCCGCAATGCTCGCGGGAGAGCACGTGCAAAAAGGGGTGCACAGTCATGTACAAAGTTCTGCGCGATGCAGATTCGCGGAAAAAGTTTTATTTCTGTATTACCTCGCTAGCCTGTCAGTTGGTTTATGTTGCAGCCGATGCAGCGAGCATATCTCCTTATGCTTCTCTTTCATTCATTTGCTCTGCCTGGCCGCGCAAATTATCTTTCTTCGGCGAATCAGCATCCCGCAAAGTTTTATTTATGACGGCACGGGCGCTCGAACTACAACGTGGGAAAAAGTGCGCAGGCAAGCATTGCATTCAGACAGGCAGTTTTTTGTGTCTGCAAAGGCTTTACAACACCTTTGTTTTGGGGCAAAAATACATATTATTTCTTGTATCTCAGTCACGAAATATATGTGACCCGATCAAAATCTCTTTTTCCGAAATTTCAAACTTTCATGAAAATTAACATTTCTAGTCAATGCCTGTAATGCGAAAAGATCGCCGATCATACCTTGTCGGAATGGATTCCTAGGAAAGGCAAATATAGGAGGGAGCAGCAGAAATTCAGGCGGGCGGATGCGATTAGGGATAAGGTGGCCGCAGGTAACACATCACATGACTGGGTTAATTGGCTGTAAGTGGGATAGGAGGAACAGGCCAAATTCGCTCTGCCATGTTTTTTTTTCCTCTCCTAGCTAGTTAGTTCCCTCTTATGATACTTTCCTAGGTAGATGTATTCCCTTAGCACTTCTTAATTTGGAACCAACGGCCCACCTTCCAAGCATTTCACCTTAGAGAAGCCGAGCGAGGCTAGTAAAAAGCTTCTATCCATTGAAAACCAGCGGTTACCTGGTTACAATAGGGATCGAACCCCACACCTCCTGCACATAAGACGAATACTGTAACCACCAGGCTACAGCTGCGGTTCTCTCACCGTTCTGTTTGGAGTGTTCGGGTCCTCAACAGTGAGCTGCGATTCCGCTCCCCACCCCCAAGTTCCTTACTAAGCGCGAAGTAGTCAGCAAATCGATGGATATTAAGGTGTTCGTTATTTTAACGCAATAGCGTTAAGGATACCGTTCTGCAGGAAACACGGCGTCATCGTCGTCGGCGGCGTTGTGAGCGAGAAATTCCCGGAGAAACAACCTAGGTGGGTGGAGCGCCTAGGTCACGTGACCTTGTGGCGCCATCATAACCTGCCCACCGGATTTAGATGCAGTGTACTAGAACCGGGGAGAGCGTCGTCCGCGGGCGGAACGCGGGTCGTTTCAGCGATGAAAGCTCAGGGCGGCATTAGAGGGCGCTCCACGTAAGAGAAGTGCCATGGAGCGCTACGAGCAAGGAGCAGACCGCTTGGCGAGCCGCACCGGTCGCCGCAATTTCTGTGCAGTTTGTCATCCCGGCGACATATTTGGCATAGTTACGAAGGCGCTAAACTGAAAATTTCGTGCTTAGGTTCAATAAGCTTCACCTAATATATCAAAGAGTTGCTGATCGCGCCAAATAGTCGTAGTTCTCTACAGAGTGTGGCTAGTGGTCGCGAAAGAAAAAGTGTGTGCAGTGCGTAATATCGAATGCGGTTAAGCTGCCCTGAAATAGCATGCAATTTTCTGAGCGTATTGTGGGAATTTGGTTTTTCGCTCATTTATGTATAACGCCGTAATTATGATCCCCTATTGTTAGGTTATCGAGCGTGCAGTTTTACATGGGGTTCGCACACAGGTGGAATTCGTAATTCGTACACTCTGCATGCTGACAGAGCTATGCAAAGAGTATGTGAAAAAAGGAAGTAATCCGAGGATGTTGGACGCTTTATTTTACAGTGGGCGGCAATATTTGAGTGGAATCGAATACAACCGTACAAAAAGATGCACTAGTGAAGCATAAAAGCCACATTATAAAAATAAATGCTGCTCAAGCACCCACGATGCTGGAAGAAATTGTTGATCTCCTCGTTGCACCGCTAGTAATTAAGGTTCACGTCGATCGGCACCCAGCGGAGTGGAAAACAAAGATCACCGTACTTTGCACGAGCGGCCACCGCTATTGCGGCGCTCCGCGAACCGTCTCTCTTGTCCTGTCGTATCTCTGCCTTTGCCTTCAGTTCACATTGCACCCCAGCACAACAACACGATTTGGCAGAAACCAACGCAGGAGGCGAGGTGCAGAAGCAGCTGGAACCGCGCTTGTTCTTTCAGCGCCGCGAGTGTTGCGGGACCACTCCTCTAGTGTTCCTGCGTATGCTCCCGCAGGGAGGATATACAGGAACACTACACTCCTCTTACTGTCAGCGCCCTCTATGTTTTTCACCCCTCCGGCGAGCACCTCATCGCCATTGCTCCGCGCCGCGGACGACACACTTCCCACCACTGTAAACGCTATAACTGTGAGCAAACTGACCACCGTCAAGTGGCAAGTGGCAGTTAAATTAATGACTGCTCGCGAGAGGTTGCTCGGGAAGAGCAACCTGGGTCTCGCCATCATCACCGGTGGCAGCACCTGCACTCTGAACAGAAAGGAGTAAAAATGGAGTAAGCTGTCCTCTAACGCACGCCCTTTCATAAAAGGGGGTGCGCTGGTGGACTGCTCACTCTCTTTTCACTCGCATATAGGGTTGTCAAAGTTTAGGGTGCACCATCGCAGGGCAATGGCGCATTGACTAGCCGCTGCACCACTGCGCCAGTAGCCGTATGAGGACTCCCCGCGATCTATGAATCTACAGTCAAAAATAACCAGTTAAGCATAAATCGGCATAAAGCCATTAACGCCCCCGCGTCATTCCCTTAAGGCGGAGCTTAAGTGGCCCCTCCAGTTTTTTTCTCCCCCAACTGTCCCCTATGCAAACCTCTAGATGCATCTTGAAAACAAGTGATCGATAACAACAGAGTGTCACCTGAGCTTCTTCTTCTTTGGCGTTCTGTCACTTTTTATTTGGAGGATAGTGGCCACAGAGCAGTCGGCATATTTGCTGGCATCTTTTGCTAGCACTCTATATTTTTTAACTCGCTGCTGTGGATCGACGAGTATTCACGAATTCTCCAACTCATGCGACACCTAGCGGCGCTATAGGAAGAAACGTAAATTGGAGGTCCAACAGCAGACGCCCCTCGCCAACCTAATTGGAAACGCGTCAGCATAACGCTCACAGAGCCGAAAATACCGAACAAAGCGAACGGAAAACCTTGTATGCACTGTTCCGTGGTCAGTGTCAACGCATTGGCACATCATTTTATAAATCAACTTCATGCTGAAACGATCGGCGCCGCAGGATTGTCCGTATTGAGATTCGACTGCTATCTGGAAAAGGTCACACCGACAGTGCTATCTTCGCCAGTTCTGGTGGCAGGATTTCGTGTCTCCTATTATCTAATATATCTTCTCCTAAGGTTACTAATGTGCGAAACTCCTGCGCAGCTGTTGTGCTCGTACTCGCCTTTGCTATCGCAACGTCGGTACGCATAAACTGCAATAGTTGGGATCAGAGCGCACTTCAAGCTATCGTTGAATGCGTGTATGGAAGCAATTGGTGGTTGCCGCCTTTTTTCGCCACATCTTTTCTCAACGGATCAGTGGCACCGGGCTCAGTATTGGACCGCGTGCGTTACTGCGAGTTGCACGATAATTCGCGTATTCGGCGCCACTCGCCGGACTGTAAATGTATGCCCCCGTATTTTTATTGCGCGGACTGCGAGGAAGCGACGACCGGCCGACACGGCAACCGTTACACAAGTGCCTCTATTCCAAACAAGGTCTGCGAAGGGCGCCCGCCTTGGAGCCAAGTCCACACTTACAGCGGGGAGACGCGCGCTGCATGGAGGTTATGCGCTGCTCGCTCGCAAGGAGGTGCCGCTGGTATGAAGGAGCTCCCTCTAGATTTGATGAGCGTCCACATGAATCAGCCACATGCAGAGGAGTTTTAGCGTTCATACCCAGCCGAACTTTCTGTTAAAACCTGATAAGCACTGAATAATAAGCCACACAGGCTGAGCAGCAAGCTAGCCGAGAAGGCTGTCAGGAATTCCTTTGAGTAGATTTACAGATTGTTGTAACAAGGCATATATGTTTCAGTGTCGCCATGATAAGGACATTCTGTACATAATAATGCGCCTGCATCCAACACACTTCTCTCGATATATTGCTTCGTTCACTAGTCTAACTTATTTAGTACACTCCTTCCTTAGTTTTTCTGCGAAAATCCCATTCGCATTCCTTAGGTTTCTGTCTGCACGAAGCAAGGTAAGTTGAGTCCGACTGCGGGTTCCACTGCTTCCAGTCGTTGCTTGCCCACAATCGACGGGAATTTTTCGGCACAGGCTACCTTTCCCATGAATCGAGTTTCAGCAGGCTTTTCGCCAGGGGAGACGCTCGTTGGCAGCGAGGGAGAGCGGACGCGGACAGATCGGCTCCGGCTTTCGTAAAGGTTTTCGGTCTGCTTTTTGTGTCACCTATCGCTGAAATGCACGCCATTCGACACGGTTTCTTCTGAGCACTTCCTTCGGTGAGTGGCCCTTGTGCGCAAATTGTGGAACTTTTTTGTGGCGAGCACGCCGCGGCGACGCTAGGCGCGTGTAGGGTTAGGCCTAACCCGACGAAGGGGGCATTATGCCCGAAGTAGAAATGTTGGTAGGAGAGGAAATCTCCGAAGAAGCCAACAGCCCTGGCTGGACGACAGCGTTAGGCAAGAACATGACAGCTCGGCAAGAAACGCAGTTTCAACGAGCAAGAAATCCCACGTGGGCTCGAAGGGTGGCTGCCGCACGGCTGCCCTGCATGGCGTGCTGCAGCGTCTCGCAGCCTCGTCGAGGCTCCCCAGACTACCGAGGGAGCGCATATGGATTATCGTCCGCCCAAGGGGCGGGTTGGATGTCAAGAAGATTAGCCAAATCAGGCTGGCTCAAGCCTTGGCCATGGCGGCTGCACTAGCCCCCCAGAAACTGAGGACGACATAGTCTGCCATAATTTCACTCAAAACGTTCTCGTCGTCTCCACCCCGGAGAAGAAGAACGCCTCCGCTTACGCCGGGATCCAGCAAATCCGCATAAGCGAAGGAACATACAATGTGGCCGCATACATCGCATCCCCAGACAACACCTGCAAAGGGGTCATACGAGGGGTCGACGCAGACATCAGCGAGGCCCAACTCCAGCGCATGATCGTCAACCATCGTAACCCGACGGCTCTGGAAACCAAACGAATTAAGAACACCGCCACAGTGGTCGTCCTCTTCGACGGCATGAGAGTGCCTATGTCTTGTGCGGCGTCAGCATGCTGCGCTGCACGCTCTACAAACGCCAAACTGAGGTGCGCTACGCGTGCGGCGGTTTGGGTCATCGTGCGGACGTGTGCCCCAACCCCACGAATAAGGATTGCCGGGGCTGCGGACTAACCTCACCACCTGATGACCACCAGTGTTCGCGCACTCTGCGGCGGACCGCATCTTACGGCGGACAAAACGTGTAAGCAGCGCTTTCAAGTCCCATACGTCGTACGCAGACGCCGACGGCGTCGTAAGCGCGCCAGGAACAAGCACCAGCAGCAACAGCTGGCTAAGGAGAACCGGGCCGGTGACTCCAGCGCGGCGGGAGCCCCCAGGAGGGAGCGTTCTGTCTTGCCAGCTGGCCGACAACGCAGCCTCTCCAGAGGGCGCTCTCGTTCCCGAGGGCGCTTTACCTTCCGGGTTCGGATCCAGGAAACGCCAACCTGGGCCGATCGTGCCAAGACGACGCCGGCTTCACAGGTAACGCAGGTAGCGTTGCCGGAGCATAAAGTAGATCCCAGAGTCGCTCAGCTAATGCAAGAGAACGCTCGACTTAAAGCATAAATGCAGCAGATGAGGGCTGACTTTGAGTCGCTCCGTAAGTCTTACCCCTCGCAAGCCGAGAAGCAACAGGTGCCTCCATCAGGGGAACCACAGGCGCGCTCGGGTAAACGTAGGGCCGCGCCCCCAGAGGGGGACGCCGACTCTATAGAGACCGAGTCCAATAACAAAGACTTAGAAAGCATGCAGCAGGCAATTCAGCAGCTCGCTGAAACCGTGACTGCCCTCCTTAAAAGGATCGCGTCCCTGGAAAGGGCACAGGCCGCGTTAGCTACGGCTAGACAGATTTCGCAGGAGCCCTGTCGGGCAGTTTACCTTCAAGCGCCGTCCCCGTCAACACGACGGCCGAATGGCCAATCCAAGGCAATCACCATGGCGGTCAGTCCCAATAAGTTGGTTGTTTGGCAGTGCAACTGTGCCAGTTTCCAACGGCGCAAAGCTCCGCTGCTGCAATTTGTTTCGGCACAGGCGGTCAAACCGCACGTAATTCTGTTACAAGAAACTCTCGATGACGCGCCCACCTTCCCGGGATACCGGGTCGTATCGATACGAGAGGAGGGAAAGCGAGGTTTAGCAACCTTGGTCGCACGGAAGTGCTCCTTTCAAGTACACAAATTACCACTTGGTAAAACCAGGGCGGAGATCATTATGGTCGAAATTATTCCTAACAGCTGGCTTAAGAGCAGCGTCCTCCTTTTAAACATATACAGCTCGCTGTCGGATCAACGGCAGGCATTCGCTACGATCATGACAAAGGCGGTGGCCCTGACCAAGGGGGCCCCCATAGTCATAGCGGGTGACTTCAATGCACCCCACGACGCCTGGGGATACCCCCCCCCCCCAATCCACCAAGGGCAATATCCTTCTCCAGGCGGTTTCTGACTGCTCACTGGACTTTATTACGGATCCTCAATACCCCACGCGAACCGGCACGTCGGCAGTCCGAGACACCACTCCGGACCTGACGTTCTTCAAGAACGCCCCCGGAGCAGGATGGCGAAATTTGCAAGTGAACCTGGGTAGCGACCACTTCATTGTGGAGATTACCCTAACAATTAGCACAGCCCCTGCCAGGGAATTTAAAGTGACGGACTGGGATGCCTTCCGGGAAATGCGGAAGGCGGACCAGTCCGACTACGATAATCTCTATAGTCTGTTCACAAGACTACAGCAGGATGTACAAACTGTGACCAAGGTCTTTAAAACCGACCTAAACGTAGATCGAATGAACGCGCGCCTGGCGCACCTCCTAGAAGCCAAAAACTCCATCTTGAGCCGCTGGAGAACGCACAGACTCCACCGTCGACTCCGAAAGAAAATTGCGGAGCTCAATCGTGCAATAGAAACTCATTCCATTGAACTGTCCAAACAGCAATGGAACGAAGTATGTTCCTCGGTTGATGGGAAGATGAGAGCGGGGGGCAAATGGAACCTGCTCAAACACTAACTCGACGATTCGCAAAGCAAAAACAATCAGAGTCTAGCCATTGATTGCATAGTTCATGATCAAAAGGTGGCGGGCGTATCTGAACACGCCCTCCTGCAAGAGTTGGCCGAAAAGTATCTCCCGCTGGGCCCCTCCGGTGACGGGGATTATCCTCCTTACCGGGGGGCGGGGGGGGGGGGGAGCGGGGGGGGGGGGGGGGGGGGGCTCGACGCCCGCTTCACGGAATCCGAAATCTGGGAGGTGCTCCAGACGCTCAACGGTCGCTCTGCTCCGGGCCCGGATGGCATCTCCAATAAGCTCCTCCGCAACTTGGACGCACACTCGGTTGCGCTGCTCACCGAGGAAGACAATAAAATCTGGGAAACGGGCCTCGTCCCCGACTCCTGGAAGACAGCCTCAGTGGTGCTCATCCCGAAGCCAGGCAAACCTCTTGCACCGGAGAACATGCGGCCCATCTCGCTCACGTCCTGTGTGGGCAAGGTGGCCGAACATGCCATTCACAACCGTATATCTAGGCACATAGAAACCAATGAGCCATTCCCTCACAACATGGTTAGCTTTCGGCCGGCACTCTCCACACAGGACGTCATGCTACTTATAAAGAGGCAGATAATCGATGACGATACTAGGGATACTCGGGGCATCCTCGCCCTAGACTTGGCCAAGGCGTTTGATAACATCTCGCACCGGTTCGTGCTAGACGCCATCTCGGACCTGGGCCTTGGGCCACGATTCCATGCGTACGTTAGCTCCTTTCTCAGGGATCGCAAGGCCACTGTCAAAATAGGCCAAGACAAATCCCAGGAATTTACATTGGGAGCGAGAGGCACTCCGCAAGGGGCGGTCCTCCCTCCACTACTGTTTAACATCGCCAAGGGCCTCTCGGGCATACTAGCCGCAGTAAGCGGAACGAGTCACGCCCTCTACGCGGATGATATTACCGTGTGGTGCACGGGAGGGTCTGACGCTGCAGTTGAGAGTGCGCTCCAAGAGGCGCTCGACGGCACAGAACACTTCCTGCTAGACACGGGCCTGAGTCTGTCACCAACCAAGTCCGAACTAATATTGTATTGGCCCACCCGACGGGGGGTTCGGTATTCCACACCCTTAGACCAAATTCCTATAGCCCTCTATACGAGGGATGGACAACAAATCCACAGAGTGGATACTATCAGGGTCCTCGGACTCTTGCTAGAATCTCGAGGGGGCAACTCAGACTATAACCCGTATTACCTCCAAGACGGAGAATATGCTTCGGCTTATCCTCCGGGTCTCTAACCGCAGGGGGGGTTTAAGTGAGAGCAATCTCCTCAGACTCTACCACACGTTTTCTTATGAGCCAGGTTAACTATGCAGCCTCCGCATTGCGCTGGCCTAAATGGGATGAATCCAAAATCGATGCCCTCATGCGCAAAAGCATCAAGCGCGTGCTGGGTTTACCAGAAAAACCCAGCACGGGTTTACCCTGTCAGAGGTGATCGAAGCCCAACGAGTGGCCCAAATAATACGACTCTCATCTTCGCGAGCCGGGAGACGCATCCTCGAATCCGTTGGATGTGGTCACCAGGAAATCATGGAGCGCAATGCGACCCTATCACCCATGGTCCGAGATACATTCCATGTAGATCCCATGCCACGTAGAATCAGAATCAGAACGTTTATTCACGCAGAAATTGATACACAAAATGCTGTGTAGTCATCTGTATCCTTAGCCGCTATGGCTAGTGATGGATCCATTACAAACATTGTCAGAGTTAAACAATCACTATATGGAGCATTGCTATGAGCAACAACACGTGTTTAGCTTGGTGCATCAGATTGCTTGTTAAGGTAGTGGCGTTTTAGTTTAGAAACAAAGTTGGACGTGTATTTCATGTAACACGGCACGGTATTCCATATTTTAGCCCCGATAAAAGAAATTGAGCGCCGCCCGTATATGTTGTGAGCTATGGGTAAATTAAAATTATTGTGCTGTGCCTGCCTAGTGTCACGTTTGGGAGAGATGAATATGGAAGAAGGATGTGGAGAGTTCGTGCTAATTATCTGGCGGACTAAAATGGCCGTTTTGTACTCACGTACATTGGTGAAGGGCATTATGTTTAATTCATCAAAAAGAGGTTTGGATGGTATTGCTCTCGGTGCATATGATATTATTCTGACAGCCCTTTTCTGGAGAGTGCTAACTTTTGCTAAGTAAGATGCGAAGGTGAAACCCCAGGATTCAATGCAGTATATTAAATGGTTATGGAAAACGCTGAAATATATCATTCGTAGTGTGTTCTTGTCAAAATGTTTTTGTGCTTTAATTAGTGCATAGCACCCAGAGGTTAACTTTTTGCATAAGTTTTCTATATGAGGTGCCCAGTGTAGATTCTCATCAAGAGTTACTCCTAAATATTTGTAGCTTTGAACCCGTTCAATTGGTAATCCATCGAGATGCAGACTACATTCTACGGGGGTAGATTTACGACGGGAGGTGAAAGCAATGAACTTTGTTTTTTTAACATTTAGCGCTAGTTTGTTAGTGCTAAACCAATTTGCTGCTTTTTGGAGGCTATCATTTGCAAGTGATTCAGCCTTTTCTGCCGACTGATGAGGTATTAGTAGAGCTGTGTCATCTGCGTACATGACTGCTTGTCCATGCTCAATGAAACGAGGAAAATCATTTATAAAGAGGGAAAAAAGCAGGGGGCCAAGTACTGACCCTTGCGGAACTCCTGTCCTAACTTCCCCCATTGAAGATCTTTGATCTGAGATTTGCACGAATTGCATGCGGTTAGTTAGGTAGCTACGGAAAAAATTGCTGGCTGGTCCTCGAAATCCATAACTTTCAAGTTTCTGTAACAAAATGTCATGTTTAACAGTGTCGAATGCTTTTCTAATGTCAAGGA